>NW_006408601.1:7574449-7589081 GCF_000296735.1 Chrysochloris asiatica | reverse complement strand
CCAACTGTTAGCCTTCCAACCTTCTAAGTATTCCTTTACATGTGGTTCAGAGTTCTGGGACCATCCCCTGAGCCTGCTTGGTCGGGTATTCTGTGTTGTTGTTGGCGGAGCTCTCTGCTATATGTCCACCCAGTCCGCCATCTTGTTTGTTCCCCCTGTTGTGATTGTTTTTGAGGGGTTAGAAGTTTTTATCTTAAATTGTTGATTGCAACAATTAAAACTTTCAACACCTTGAAAAGTAATTTGAGGCATACAAAAAATTGAGTGAAACCCTCTGAAAGATGAAAACCTTCCACATTTATAATCCAACAAGATGCTGTTTTGGTGAGTGCCATTGAGTCGGCTCATACTCTTAGTTACCCTATATAGGATTTCCAAGGAGTGGCTGGTGAATCTGAACCGCAGACCTTGTGGTTCAAACTGACCCTGTGGTCCAGTGCTTTATTCCACAATGCCACACCAGGACTCTGAGCATGTGCTAAAAAGTAAATATTTAAGAATTTAAAAAATATTTTTAAAATATTTTAAAGTGCCTTTATTCAGACTTACGAATTTTAACAGGATCTCCCTGTGAGAAAGAAACCACTTGGTGTTTTGGAAGGTTTTACTGATAAATAATGTTTTAGTAAGATAGTGTAATAAGGTTCTGTGGCATGTTGCACTTTTTATTGATTCTAGTATAACCCCATGCATCTAAAGATTACAGATGAATTTTAATCCTGTTTAGGTTTAATGACATCCATTTATTGTAATTCATTTCATTCATTTTTCAGATCAATAAATAAAAATTTTCAGAAATAAGATCCCTAAAAAGTTCTATATCTATTGTTTCTTATTTTAGCAAACTAGTCTGAATATGGCTGACAAGTGGACTCTGGTTTGAATTTAACTTTCTCTACAATAGAAGGGTTGATACCTTGTTCAGGTTCTACCTGACTCTAGCACTCTAAAACCAGGTAAGCTGAATGATCCTAGTGCCAAAGCAATCATGCAACACCATCTTTACCCCCCATCATCACCTCAGGTCCTCTTCCCATGCACCCAGGTCATGACCAGAGAGTTCATCTGCCAGTTTTATTACACTTCCCCTACTTTATCTCTGGCCCTGCCTTAGCACCTTCGCTCAACTACCTCTCTTTCTCTCAACTCCAGTCTACTTCAGGCAGGATACCTGGCTCAAAAGCCATTTAGTTAGTGTTCTGCTGGCCCTGCCTTGGACTTGTGAGACAGAGATTTGGATATTTATTAATGTCCCATTCTAACCTTTATCTAGGCATAGAGACAAAAATCATCAAAAGAAGCAAATCAAAAGCTTACTTCAACATCCCTAGATATAGAGTGTGCGGGCAGTGATCATTAGGTTCTAAATTGAAAACTTGTGATGCCCAAAGGAAAGAGAGGACAAATAAGCATTACTGGCAAATCTGTGTTGGAAGTAGAAGTATAAGTGTGATAGCATCTTGCCCATGACCTTGGTACTCAAATGTGATCTAGGGACCAGTGGCATCAGTATTACCTGGGAACTCCCAGGCCCCATCTTAGACCTAGCCTGCATTTTAATAAGACCTCCAGGTAATTAACGTGCAAAATGGCTGAGATGATCCTGGCTGGATCTGTTCTTCTTTTGAAAGGTCTCAGAGTGAGCAGGGCCTGAAAGACTGAGTTGGGCTGCCCAAAACGTGTAGGCATCAAATGCCAAATGCTGATCTAGTCATCTGCAAAGAGCTATCACTCTCACAGGACCCATAAACTTGAAAGTCTGCATCCTCGTTCATTTCTCCCTATTGACAGACTTATCCAAGAGGCTAGGTCCTCAACAGATTCTTAGGTGAGCCCGCACTGTTTAGGGCTCATCTCTCTAGATGCATTAGTACAATCTACATGCTGAAGAGTTGCCAGCCTGGGAGTCCCTCAGTCTCCTTTCTCTGCTTTCTCCTTTTTCCAAAGTTGGGGAGCATTCCCTGGTAACCCCCAAGTAATATTGATAACCATTAGCCAGTCACATGATCTCATTTAATTCTCACAACAACACTATGCAATAGATACTACCATACCCATTTTACAAATAAGGAAACTGAAACTCAAAGATGTTAAGTAAGTTTTGGTACAACTCCAACATACATCACGAATATATAGATCTTGCCTTTTCCTCAGGCATTTCCAAAGCTGCTTTTCCATTATTTTCTGACTCATTTTCCTGTTCTTTCTATGTGGCTCATAAAGTGCATGTTAACTTCATTGTGGCTACTAGCATTTTCTTTCTTTCTTTCTTTCTTTTTTAAAAAAAGCTTTTATTATGAATTGAGTGTAAGTTTACAGGGCAGATCATCAGTTTTACATTCAAAAAATCGTATTTTGTTTAGTTGCAATGATTACAATCCCCTCTATGCACCATTAGTTAACAAGTTTTTACCCCTATGCACCCCCCCCCCACTTTTTCAATGTACATATACCACACAGAAAATATATATTGGTTTAAATGTCCACAGGACACATTTTTCAAGCCAACCTCCTGCCCACAGACACACAGCCTTTCTCAGTCCATGGGCCTAGAGTCCTCATCTACTCTATCTCCCTATGCCATCACTTCATCCTCCATCTCAGCTGTCCCCATTTTTCTGGTTAGAATCTCACACTCCACTCACACGCTTCCCTCTTGATGGTCCTAGGGCCCTCTGTTCCTGAAATGAAAAATTAATTACTCCCCATTTTTAGTTTCACATCTTCTACATTTGCGGTTGTGACAATCACAATCAGTCCTGATAACAATCATTCAGAATTAAATCATAAAACCTATCCCTATCCTACCCCATTCCCTTTTACTACTCCCATTTGGACAAGAGAAAAACTATTTAGTAGGAGTTCTACTTTAACTCCCTCATTCTGAAACTAAATACATTCATGAGATGAGAGCTTGTAAGCCAGCCACTTCTTGCCTTTATAGCCCCCATGTTTGGTGGTGGTGGTGGCTGTGTACCGTGGAGTCGGTTCTGACTCATAGTGAACCTGTACAGGGTTTCCAAGGCTGTAAATCTTTACAGGAGCAGAACGCCTCATCTTTCTCCCACGAAACAGCTGGTGGTTTCGAACTGCTGACCTTGCAGTTCGCAGCCCGATTCGTAACTACTATGCTACCAGAGTCGATGTCTAACTTGCCCATCCCTACCAACCCAGTGTACTGAGGAGGCACGTTTGATCTTTGATAGGAAGAATCCTTCACTTTGGGTTGAAATTTTGGAGTTCTGGTATGGTGCTGTGGGTTAATGCGCCAGATTGCAAAGCCATTTGAACTGCAAGATCGGCGGTTCAAGCTCACCAACTGCTCCTTGGAAACCCTATACAGGGTCACTATGGGTCGAACTGACTCAACAGCACTTAACAACAACACACACATAAGCAAAGGTCCAGTTCATCAAATTGTAGCAGTTTATATTTGCTCACTGTATCAAACTTCTTTATCTTCATCTGGTCAAGTTCTGGTCAGCAAGCCACCCAAGCTAGGCCAAATGGGTACTCTCTGCAAGTTTGGGAGTTCTTCCATGCCTCTCCCACCACCCCCCTTCAGACCAGCTGGCCACTTCACTCTCAGCTCTAGCCCCTAGTGGCTAGGTCAGTGTCCCTGGGGGCTACTATCATTTTCACTATCATCAATATACATTCATTGAAAGCTCTCGCTGCATTGGACACTATAATTTTAAATCTCCATACCCAATTTCTGCTTTCATTATCCTTCCTTTTATACAAAAATATTGCTAGGAATATAGTATTTCCTTTTGGAAAGTATAAGCAGGTACTGAAACATTTGTTTTAGTGATGGAAGCTGGAAGAAAAGAAAGAAAAAACACCACATTTTTGGTTATTCGCCTTGTACAAAATCTGAACTGATGCCCTGTTTCCATACTTCATGACAGATGGCTTCAGAGATCAAGATAAATCCTTTCAGCCAGAGGAAAAATATAAATACAAAGGAATCTAATCTGCTGATCCATTACTACTCAATGTGGAATATCTATGTTTTCATTCTATTCTCACTGCTTTATAAAATTTTAAATGCTAAGATTTGTTATTGAAATTGAGAGTTTTCACTTACTAATCTTTTGTTGTTAAATGCTGTGGAGCTGGTTCTGACTTATAGAGACCCAATATAGGGCTCACAAGGAGCAGCTGATGGGTTTAAACCAGCAACTGGTGGTTTGAGCCACCAACTTTGTGCTTAATAGTCCAGTGCTTATCCAAAAGTGACAGCCAGGAGATCATGAGTAATTATATCAGTCAATAAATGACAAAGGAAGTTAGATAGTCTTGTATTTCAATTTTGTTGAATTCACTTGCCAACTGAGTCACTTTGGGAATATTTAATTTCTTTGAGCCTGGTTAATTTACCCATTAGAATGTGATTAATAAATTATATGATAAATAGAGAAAATATTGAAGCTGTCAAGGAGTTTATTTTACTTGGATATACAATCAATGCCCATGGAAGCAGCAGTCAATAAATCAAATCACATATTACATTGGGCAAATCTGCTGCAAAGACGTCTTTAAATTGTTAAAAATCAAAGATGTCACTGAGGACTAAGGTGCACTTAACCCAAGCCATGGTGTATTCAGTTGCTTCAAAATACATGCGAAAGCTGGACAGTTAATAAGAATGACCAAAAAAGAACCAATGGCTTTGAAATGTGTGTTGGTAAAGAATACTGCATATGCCATAGACTGCCAGAAAAACTAACAAATTTGTCTTGGAGGAAATACAGCAAAAATGCTGCTGAGAAGCGATGACTGTAAGATTTTTTTTTCTCACACACTTTAGCTATGTTATCAGGAGGGACCAGTCCTTGGAGAAGGACATCATACTTGTTAAAGTAGAGGGTCACTGAAAAAGAGAAAGCTCCTCAACAAGATTGACACAGTGGCTGCAACAATTATTTAGGAATGGAACAGGACCAGGCAGTGTTTCATTCTGTTGTACGTAGCGTCGTTATGACTCAGAACCAACTTGACATCAACAACAATAATGACAAACTACCTTAAAAGGGTTCTTACATTTTAGAGATATATACTGAATGAAATGATGTGATGGCTGGGATTGTCTTCAAAATAATCCAATTATGGAGCGAAAGCAGGTAGGTAGATAGTCAAAATAAGATTGGCCATGTGTTGATAATCGTTGAAACTATGTGATAGGCTGACAGAGAGTCATTATATTATTCTCTTTACTTTTGTATAGGTTTGAGAGTATTTATTTAGAAGAACAAAAAAGAGAGCCCTTGTGTGGTGCAAACATTTAAGCACTCAACTACAGCCAAAAGGCTGACAATTTGACCCACCCAGTGGTGCCTTGAAAGATAGGATTGGAGATCTACTCCAACACACAAGGAGTCACATGAGTTGGCATTGACTTGATGACCACTCATAACAACAAGATAAGTCATGAAAAACATTCAGAACATTCTTTTAAAAGGATGCAAATAGAAAACCTGTGGGTCTTTATGGGTCTTACAAAATATATGTGAAAGAGCTTTAATGTAGAATAGTATGTGTCCTTTTTTTAAAGCACTTACTATATACCAGATGCTATTCAGTACACTTTATATCATTATCTCATTTAATTATCACAACAATTTCATGAATTAGATCTCATTAATATTCCCAGTTTACAGACAAGGAGGCACAATGCATCTAAGCAAGTCAAATAAGATTGCACAGCTAGTAAATAGCAAAGCCAAGATCCAAACCTTGGTTTGATTTGGTGAAATGTCTGTTAAGTCCTTTGCTCATTAGGTTATTTGTCTTTTTGTTGTTGTTGAAGTTGTATATATATTTTGGTTGTCAGAGTCTTACTGGATATATGGTTTCTGATGGTGTTTTCCAAGTTGATAGTTTGTCTTTTCATTTTGTTAATAAATTCTTTTAATGAACAAAATTTTAAAAAATTTTTATGAGGTCTCTGTCATGGATTGAATTGTGTCCCCCCAAAATATGGAGTCCTGGTGTGGCACTGTGGGCTAATGCGTCAGACTGCAAAGTCATTTGAACTACAAAGTCAGTGGTTCAAGCTCACCAGCTGCTCCTTGGAAACCCTATACAGGGTCACTATGGGTCAGAATCGACTTGACGGCACTTAACAACAAACAACAACAAAATATGTGTCAGCTTGGCTGGATCATGATTCTAGATGCTTTGGCAGTTATGTGATGATGTAATGTGGTAGTTTTGTGATGACCCCCATAATGTGATCTGATGATAAACCAGTAAGACTGGGCTTCAATATCCTGAATCCCATCATAACCCTGATCTGATGTCAAGGAGTTTCCCAGGGGTGTGGCCTGCAACTCTATCTTGTTAAATGCAATAGAGTCAGGTTTGACGGATAGCAACCCTGTATGGGGTTTCCAAGGAGCAGCTGGCAAGTTTGTACTGCTGACCTTGCAGTTGAAACTGATCTTGCAGTCAAGTCCTTATCCCACAGTGCCACACCAACACTATCTTATAAGAGATAAAAGGAGAGAGGTGAGCAGAGAAAGAGAGACCTAGTACCACCAAGAAAGAAGAGCCAGGAGTGAAGTGTGTCCTTTGGTCCCTGGTGCAGCTAATAGATCCAGGAGAAAATTGATGTCAAGACATACGGAGATGTCCAAGGAATACCTGGCCTACAGATGCTGAAAGGAGGCAATGACCTTTCCCCAGAGCTGGCAAAGAGAAAGCCTTCCTTCCCCTAGAGCTGGCATTCTGAATTTGGACTTCAGACTCTTAAACTGTTAGAAAATAGATTTCTGTTTGTTCAAGCCATTCACTTGTGGTATTTCTGTTATAGCAGTACTAGATGACTAAGATAGTCCCATTTATTTATTTTCATTTTGTTATTTGTGCTGTTGCTATTGTATTAGATAATCCAGCATTTAAAACTAGGCCCAAAAGCCTTGCACTGCAATTTCTTCTAGAGATCTTATAGTTTTAGCTTTCATGTTTAGATCCTTAATCTGTTTTTATTTGGTTTTGTATATAGTGGGAAACATGAATGCTCTATGCCCTTACTATATAAAAAAACAACAACAGGTAAATGTACAGACAACAGAGTTTACTCATTGTTATACTCAGGGGTTGGAGGGAGGAGAAAATATGAGTTATTACTTATGGAGTGCTGAGTTTCAATATATGGCTGTGATGTAGTGAATTATCTCATGTCTTTTCTGACCATAGTCGATAACTCCCACCAAACAATATTGCTGCCCTGCTGGATGTGTGTAAAAGAAGGTGGGAGAAGATACTGATCAGATGACATGATCCAGCTGTGATGTTAACAGAGTCAATTATAATTGTGAAAACTTGAAACTACCATGGTTATAAAATGACCCCTCTCAGAAGCAGAAGGGGGGTTCCCACTACCATCAAAGAAAATGGGCCTGAAGGGGAGGGCATCCTTTGGACCCTGAGATCCCCGTGCATTGAACCTCCTTGAAATAGCAACAGAAATCTGTGACGCCAGAGGAATGGCAGAGGAGCTGCAGTGGCAGAACTAAGAGCCAGAGCATAAGACAGAGTGGGGGCTTCCCAGCCCATAGAGCAAGTGACGCTGAATGACTTTGGGCATGAGGCTTGCTTGTAGAGTGAGTTCCTCCAGGCACTTAAATGGGAGAGCTAGGTTTGCAGACCTAGAGTACCTTCAGGCTAAGACTTACTTACAGAGGAATGGTGTGTCCTGTGGGCATTTATCAGCAGCCTACAAGACCTTTGTTACTATTGCCTGGGCAAACAGAGGCCTGCCTATGGGCATGGCAGAGGAGAGTTGTCCTGACTGAAAGAACTGTGCCCTGTGCATTTTCTGGTCCTGACTTTTAACCTGTTAATTTCCCTAATTAAAAACCCCATAACTAAGTATGGTGCCTGTGTTCTGTGTGGTCATCGCAAAGCATTGTCAAACCCAGATGAGAAGTAAAGAGTGTTGTGGAAGGGATGGTTGGTGCCGATTTTTTCCAGTCACCTTGATTTTCCATGCAATGGCTGTCATTACATTTTATAACTGTAAAAGTTGAAATGGTAAAAGTTGTGCAATAGACATATTTACAACAACAACAAAAAGAGCAGCTCTATGTACAACCCAATACCTCATGAAATTTGGTTTCCTGATTTGGAAGTTTACAGTCATGGTTTCATGGAACATTCCAATGAATTAGGCTAATATCATGCTTATGGCTTCTGTTCTAGCTCCTGGTTCGTTGTATTGTGTCTGGGGTCTCAAAAACTTACAATCAACCATCCAAGTTTTAATAACTGGTCTCTGTTCACCTGGAATGACAGCAGAAGGAGAGCCAGGAATAGGAGGAGGAAATGGAATGTGTGGTGAATTCCTCTGGGAGACCAGAATTGCTGAACATTTTGATCAAAGAATCCAGATCAAAGGGAAGAGAATGCAGAATAGAATTTCAAATCATACACTGCAGGCTTTTGGAGCCATGGAGGCTAAAAGAACTATTGAAACTATTGCCCTGAGACATTTTCTGAAACCTTAAATTAAAAATATCCCTTAGAGTCTTTTGTTCTTAACTTTTCATTGTGAATTGAGTGGAACTTTACAGACGAGCCATCAATTTTACATTCAACAAATCAAACACTTCATTTCATCTCCATTGCTATCCTGTCCGTCCACATCACTTATTCCACTTCCTCCCTTTATTTCTTGTTTCCATTCCTCTTTATTTCCCACCCTTCTGAATTTTATCCTTAGGTAAATGTTGCCCTTTTGATCTCAAATGGCTGACCATTCTATGGTGTGTGTAATTCATGAGTGTTGTTGTCCCTGTATATACCTATCTATTGCTGGGCTGAAAATTGAGCCACGGTGTTGAGTTCAGTTCCAAATCTGAAGGACCACACTCTCAGAGTTCCACCAGTATATCTGACCAGTATACCTTGTCTTTTTTATGACTTTGCGTTGTGTCCAACATTTTCTCTCCCCCTTTCAGAGTAGTTCTGATCTGATTCCATGCAGACTTCCAAAAACCACATTTATCATTTATCTCACTTATCATTTAACAGACAGTGTTTGCCTTAAGCATTTTCCTTTTTAAAGCACTATCTCTATGGGATCAAACTGACAACAGCAACACAAAAGATTAGATAGGAAATCCAGGAGGCAGTGAGTTTATACTAATGAGGAAGACCAACTTGGAAGAGGAAGAGGAGAATGGCTGCACAACTTGAAGAATGCAATCAATGTCATTCAATTGTACGTGTAGAAATTGTCGAATTGGTGTGTATGTAACTGTGTCTATTCACAAGAACAAACATAAAACAATTGTTTTTAAAAGGGAAGAGGTGTGTGCTAGTTGATGGCCTAGTACACACTAGGAAACAGACCAAGCAGGAGATACAGTGATAGATAGTTTATGGGGAGTACTGAAGGGAAAAATTCAGCAGAAAAAAATGACAATAATCAGTATTTACAATACTAAAATATCTACATATATTAATATTAAAATATTACCTAATAAAGGAAACTGGGGTGGGGGGGGGGAATAGAAACAACCTAAATTTCAAGAATAGGAAATATTTTAAATTACAGTTAAAAATGTGGTGCTTCAAATTACTAGAATACAGTACCATAGTTTCAAAAATTATTGTAAATATTTTGCATACATAAATGTTTAGAAAAATTGGCCAAGATTTGAAAATAGGCAAATTACTGGTTTCCATTCAGTGGAATGCTGGGCATTGTAAATGGACTAGAAATACTCTGAATCTACAGGTGCATACCTTTTATAATTGCCTTTCCTTTCTAATTCTTTGAGAAGTTAAGTTGTAGAAAATTGATGATAATGCAAATGATTCTTGTCCATAGCAATGCATATGAATTTTGTCTGATAAAAAAAAAAGATTTCTAAAAAAAAAAAAAGATTTCTACACTGTAGAAAAGATCCAAAATGTTATATTTTCTTACCCTGTAAAATATACATACATCAGATTTGCCTCTCTTAGCATTTTCATTTCATTTCACTGGACTGCGAACTGTAAACCTGACGGTTCAACCCCACCAGCCACTCCTTGGGAATCCTCTACAGGGTTTCTACGAGTCAGAACTAACTCGACAGCACTTAACATTAACCACAACGTATTATTTCTCTGGAGCCCTGGTGTGGTGCTGTAGGATAAGCACTGCACTGCTAACCACAATGTTAACAACTCAAACGCACCAGCTGCTCCTTGGAAACCCTATACAGGGTTGCTATGAGTGGAAACGGACTCAATGACACTTAACAATAACATATTACTATTAATCTCTTTATGGCTACATAACAGATAACCTCAAAGTCAGTGGTTGAAAACAACAATAATTTTTTATCTTGGTTTCTGAGAGCCTGGAATCTAAGTGTAATTTAAATGGGCAGTTATGGTTAGTATCTTTTACAAGATTATAGTCATCTCAAGGGTCAAATGAGGAAAAGCCCACTTCCAGGCCTACCCACATACCTGTTAGCAGGACAGAAGATCCTCATCTAAGCTCACTCCCACTGGGACCTCTCCACTGGGCAGCCTTAAGAAATGCAATACCTTCTCCCAGAAACAAGTGATAAAAGAGAAAAAGAAAGAGCTGTCAGACAAAAGTCTTTTTATAACCTGACATCAAATATGAGGCCATCATTTCTGCCATATTCTATTCCTTATAAGCCAGGAAATAAATGCAGTCCATTCTCAAGGGAAGACGATTTAGACATGGGCATGAAAACTAGGAAGCAGGAACCACTGGGAATAAGTATCACAACACATGTGTATTTGACATTCGCACAAGCGTCATATGTCTTTGAAATTATACTTTAACGCAAGAAAAAGGCTTATGATCTAAAGTTACATGAGTCTATGAAAACAAATATGTACTATTATCTCAAATATGTTGGCAAAAAAGAGAGAAAGACTATATAAAAGAAATATTCAAGAGTATAATAGCTGTATTGGAGATTAAAACCTGAATTTTTTTGTTTTGTTTTTCATTCATCCTTTTTTTCCCCCTAAAATTGCCTCAAATGTATCATGTGTTTTCAACACAAAAGAGAAAAAGCAAAAGAGGATTTGGACTCAATAGGATGCTCAGTAGGAAGTCTGAAAGTCATCAAATAGGAGTGCATCAGGATGAAAGTAAGGTTCTAAGAAGAGGGACAAAAGAGAAAGTACTTATTTCAATAAGCAACAAAGCAGTCGCTTGAGATTTGAATGTGAAAAAAGGAAATGAGAAGAGAGAAAGTCAGCTGTACTGTAAGATGCTTTCTTCTTGGCTGACTTGTCTGAGTCAGAGCTACATGCAGACGGGAATAATTTAGAGGCAGGTGACGCCCTAGGGAGCTGTAGAATCTGAGGTCTGCAATCCCAGCAGGATTGTAATCACCTCTGTCACACTGTGCCACCAAAGCTGCAAAAGAAATTCCAAGCAAGGAGATGGAAATCATGACTACTCAAAGGTTCCCAGGCTATGAAAACACAAGTCCTTTGAAATCTGTTAATTGGTGTGCATACTGCTGAGTTCAAGGACTTCTTTAAAATACATAGCTACTGCTGCTACACCAAATTCAGCTTTGAAGAAAGGAATTTGCTTAAGGTTCAGTTGCATTTTCTCTAGCAAACAGAGGCAACTTTGGAGTCAGAGTGACTGAACAGCCTGAAATTTTACTTTTTGTGTATGTGTAATGTTTGATTTGCTGTCTAACCAACACATCAGCAGTGCCTCCTATATGTTTAACTACAGGCTATCTGGGAAGGGCAGGGAGATGGAGAATGCAGTGATTTCCAGCATTTGCCAAGGTAAATATTGCCGCCATGCTCAGTTTTTCCATGTCACTCAACAAAGACTGGGTAGAGTGAAAGAGTACTCTAAAGCTGAGGCACTTGACAGAATTTAAATGGCTGACACAGGTCTGAATTGGACTCCACTTTGTCCCTGCTTCTGCTTTTTTAGTGTATGTGATCACATGACCACACTCTTTTTTTTTTTTAATGTTTTATTGTGAATTATGGATATTTTACATGGGAGAACATTAACTTTACATTCATCCTATTGTATATAGTTTCATTGCCATGATTACAGTCCCCTCCCTGCATCATCAACCAAGCCTGCACTCAGTCCTTCTCCCTCTCTGGGTCTAGAGTCCCCAGCTGCTCCATCTCTCCACGTCATTGTCTCTGCCTCCATCTCTGGCACTACTGCTTCTCTGGGTAGGGTCTTGCACTCCTCTCTTCTCCCTTGATGGTTCCAGGAACCTCGGCTCCTAGACTGCATAGTCAATCACTTGTCTCCTTTTGCTCAGAATCGTCCACCTTTACATTTCCAAGCCTCGCAATCAGTCCTGATAACAATTATTCATCATTGTACCACAAGGGACCTATCCCCATCTCCTTTCATTAGCCCCGCCCAGACTGATTGTAACTAGTCAGTGGAGATTCTACCTCCCCCCCCACGCCCTCTGGATCTAGGCTCCCTCTTGAAAGCTTGTTAGCCAGTCACTTCTTGCCTTTGTAGCCCCCCACTGCCATTTTGGGTAGCCAGTGTCCAAGTTTCCCATCCCTGTCTACTCTGTGTATGGAAGGAGTGGGAATGATCCTCTCTGTAAAGATTGTACCCTCTTTTGAGCTACTGCATCCATAGGTGTTGGTCAAATTCATCTAATTATATCAGATTACTCTTTTTTTTTCTCCCTCTTCTTTCTTCTTCTAGTTGAGCTCTGGTCATCCAGTCATTGATGCCAGGTCCAGTGAGTATTATCTGCAAGTGTGGGTGTTCTTGTGCATATGCCCTCTCTTTTTATCAGCTGGATGCTTCACTTTCCACTCTAATGACCACACTCTTGACCAAGATAAATGGTTCTGCAACACTTTGAGTTAGCCCACCCACATTATTGCAGAAACCAGCTCCAGAACACAGGAAACTAAAGCTAAGGTTGAGTACTCAAGCCAACAGAAATTCTTTTTTTTTTTTTTTCCTTAAGTTTTTATAGTGAATTATGCGGGTTTACATGGGAGAGCATCAGTTTTACATTCATCTTATTGTATTTCTTTTCATTGCAATGATTACAATCCCCTCCATGCATCATCAAATAATCAAAGGGTACACCCCACAGACTGCCCCCCCAGATGTCAGCACACAGCCCCTCTCCCTCACTCAGTCCAGTGTCCCCAGCCACTCCATCTGTTAATTCATCATCTCTGTCTCCATCACTGGCGTCACTGCCTCTCAGGGTAGGGTCACACTCTCCACTCTTCTCACTTGATGGTCCCAGGGACCTCCACTCCTGGGTTGCAGAATCAATCACTCCCCTCCTTTTGTCAAAAAACATCTACCTCTACATTTCCAACCCTCACAATCAGTCCTGATGGCAATTATTCACTATTGTACCACAAGAGTTTTATCCCCATTTCCTTTTGCCAGCCCAGTCCCAACAGATTGGATATCATTCAGTGGAGGTTCTACCTACCCCTGCCCTGTCTGGATCTAGGCTTCATCTTGGAAGCTTGTAAGCCAGTCACTTCTTGCCTTCATAGCACACACACCCCCCGCCCCCATTTTGGATAGACAGTGTCCAAGTTATCCATCCCTGTCAACCCTGTGAACCGAGGGGGTAGCAGTGATCCTTGCTGTAAAGATTTGTTCCCTTTTCTGAGCTACTACATCCATATGTATAGGTAAAGTTCATCAAATTGTAGTGGGTTACTCTCCCCCCCACCCCTTCTTTGTTCTTCTAGTCAAGTTCTGATCATCCAGCCATTGAAGCCAGGTCAAGTTGGTACTGTCTATAAGTATGGGTGTTCTTGTGCATCTCCCCTCACTTGATGTCAGCTGGATGCTTCACTCTCCACTCTAGTCCTCTGTGGCCATGTCACTGCATCTGGGCCCAGGAGTCCCTGGGTCCTGCTGTACTGCTGGCCATCCAGGTCTCCATTCGGGTTCACAGGAGTCTATTGAATGTGGTCGGACTCAGATCCCAACTTCATTGCTGTTTTTCCCCTCTTCCCCTTATCAGTGACCAACGTGGTCACTAGCCAGACCACATACTTGCTCGTGTATTCCCCTTGAGTCTCAGTCTTGGAGGGTAGTTTGCTCTGAGGGGACCCGACCACTTGCCTTGATGACTCCCAGCGAACAGCTTACTTGTTCTTGTAGTAATCAATCAGACTGCCATTATTGTTGCTGATTTTCCCTGCTGGTCTTTCTTCAGGAAGTATCTTCTGTTCTTCTAGCCGCTCCATGCTGGTCTGCTCATCCTTTCCAGTGGAAATTCCCCACCTCAGACAATTCTGGATGGGGTTCTGGTTTCCACCTATGGTCTTTTGCAATACAAAAGCTACACAGGAGGCCTCTTTCACTAGGCAGCTTCTAGCCCCCTTTAAGGTATTCCAATCAGTTATAGGCTCAAGACAGATTTACAAGCTTTCTATTGTGATGTTTCTGGCTATTCCTTTTCCCTTCACCCTCAAGTGTCTGTTTCACAAGGGAAACCAAGATTCAAAAGACAGCCAAGCATACTAACATTATTCCCCTCTTTTACCCATTCAAACCATGACTCAATCCCTGTATCCTGAAGCCCTTATTCCAAGGTTGTGCATACATAATTATTTACCTCTGTCCCACTTAGCCCATGCGAACCTG
>NW_006408601.1:7570070-7571639 GCF_000296735.1 Chrysochloris asiatica | reverse complement strand
CTTCTTATTGTTGATTTCTAGTTTTATAGCATTGTGGTCTGAAAAGATGCTTTATAGTATTTTGATGTTTGTATACTTATGAAGGCTTGCTTTGTGACATAACACATGGTCAATTCTGGAGAATATTCTATGTGCACTGGAGAAGAATGTATATTGTGCTGTTGTTGGGTTGAATGCTCTGTACACTTCTATGAGGTCAAGTTGGTTGATTGTGTTGTTTAGTTTCTCTGTAACTTTGTTGAGTTTCTTTCTGGCTTTTCTGTCCCTTTTCAAAAGTGGTGTATTAAAATCGCCCACTGTAATTATAGATTTATCTATTTCTTTCTTCAATTCTAGTAAGGTTTGCTTCATATATCTTGGTGCTCTTTCATTGGGAGCATAGATATTTATTATGGTTGTGTCGTCTTGCTCAATTGATCCTTTGATCATGAAATAGTGTCCTTCTTTATCTCTTTTGCTGGTTTTTGTCTTAAAGTTTACTTTATCAGAGATTAGAATTGCCACTCCTGCTTGTTTATTGTTGCAGTTAGCTTTGTATATGTTTTTCCATCCTTTAACTTTTAGCCTGTTTTTGTCTTTGTGTGTAATGTGTGTCTCTTGCAGGCAGCATATTGAAGGGTTTTGTTTTCTTATCCATTCTACCACTCTCTGTCTCTTCACTGATACATTTAATCCATTGACATTCAATGTAATTATTGATAAGTATGAATTAATTGCTTCCATTATGTTAATTTTTTGGTAGTGCTGTTTGTTCCCTTGTTCTGCGTGTCTTCTTGTGCTGAGTTTGTGTTTTTTGTGCTATTTTGTCTGTTTCTTCTGAGTTTTTATGTTTGCTTGTTCTGCTTGGAAGTTCATTTTCATAGTAAGTTGTGAAGTACTAACTTTCTTTGGGGTTACCTTATAGTCTATTAACTTTTCCTTCCATTTAAGACAATTTATTGTATCCTGTAATCTACCTGACCTTCTTACAGCCTGGATCTCTGTTCCTACATTTTCCCCTTCTTTGACACTATTATTGTTTTGATCTTTGGTTGACCTCCCAGCTCCTTTGAATTCATTGCTGTAATTTTGTTCTGTTCCGGACTCTGCTATCCATCATCTGAGTTACAGGTGGTTTTGCCACTCCTGTTAATCTCTGGCTGTTGTCTGTTCTTTTTGTTTTTCAGTCCAAAGAACTTCCTTTAGGATGTTTGGAAGTGCTGGATTGGCTTTGACAAAATCTCTTAGCTTCTGTTTATCCTGGAATGTTTTGATTGCACCATCGTGTTTGAGTGACAGTTTTTCTGGGTAGATAATTCTTGGTGGGCAGTTTTTTTCTTTTAGGATGTTGTATATGTCTCCCCATTGCCTTCTTGCTTGCATGGTTTCTGCTGAATAATCAGAGCTTAATCTGATTTGCTTGCCTATGTAAATAACATTTCTCTTTTCCCTGGTTATCCTATAGCACCACACTAGCACTCTGTTGAACAATAGTAAAAGATAGTTAAGCATGAGGGAACCAGCATTCACCGAGGACCCATCTGAAAGAATGACATCATCCACATCTCCACTGAGGCCCCTCCGGCAAGA
>NW_006408601.1:7550822-7568820 GCF_000296735.1 Chrysochloris asiatica | reverse complement strand
AAAAAAAAAAAAAAAAAAAAAGATAGTTAAGCAACCGTGAAAAATGCTTACTGCCAGTAAATATTATTGACCTACAAAAAAGAAATTTGCAGGAGGCAGTTTTATCAATAGATTTCCTTTTATTCAGGTATCATAAAGACAAAATGATGTGCTGAGGAATTGTGAGTGAGACATGAAAAACTCCAGGAAGAGGTATTTCTGCTCAAATCTAACAACTTAATGACTTTAAAACAAAGAGATATGGACAGTTCATAGAAAAGAACTCTTCATCAGATGAAAAAACAGATTAACAACTCACAATTTCTTGTTAGTTATTATGTGCCATGAAGTTGATTCTGACTCATAGCCACCCTGCATAGGGTTTCCTAGGCTGTAAATCTTTATGGGAGCAGAAAGCCTCATCTTTCTCCTGTGGAACATCTAGTAGTTTCGAACTGCTGACCATGAGATCAGCAGACCAACTCATAATCACTATGCTACTAGAGCTCCTCAACTCACAATAGGCAAGGAAACTGGAACCACTGAGGTATGATCATTTTCCATCTGATTGGCAAAAAACAGAAAGTATGGTCTCACACTGCTGGTGGGGCTGTAGGGAAACAGATTCCACTGAAAAATTGTAAATTTCTGCATCCACATTTACAAATGACATACACTTTGACACGATTTCTTTTGCAGGAACTTATTTTAAAGGTATGCTTTGTGTGTGAAATGATGTACATACAAAGTTATAAATAGCAATGATTTTTGTGGTAACAAAAGATTGAATAAAAGATAAACTTTATATCCTTAAATAAATTGTAGCTCATTGAAAACTTCCCTGAGAATGAGGGAATTCTATATAGTGACATGGGAAGGTTTTCTAGATATATTAAAAGAAGAGCAAGATGCAATATTGTATGTTTATTCTTAAGTTTGGAGTCCTGGTGTGGTACTGTGGGTTAATGCACCAGACTGCAAAGCCGTTTGAACTGGAAGATTTGTGGTTCAAGCTTACCAGCTGCTCCCTAGAAACCCTACAGAGACAGGGTTGCTATGGGTTGGAACCGACTCGATGACACTTAACAACATTCTTAAGTTTATAAAAAGAAATTTAAGAAGAATATGTTCATAGTCATATATACAATGGATCTTCAAAAAGTTTGTGGAAAATAGAATTAAAAGACAACAGGATTTTTCTGTAAACTTTTTGAACCCCTCTCATATTATTTATATAAAGAATATCTTTGGAAAGATAAACTAATAATGGTGGTGGTTATATGCTGTGGGGTCGATTCCAATTCATAGCGACCTTGTACAGGGTTTCCAAGGCTATAAATCTTTATAGGAGCAGAAAGCCTCATCTTTCTCCCACAGAATGGCTGGTAGTTTTGAACTGCCAACCTTGCAGTTCTCAGCCTGATTCATAACCACTAGTGGCTACCTATTTAGGAGAGTGTGAGAATTGAGCAGATGAGGGGCAGGAATAAAAGTGAAACATTTCTCTGTATACTCAAAGAACATTTTAAAACTATGAGGATGCATTACATGTTCAATAAAGTATATAAACATATGTACAACAAAAAAATATATAGCCCATGTCAAGCCATAAATGTGTATGCCACTCCTAATTATGTGGAAAATGCTTCCAATATAGGTTTGGTTTTGCTTGTATTTTACAGTTGAAATTTTAAGTTATTTTAATAGAGATATGCATGTACACACATGTAAATATGCAGATAATGAGAGAAAGAAAGAAAAAATCATCTCTTGACAGCAAGGAGCTGGCCTGGTACAGTCAAATGCTAGACTTGGTTTTGCTACAGTCTGACTTCACAGTTGGATCTTGATGTTCTCCTGTTGAATACAACTACATCTCAGAACCTCAACACCAACCCCTATGTAGCTATGATGGATTAAGACAAAAACAAGATCACTTCATAATTGTGTCTGAACACAGATAAAACATGAACATTGTCCAACTCACCAAACATTGAACATTCTCCTATTCTGGCTAGTATGTACGATCAATGCAGATTTACCTAATACAGTTTTAACTTTGCTCTAGTCTGCATGTCTAAGGATAAAATACTCCACCCCCACTTTTTGACAGCACCTCATCCAGAGTGACATCCTTCTTCCCTGTATCCTTATTGTCCCCAAAGGTCAAATTCTCTAAGTCTCTTCTAGCATTCTCTTACATGGATGTCATTGGTTCTCCATGGTAGGTGTTCTCCCTTGTTACAGCAAGTAACAAACCAAACCTATTCAACTAAAGGAGGAGTATTCCTATTGGTCTTTGTCTGGAAGCTATTAGCATTTTATGTAACATATCGTTGTTGTTTTTGTTGTTATATATAGTCGAGATAGTTCCAACACTTAAAGTCCCTGTATAGTGTTTTTGACAGTGGCTGGTGGGTTTGAACTTCTGACCTTTCAGTTACCAGTTCAGAGCTTATCTTACAGTGCCACACCAGTGCTCATATAACATATGTTGTTGTTGTGTTATTGTGACGTGCTGTCAAGTTGGTTCCGACCCATAGCGACCCCGTATAGGGTTTCCCAGGAGCGACTGGTGAGCTTGAACTGCTGACCTCTCAGTTCAAGAAGCTTTGCAGTCTGGCGCATTAACCCACAGTGGCACACCAGGACTCCCATATAACATATAGGTTAGATAATAGCCTGTTTCAACTGGCATTTAAACATTAGGCTCTGCTACTGGCAAACCTGTATTCAAATATGCCCAAATCCAATCAGTCTAAAACCACTAGGACCAAGCCAATAGGTGATGGTCTGGTGTATTGACTCTTTGTTATGAGGGAGACTGCACACAAAAGGAGCCATGGGCACCTAACCAAACAAAGGAAAATATAGAATAATTTTAGCATTTGAGGAAAGGGTAGAATTTCAGTGTAACTAAGGAAAGCAATGTTTTCATAGTGAAACAGGCCTATGTTTAAAAGAGGTTAATATCAAGTTTGGAGTGCAAATGGACCTAGGTTCCTGTTTCCTTAGATATTACAAAGTTAAGGTAGATGTATAATGTTGTACATTGTATCTGGTGGTAGTGGTGGTGGTGTGCCATGGAGTCGGTTCTGACTCATAGTGACCCTGTATAGGGTTTCCAAGGTTATAAATCTTTACAGGAACAGAAAGCTTTATCGTTCTCCTATGGAACAGCTGGTAGTTTCAAACTGCTGACCTTTGAGGTTAGCAGCCAGACTCATAACCACTATGCTCCTTATGTTGAATCTAGTAACCCTTTATCTGAAACCCTGTACCTAAGTAGCAAACCAAGGCAGTTTCTCTGTATCAAAGTGACTTAGTCTCTAGGCAAAATTCTTCTATTTCATCCTCATTGGCTTTAGTGGTTGGTGCGTAAATTTGAATAATAGTGGTATTAGCTGGGCTTCCCTGTTGTTGTTAAGTGCTGTCGAGTCGGTTCTGACCCATAGCGACCCTGTACAGGGTTTCTGAGGGTGTAAATCCTTACGGGAGTAGAAAGCCTCATCTTTCTCCCGCGGAGCGGCTGGTAGTTTCGAACCACTGATCTTAAGGTTTGCAGCCCGATTCGTAACCACTACGCTACCAGAGCTCCATGGGCTTCCCTGTAGGCACATGGATATTATCCTATCACAGACAGCATCGTAACTCATGACTGATCTGAATATGTTCTTTTTAACAATTAATGCAACACCATTCCTCTTCAATTTGTCATTCCCGCACAGTAAACCATGTGATCATCAGATTCCAAATGGCCAATACCAGTCCACTTCAGCTCACCAGTGCCTAAGATATCAATGTTTATGTGTTCCATTTCATTTTTGACAACTTCCAATTTTCCCAGATTCATACTTCGTACATTCCATGTTCCAATTTCCAATGGATGTTTACAGCTGTTTCTCTTCATTTCGAGTTGTGCCTCATCAGCAAATAAAGGTCCCATGGGCTTTTCTCCCATGGGCTTTACTCCATTCGCATCATCATGGTCAACTCTACTTTGAGGAGGCAACTCTTCCCCAGTCGCATTCTGAGTGCTTTCCAACCTGAGGGGCTCATTTTCCAGCACTATATCTGACAGTGTTTCTCTGCTATTCATAAGTTTTTCAATGACTAAATATTCTGAAGTAGTTCATCACTCTTTCTTCTTAGTCTGTCTTCATCTGGAAGCTCATCTGAAACCTGTCCACCACGGGTGACCCTGGTGGTATTTAAAATACCAGTGGCATAGCTTTCAGAATCACAGCAACTCACAAGCTACCATAGTACAACAAACTGACAGACAAGCGGTGGCCGTTTGGTTTTAAGTGGAAAGTGTTACTTTAAATTTCGAAGAGATCTGTGCGCATGCGTAGTAGAACCCTCCAGGGGTGGGGGTGGGCTGTCCATTCACTCAGATATCCCCTCTAGTCACCAGAATGGAGGTCCGCAGACAGCGAGAGACCAAAAAAACAGATACCAAAAAAAGAATGTCCACACCTGTATCTCCATGGTTCTGTTACGCATCATAGCTGTTCTGATCCTTCCCCTGCTTGGTCTCTCCCAAGATGGTGGTTTCGGGAGCAGCTGAGCATCTAGAATTAGAAAGCACTGGATTTCTTGATTGTACTACAAATTCCCCTAACTGTAAGAGTTCCAATCTTCTAAATATTTCTGCTTGGTCTGGTATTCTGTGTTGTTGCTGATGGAGCTCCTCATTGCACGTCTACCCGATCTGCCATCTTGTTGAGTGTCCGAATAGATAAATAAGTAAATGAAATATTGACATTGTGTGCCTCTGAAAAGCCTCAAAAAGTAAGTTTTCTGTTATGACCTGTTTCAACTTCATCTGTATGCCCTGAAGTCTCAGCAACAGTGGGCTTTAGCAAACATAGCAATTGTGAGGATGGTACAGGACTGGGCAATGTTGAGTATATGGTCACTATGAGTCAGAACTATCTCAATGGCACGCTAACAAAACAGAAAGAAGTCTCCAAAGGAACCCAGGTTCTATGGCCCCAATGCCCCGAGATACACATGTCCTCAGAGCCCTGGCTCCATCTGGTTCAGGAAGCTTAGTGACATGCCGGCTTCACAAGAGAAAAGACCTGGAGATGGGCTCGCATAAAGATTGTTGTTTTTGTTGTTAAGTGCCTTCCAGTTGCTTTCAACCAGATTTTGTGGTTTAAACCAACTTTGCAGTCCAGTGCATTAACCCTAAGGGGAAATTCTATTCTGCCCTATAAAGTCACTATGAGTTGAACACAATGGCACAGCACAGAGCAACAAAATCTCAGAGGGGAAAAAAAGAGAGCTGCTAACCATTACTAAAGGAAGATGAAAGTAGAATACTTGGAAATTAGAAGACATTTTCTTCTAAAAAGTTATGTCGATATCCTCCCAGGCCTGAGCCCTGCCTTTTAAAAACAATCTTTAATCAGCATGGACCTGGCTCCCTCTGGTGGATTTAAAGTAAAAGGCTGCTTTTAAAATTCATTCATTGAAGTAAGTGACATTTGGAGGATGAGCATTAGACTGCAAGGTCGATTTTAACTACAGGGTGGCAGTTCAAATCCACCAGTGACTCCTCGGAAACCCCTATATAGGGTAGCTATGAGTCGGAACCAACTCAGCAGCACTTAACATCAAGAATAATTAAAATAGGATGTAGAATTTTCATCAAGGTTTTTATTATACAACACAGAGTTGTAGTTATGACATCCCAGAATTCCTATAATGAGTGACTACCTATCAATTACAGTTACCTCATGTATTTGGAGGAAGAGGTGTGGCTTTAAATTTTAAGTCTGGGATTTGGGACCAGGAAGTCCTTAGTGTGAAATTCTGCTTTGACAAAAACCGCAACAACAACAACAACAAAAAAGAGAAGGGCCCCTGGTAAATAGTTAAGCTTATTCTTTTTGTATATATGTATACCATTATGGCCATAAGAATGCTATTGAATTCTCATTACAATAGAAACACCTGAATTTCTATCAGTAACAATAGAGTATTGAATGTCACCTTTGTGTGCAATACTCAGAGCTTTAGGGAACCCAAGAGCCCTACAGTGTTCCTGTTGGCAAGAATCTGAGGGTTATAAGGGAACTTGGAGGCTATGTACAGTGAGTGATTGGCATGGTGTCTGATAGACAGCAAGTCCTCAACAAGCAGTCACTCACTTCTTTTCTCTATTCCAAAGTCTGGTTTCTACAAGGCCTAAGAGAATCTGAGAAAGATTCCTGATAGTGTCTACTAGAATGTCAATACCACGAAGACAAGACCAGAGTCTTGTTTACATTCCATCCCTAGTGCCCAAGACCATGCTGGGTCTATGAAATATTCAATACATTTTGTTAAATGAATGGCCCTCCAGGGAAACTGGCTCAGGCTCAAAAAAAGTGATCAGAAATACATCACCTTAGAACTTGCATTCACTGATTCTTGTTTTGATTCATCTAAGAGGTTTCTCAACAAAGCCAAGTTCTCTTCCTACGTCTTCTTGTTCCTGGTCATCGTTGCTCTCAGTATTGCGATTGATGTCTTTAAATCCCTTGCTGAAATCCCTACTCCACCACCAGTACTTACAGTGTCCTTTTAAATTATTAGTCAAATCATTTTAAAACTCACGATATCATTAGGAAAATTCATCTTGGAATGTGAAACAAAGAATTCATCTTTAAATGTGCTGGGTGTTAGTGTGGTCAGACAGGAGTCAACAAGAGTTCAGAAAAAGGAGTCATCCTTAAGGTGTACAAGAGTCAGCAGAGATTTGCTGCATGCGTCCTTAGGCTGTACCATTCATCCATCCATTTGAAGCCCTGGATGAAATGAACAACACAGTTCTTGCCCTCATGGAATTCACCTTTTAGCAGGGGATACAAATAACTATCAAATAAACTAATACTAATCGTAAGCCAGAATGTGGTGCTATAAAGAAAATAAACAGGGCTTTGTGAGGGAGTATAATGAGGCAGTGTAGACAGAGGACAAGTGTCAGCTTCACAGAGGATGAGGGTCAGGAAGCCTTCTGAGACAATGAAAAGGAACTTGCTAGCAGAAGGCCATTGGGGAAGGGCATTCAAGGCTGAGAGAGCAGCAAGTACTTCGGCCCTGGGAAGAAGGTTTGGCAGTGAGAGACGGAAGGGGTGGGGAATAGCTCAAGAAAAACCAAGGACTTTGCGGCATGTGTTGCAAGACAATTATGTTAAGAGCAGAGGCGTATGAGGTAAGAGATAAATGTGAATTCTAATGCAAAGTGTGTTTTTATGTATTCAATAATAATCTTTAAGCCAACATCTAGCTCAACATCTTCTTTTGTTTGCTTTTTACCCAGATACTTCAGCATTAGTTTACATATAAACATACACATGCAAATGAATACTCAAAAATATAGGTCATATGTTCCCACAAAGAACTGGAGCAACTTACTGATACATATCAGGAACTGAATTAATGGGTTAAATAATTTGGGTGGGGGTGAGGACACACAGAACAAAAATAAGCTAAAGCCAATCATTTGTTAGAATTGCAAGCAGCAATGCATGTGTACACAATTGCTAGGATGTATATTTCGTTCTGAGCTTGTAGGGACAAAGCAACAAGGAAATCTGAACAATTGTGAAACTCATTGTCCCTATGAAAAAGTGAAGTAATTCTTAGAAGTATACCCACAAAAACCCATTTCTGCTGAGTCACTGCCAACTCACTGCGACCCTGTAGGACAGAGTAGAGCTGTCCCCGTAGGGTTTCAAAGGCTGAATATCTTTATGGACACAAACTACCACACCTTTCTCCCACTGAGCATCTGGTGGATTTAAACTGCCAACATTTTTGCTAGCAACTGAACACTTTAACCATGGCACCAACAGGGCTTCCTTAGGAGAAGTAGAAATCGCTGCCATAGAGTCAATTCCAAGAGCAGACAGCCTCATTTTTCTCCTGAAAAACAGTTGGTGGGTTCAAACTGCTGACCTTGCTATTAACAATCATATTACAGAGCCACCACACTCCCTTAACTAACTTGTTGTTGTTGTTGTTGTTGTTGTTGTTAAGTACTACTGAGTTGGTTCCGACTCAGAGTGACCTTGTATGGGGTTTCCAAGGAGCAGCTGGTAAGTTTGAACTGTCAACTTTGGGGTTAGCAGTTCAGTGCTTATCCCACAGCACCACACCAGAACTCCTTAACTAATATAGTCAAGAAAATATTTCTACCTCTCTGTCTGGCAGTTTCCTCTTCAGTCAAGTGGGAAAATTAATAGCACTTAATTTCATAAGTTTAAGGAGCCCTGGTATTATAGTGGGTTACATGTTGACCTGTTAACCACAAGGTCAGCAGTTCAAACCTACTGGCTGCTCTTGGGGAGAAAGATGAGCCTTTCTGCTCCCATAAAGATTTACTGCCTCGGAAGCCCTATACAGGGTTGCTCTGAGTCAGAACCGACTCAACAGCATAGTACCACCACCACTACCACCATCTCATAAATTTGCTATGATGATTAAATGTTATTGCATGTAATTAAAAGTTTCTGACATATAGCAAACATTCAATTCACATTATGAGGAACCTTCACAGCAGTATTAAAAATAGTAAAATGTAGATTCCATATAACTCAAAATTGTTAAAATGTAGATTCCATATAGCTCCACTAGTAAGTCAGACTAGTTAGAAATGGCACCACATTTACTTTACTGCTTGCATTATACTGGTTCATGACCCTATCCATATAGGATTTCAACACACTTCTGAGAACCTCAGACATGCTCTGAAATAGCTCTTTTCTGACTTGCACATTGTTGCCTGCCAAACAACTACCAAGCCACTGGGAAGTGGTGGGTGGCAGAATGAGAAGTTCTTGCCACCGTAAATGTGCTGGTTCTGCCCAGGAATGTGCTTCTCATTCATGCCAAAGCTACAGAGTCTTAAGTGGCCAAAATTGACCCCTATCCCCTCAGTCCTCAATGCTCCTGAACCCATAGGGCTTTGTGAAAAAGAGTCTGAACTTCTGCCCAATTCTATGTCATCATTTGTCATCAGGGACCAAAGGAACATTGCTTATGTCCAATGTCTCTGTAGTCCTCTGATGGAAAAAGTCCCTCCATCATTTTACTTGTGGTGGTACTCTGTGTTTCTCTAGAGCCCAGTCCTGATGGCTGGGGTCAGAAGAGATGTCCTGATGTCTTGTCCACCCCCTAGCACCATGATACCCTGATCCTCCTGTGGACCACCTCTTGCAAATTTACTCAAACAACTGACTAGTTGGATGGTACTAGCCCAGTGTTTCTTCAGATAGAGAAAGATTCTGAATCCCTGTTAGATGGAAAGTCTTTCCCTATAAACACCAGGAACCAGGAATCTACACTTAACCCAATCCAGTGTTTCCCAAATTCACCTAACAAAAGAGTTACCTGAGACACAGATTCCAGGGCCCTTGCCCAGACTGTGAACTCAGACTCTCCAAGGAGGAGCTTGAGAATTTATGGGGGGCTTCAAAAAGCTTATGGAGGCATTCCATTATCAATTTTTTTGAAAACTTTTTATTGTAAGTTGAGTAAAGTTTTGCAGAGAAGATCACCAGTTTTACATTCAGCAAATCATACAATTTGTTTCATCACAATGAGTGCAGTCCCCTCCACGTAATAACAGTTATCCTACTTCTTCCTGTAGTTCTTAATCCATTCTACCCTTCTTCCCAATCCTTCTGAACTTTGTCCTTAGGTAAATGTTGTCCTTTTGATCTTGACTGGTTGACCATTCCATGGTGAGCACGCCTTACTAGTGTTATTGTATCCACTATATACCTATGTACTACTTGGTTGAAAATTGGCCACCAGGTTGAGTTCCGTTTAAGACTTTAACATAGTCTCTGATTAGTTCTGTCTCTTTCTGACCAGTAAATCCAGTCTTTATATATATATATAATTTTGATTTTGTTCCAGATTGTCTCCCACTCTACCTGGGACCTTCTAATGTGATCCCTTTTAGAGCAGTTGGTAGTAGTAGCAGGGAACCATCTAGTTTCTCTGGTCTCAGAGTCAAGAAGCAGATGTTCACATGTTTCATTAATCCATTGGACTGATTGACTTGACTACCATTTGTCTGTTAGTCTGTTGTACTGTGGTGACTTTTGTGTTGCTGTGATGCTGGAATCTATTTTAAAAACTAATAGGGTCAGTCATGGTAGACAGGTTTCAGCTGAACTTCCAGACCAAGAAAGAGACTCAGCTAGGAAGAAGGCAAGGCAGACTACTTCTGAATATTTAGCCACTGAAAACCTTGTGAATAACACTGGGACACTGTCAGCACCAGAATATTTAAAATTGAAACATGATGAAGACCACCAGAATATTGTCAGATATTGCCAGAAGATGTTGTTGCTATGTGCCATCAAGCTGGTACCAACTCATAGCCACCCTATACACAACAGAACAAAACACTGCCCAGTCCTGCACCAACTTCACAATCATTGCTACATTAAAGCCCATTCATTGCTACTGCCATTGTGCCAGTCCATCTAGTTGGGGGGCTTCCTCTTTTTCTCCGACCCTCCACATTAGCATCCTTCTTCATATAATCCAGTGTCTCTGATTATTTGTTCAGCATGCAGATTGAATAAGTATGGTGAAAGAATACAACTCTGATGCACACCTTTCTTAATTTTAAACCATTTGGTGTTTCCTTATTCTGTTCAAACAATTGCCTCTTGATCTATGTACAAGTTTCTCATGAACACAATTAAGTGTCCCAGAACACTTATTCTTTGAAATGTTGTCCATAGCTTGTCATGATGCACATAATCAAACGCCTTCGCAGAGTCAATAAAGCACAGATAAACATGTTTCTGATTTTCTCTGCTTTCAGCCAAGATATATCTGACATCAGAAATTATATCCCTTGTTCCCCATCCTCTTCTGAATCTGGTTTGAACCTCTGGAAGTTCTCTGTCAATGTATGGTTGCAGCCGTTTTTGTATTATCTTTAGTAAAACTTTACTCTCATAGAATATCAGTGATATTGTCCAAAAATTTGTGCATCCCATTGGGTCATCTCTCTTTGGAATGGGCATAAATATGGATCTCTTTCAGTTAGCTGGCCAAGTAGTTGTCTTCCAAATTTCTTGGCATAGGTGAGTGAGTGCTTCCAGCGCTGCCTCACTTTGTTGAAAGATTTCAATTTATATTCCATCTATTCCCAGTAGCTGTCTTCAATGCACCTCGAACGTCTTCCTTCAGGATCATTGGCTCTTGATCATATGCTACCTCTTGAAATGGTTGAACATTGATTATTTCTTTTTGGCACCGTAACTCTGTGTATTCCTTCCATCTTCTTTTGGTGCTTTCTTCAGCATTCAGCATTTTGACCATAGAATCCTTCGATACTGCAAGTCAAGATTTAAATTTTTTCTTCAGTTCCCTCAGCTTGAGAAATGCTGAGCATCTTCTTCCCTTTTGGTTTTCTAACTCAGGTCTTCACACATTTTGTTATAATATTTGACTTTGTTTACTTCAGCTGACCTTTAAAATTTTCTGTTTAGCTCTTGTACCGCCTCACTTCTTCCATTTGCTTTAGCATCTCTACGCTGGAGAGCAAGTTTCAGAGTCTCTTCTGACATCCATTTTGATCTTTTCCTTCTCTCTTGTCTTCTAAATGACCTTTTGCTTTCTTCTTGTATGATGTTTTTGATATCATCCCACAACTCTTCTGGTCTTTGGTCTTTAATGTTGAATGCATCAAATCTGTTCTTCAGATAATCTCTAAAGTCAGGTGGGATATATTCAAGGTCATATTTTGGCTCTTTTGGGCTTGTTTTAATTTTCTTCAGCTTCAGCCTGAATTTGCATATGAGCAATTGATGTTCTATTCCACAGTCTGCTCCTGGCCTTGTTTTGGCTGATGATATGGCGCTTTTCCACCGTCTCTTTGCACAGATATAGTCAATTTAATTTCTGTGTATTCCATATGCTGAGGTCTATGTGTATAGTCATCTTTTATGCTATTTAAAACAGGTATTAAGACAATGAAGAATTCATTGGTCTTGCAAATTTTTATCATGCGATTTCCAGCATAGTTACTGATCACCAAGGCCATATTTTCTAACTACTGATCCTTCCTCTGTGTTTCTAACCATTGCATTCCAATCACCAGTAATGATTAATACATCTTGATTGCATGTTTCATCAATTTCAGATTGAAGAAGTTAGTATAATTCTTCAATTTCATCATCACTGGCTTTAGTGGTTGGTACATAAATTTGAATAATAGTGGTATTAACTGGTCTTTCTTGTAGGCAGATGGATATTATCCTGTCACAGACCGCATTGTACCTCATGACTGCTCTTAATATGTTCTTTTTGATGATGAATGTGATGCCATTCCTCATCAATTTGTCATTCCCAGCATAGTAAACCATGTGATTGTCACATTCAAAATCGCCAATACCAGTCCATTTTGCCTTTGATATCAAAGGTTATATGTTCCATTTCATTATTGACAATTTCTAATTTTCCTAGATTCATACTTTGTACATTCCATTTTCTGTTTATTAATGGATATTTACAGCTGTTTCTCTTCATTTTGAGTTGTGCCCCATCAGCAAATGAAGATCTTGAGGACTTTACTCGATTTGTGTCATTACAGTCAACTCTACTTTGAAGAGGCAGCTCTTCCCCAGTTGAATTTCAAGTGCCTCCCAACCTGAGGGACTCATCTTCCGGCACTATATCTGACAATATTCTGGTGCTTTTCATCATGTTTCAGTATTCAATAATCCAGTGTTGACAGTGTCCCACTGCTATTCATAACGTTTTCAGTGACTAAACATTTGGAAGTAGTTCGTCTCTCCTTTTTCCTAGTCTGCCTTCATCTAGAAGCTCATCTGAAACCTGTCCACCATGGTTGACCCTGCTGGTATTTACAATACCAGTGGCATAGCTTCCAGAATCACAGCAACACACAAGCCACCACAGTATGATAAGCTGACAGACAAGTGGTGGTTTAAGATCCTAGTCCCTCACTACAGAATCCTGGTGTGGCACTGTAGGATAAACATTAGACATGCCAATCACTAAGGCGCTCTGTTAGCGTAGTGGTTACGAATTGGGCTGTGAACCTTAAGGCCAGCAGCAGTTCGAAACTACCAGCCGTTCCGTGGGAGAAAGATGAGGCGTTCTGCTCCTGTAAAGATTTACAGCCTCGGAAACCCTGTACAGGGTCGCTATGGGTCGGAACCAACTCGACGGCACTTAACAACAACAACAACAACATGCTAATCACTAGTTTGGTAGTTCAGTCCCACCAGTCACTTCTTGGAAACCCTATCCAGGGTTGTTATGAGTTGTAAACAGACTGGACAGCACTTAACAACAACTCACCAAAGTAGGATGTAGAACATTGTGAACTTTGTGGACTATGTTATGCCAATCGACTACAGTGTCCCAGAGACTACGGCCCTGAGCCTCCAGGCCCAGCAGCTCATTGCCTCAAGGTATTTGGTAATGTCTCAGAAGTTCCATCATTTTATCCCATAGTTGTTCCACCACATTCATAGGTGCATTTGCAAGCAAGTCCATTATCTTTTATTTCCCCTTTTCCACAAACTTTTTGAAGACCCTTGTGTATATTTAATACCAGATGATTATATTTTAGAGGCAAAGAAAAGTAAAAGAAAACCTATTTCATAGTCAAAGGCTGTGAAAATATTACAAAGAGTATAGCTTTGTGAGCAAACAAAAGTCAGTAGGTACAAATCATTCTCAGTTCATTAATAAAAATAGTGATTTAAAATACGTTATATTACATAAATATAATTTTTTTTTACCGTTAACAATTTTCCTTACTGTATATGCTTCAAGTATGCTGCTATTGTTGAGTGCCATTGAGTCGGTTCTGACTCACAGCAACCCTGTATAGGGTTTCCAAGGAGCAGCTGGTGGGTTTGAAACTGCTAAACTTGTGGTTTGAAGTCCAATGATTATCCTACAGCACCACACCAGGAATCTGCAAAGAAACTCAAACACTCATATAAATTTTCAAAGTTTTGAATTTGCTAATGCAGAAGGTATTTAGATGATACATCCTAACTTAAATCCATGTAATAACTTACTCAACAAACAGATGAAATGCTTGAGGTGCTCACTTATCTATGCCAAGAAGTTTGGAAGATAGTCATGTGGCCAACTGGAAGAGATCCATATTTGTGCCCATTCCAAAAAAAAGTGACACAGCAGTATATGAAAATTATCAAACAACATCATTAATATCACATGCAAGCAAAATTTTACTGAAGGTAATTTAAAAATGGTTGCAACAGTACATCAACAGGGAACTGCCAGAAATTCAAACTACATTCAGAAAAGAACACGGAAATAATGGATCTTGGCTGAAAGCAGAGAATACCAGTGTTTTATTGATTATACAAAGGCATTTGATTATGTGGATCAGAACAAATTATGGCTAACATTGTGAAGAATATGAATTCAAGAATGCAATGCTTTTTATGGTCATGTGGAACCTATATAATAGGCCAAGAGGCAGTCATTCAAACAGAACAAAAGGATATTGTATGGCTATGATCAGGAATGGCATGTGTCAGGGTTGTATCCTTTTGTCATACTTATTGAATCTGTATGCTGTGCAAATAATACGAGAAACTGGGCTGTATGAAGAATCTAGCATCAGGATTGGAGGAAAGTTCATTAACAACCTGCAATGTGCATTCGACACATCTTATTTGCTGGAAGCCAAGAGGACTTCCAAGCACTTCCTGATGAAGATCAATGACTACAGCTTCAGTATGGTTTATATCTCTCAACATTAAAAAAAAAAAAAAATCCTCACAACTGGACCAATGAACAGCATCACAAGAAACAGAGAAAAGATTGAAGTTATCAAGGTTTTCATTTTATTTGGATCCATAGTGAATGCTTAAGGAGCAGCAGTCAAGATAGCAAATGATGTATTACAATGGAAAAATCTGCTGCAAAATATCTCTCCTTAAAGTGATTTTTTAAAAAAAGATGCCACTGTGAAGACAAATATGTGCTTGATCCAAGCCAGGGTATTTTCAGTCTCTTTATATAAATGCAAAAACTGGACAATGAATAAGGAAGACTGAAGAAGAATTGATGTCTTTGAATTATGGTGTGGGTGGAAATTATGAAATATACCATGCACTGCCAGAGGAAGTGAAAAATCTGTGTCAGAAGTACAACCAGAATGTTTCTTAGATGTGAGGATGGTGAGACATCTCATGTAACTTTGATGTACCAGTCACTTGAGAAGGACATCATGCTTGATCAAGGAGAGGGTCAGTGAAAAAGAGGAAAACACTCAGTAAGATGGACTGACACTATATCTGCAACAGTGGCCTTAAACATAGCAATAATTGTGTAGATGAAGCAGAACCAACTAGTGTTTCATTCTGTTGGGCATAGGGTCACTATGAGTTAGAACTGACCAACTGGCACCTACTATTAGCAACAATGAGCTTGGAAGGAGATAAAAATAACATCTTTATTTTCACTAATTTCTAACATAAATTTTTCATTTCCTTCCACCTTAAATGTAGATGATAAGTCATAGTATTATAATTAATACCTGTGATTTTGTCACCAATAGATATCACTGATATTTCTATATTACAATATTGCTGCTGTCATTAATTGCCATCAATTGCCATTAAATGCCAACTCATAGCGACCCTGTTAGGGTTTCTAAGAAGTGACTGGTGGGTTTGAACCACTTAGCAGTCCAGTGCCTATTCTACAGCAAGACATCTGGACTTCCATATTACATTATAGTAGTTCTAAAAAAAATTTTTTTTTGAGACATCATTTATGCTCATATTCTTACAAAATTATGGAAGTCCTTAGATCTACCATTAGATCTTTTTTATTTAGTGCATTAATGAAGAAGCATATATATTATATGTTTGTTTAGTATTTTGAGAACTATATTTCAACATAATTGGTTTCTATTGCAATCCTATGCATTTTAGTTTTGTATGTAAAAACAGTATTCTGAGAAAGGCATCTATAGGTTTCCCCTGATTGCCAAAGAGCCCATGTTACAAAAAATAAAACTTCTGGGTAATTGGACATTGATTACCAAACCCGCCACAGTATGACTTATCACCACACCTCCACATATTTTTTCTTACTCACCCTCCTCTGTAGTCCCAAAGATGGTGACAAATATTTAGACTCATCCAAAGACTATCTACTCAAACAACATAGTAAGATGATTAAGAGGCGAGGCACTGAAGCCAGCTTGCCTAGCTCCAACATTAGCTGTGTAATGCAAGCAAGTTACTTAACCTCTCTGTGCCTCATATCTGTGAAATGGGAATTTTAATTGTTACTTCCTCACAGTGTTGTTATAAAAATTATATGAGTTGATTCATTAAAACTCAGTGCCTAGTGCATAGTAAGATCTCAGAAAATGTTAGCTGCCCTGCCAAGTGCCTGTCACAGCTATTTATAATATCTGAGAAGAAGAGGTAGAAAGGAAAAAGTAGGTAGACTATTTCTCTTATGAGTCACAGCCTGCACATATTACTCTGAGAATACACAAATAGAAATTCTTTTTTAAAGCACACGAAGGAAGTAGTTGGAGTTTTGGGGTTTTTTTTCTTGAAAAGTTTTCAAATTAATTTTAGTTTATGTAGCAATTCTAAACTAATGTGTTTTTAAATGCTTCAGTGGCAATGCAAATGCTCTCTACCACTGGCTTACATGTTGTTGTTAAGTGCCGTCGAGTCAGATCCGACCCATAGCGACCCTATACAGAGTTTCCGAGGAGCGACTGGTGAGCTTGAACCGCCAACCTTGTAATTCAAACGGCTTTGTTGTCTGGTGCATTAACCCGCAGCGCCACACCAGGACTGCATAGCAGGGCTTATATTTAAATAATACTAGTCTTTCATAATTCAGGTTCACTCTCATTTTTATTGAGGAGGTTGTTATTAGTTGCCACTGAATAGATTCCAACTCATAAAAGATATTAAATAGAAATGGAAGTAAATTCATTCATTCATTCAATTGTTATTTATTATGTTTCTGCTCTGTGCCAGGCACTGCTGTAAATGCAGAGGGGTTAGTGATCAACAAGACAAAGTTCCTACAGTCATTGAGTTTACGTTCTACTGTTAGATGACAAGCAGTTATGTAAAATAACCAAGAAAAGAAGGTGATCAATGTCACAAGAGCGTTAAAATAAAGTGATCTAATGAGGTGGTTATTTTAGATTGGGATATCAGGGAAGTCCTGTCTTGGCGATTGTTGTTGTTAAATTCCATCGAGTCAGTTCCAACTCATAGCAGTCCTGTGGAGGGTTTTCAAGGAGTGGCTGGGGGTTTGAACTGCCAACCTTGTGGTTAGCAATTCAGTGCTTAGCCTACAGCACCACACCAGGACTCCTTATTGTTGCTGTTGTTAAGTGCTGTGGAGTTGGTTCTGACTCATAGCGACACTGTATAGGGTTTCCAAGGAACAGCTGATGGGTTTGAACCACCAACCTTGTGGTTAACAATCCAATGCTTATCCTACCGTGCCAGGTGTCGTTGATCAGTTCTGACTCATAGGAAGCCTATGCACAACAGAACAAAACACTGTCGGGTCTTGTGCTATCTCACAATTGTTAGGTTTCAGCCCCTTATTGCTGCCACTGTGTCAATCCATCTCATTAAAGAGCTTCCTCTTTTTTTTCTTAAATGTTTTATTGTTAATTATGTGATAGTTTACCTGGGAGAACATTAGTTTTACATTCATTCTATCATATATCGTCTCATTGTCATGGTTACAATCCCCTCCATGTATCATCAACCAACCAAAGGTTATACCCTGCAATCCTTCCCCCGTACCCCCCAGATCTTCAGCACACAGTCGCTCTCCCTCTCTGGATCTAAAGTCTCCAGCTGCTCCATCGTTCTACGTCATCATCTCTGCCTCCATTTCAGGCATCACTGCTTCTCTGGGTAGGGTCCCGCTCTCTGTTCTTCTCCCTTGATGGTCCTAGGGACCTCCGCTCCTAGACTGAAAAGTT
>NW_006408601.1:7522624-7550167 GCF_000296735.1 Chrysochloris asiatica | reverse complement strand
ACCACTGCATTGCTGTTTTTCTCTTACTTCCCCTTATTGGTGTCGAGCGTGGTCACCAATCAGAGCGTGTATTCCCATTGAGTCTTAGTCTTGGAAGGGGATTTGCACTGAGGGGACCTGACCACTTGCCTTGATGTTTCCTGGGCAAGCAAGTTGCTTGTTCTTATAGTAACAATCGGTCTGCCTTATGTTGTTTTATATTTTTCAAAGAGCTTCCTCTTTTTCATCAACCCTCCACTTTACCAAGCATTAGATCCTTTTCTGGGACTAATCCCTCCTGATAACATGTCCAAGGTATTCGAGACAAAGTTTTCCCATCCTTGTTTCCAACCAGTATTCCGGATGTATTTATTCCAGAACATTCTTTTGGCAGTCCGTGATACATTCAATAAGTCAAATGCATCAATACTTCTCTGGTCCTTCTTACTCATTGTCCATCTTTCACATGCATATAAAAGGATTGAAAATACCATGACTTAGATCAGGTATACATGAGTCCTCAAAATGACATCTTTGCTCTTAACACTTTAAAGAGGTCTTTTGCAGCAGATTTGCCTAATGCAATACATACTTCTGCTTTTTTACTGCTGGTTCCATGGCTGATTGTGAATACAAGTAAAATGAAATCTTTGCCAACTTCAATCCTTTCTCCATGTATCATGGTGTTATTTATTGGCCCAATTGTGAGGATTTTTATTTCTTTACATTTAGTTGTAATCAATTATGAAGGCTGTATTCTTAGATTTCCAGCAGCAAGTGTCTCAAGTCCTCTTCGCTTTCTGCAAGCAAGTGTGTTATTGGCATACAGAAGGTTATTAATGAGTCTTCCTCGGAAACTGCTTCTGCGTCCTTTGTCATAGAGTCCAGCTTCTTTTATTATTTGTGCAGCATACAGATAGAATAAGTATGGTGAAAGAATGCAACCCTGATACACACCTCTCCTAATTTTAAACCCCTCAGCAACTCATTGTTCTTTTTTAATGATTGCCTCTTTGTACATATACAGGTCCCTCATGCTCTGGAATTCTCATGCTTTCAATATTATCCATAGTTTCTTATGGTATATACAGTTGAATGCCTTTGCATAGCCAATAAAGCACAAGTAAACTTCTTTTTAGTATTCTCTGCTTTCAGCCAAGATCCATCTGACATCAGCAATGATATACCTCATCCAGCTTGAGTTTCTGGCAGCTCCCTGTCCGTGTACTGCTGCAATCATTTTTAAATGATCTTCAGCAAAATTGTATGTGCAAGTGATACTAATGATATTGTTTGATGATTTCTATGTTCTGCTGGGTCACCTGTCTTTGGAATGGGCACTATATGGATCTCTTCTAATCAGTTGGCCAGGTAGTTGTCTTCCAAATTTCTTGGCATAGATGAGTGAGCACCTCCAGTGCTGTATCAGATTGTTGAAACATTTCAACTTGCATTCCATAAATCCCTGGAGTCTTGTCTTTCACCAATGCCATCAGCGCAGCTTGGATTTCTTTCTTCAGTACTGTCAGTTTTTGATCACGTGGTTGAACACTAATCAATTCTTTTTGATACAATGACTGTGTATTCTTTCCATCTTCTTTTGACTCTTCTGTGTCATTCAGTGTTTTACACATGTTGTAAGGGGTTGTTGAGTTGATTCTGAGTCCTAGCGACACTATTTACAACAGAACAAAACACTGGCTGATTCTGAGCCATCCTCACAATTGTTGTCATGTTTGAGCCATTGTTAGTTACAGTCACTGTGTCCATCAATCCACCTCATTAAGGATCTTCCTTTATTCCAATGACCCTCTACTTTGCCATGTATGATGTCCTTTTCCAGGAACTGGTTCCTCCCGATAGCATGTTCAAAGAATGTGAGATGAAGTTTCACCATCTTCACTTTCAAGGTGCATTCTTTCTGCATTTCTTCCAAGACAGAATTACTTGTTCTTTTGGCAGTCCATGGTACTTTGACTATTCTTTGCCAACATCATAATCCAAATGCATCGATTCTTCCACAGTCTTTCTTATTCCTTGTCCTGCTTTTATATGCATATGAGGTAATGAAAATACCATGGCTTAGGTCAGGCACACCTTAGCCTATATTTTGCCCATTGTTGATTTTAAGTGCCATCGAGTCGACTCACAGCAACCCTGTATAGCGTTTTTGAGGAGTGGCTGGTGGGTTTGAATCACTGACCTTGTGGTTAGCAGTGCTAATGTTGCAGCACCACACCAGGACTCATAGTGTTCTTCAGTATTGCAACTCAAGGCTTAAATTTTTTCTTCAGTTCTTTCAGCTTGAGAAATGCTGAGCATATTCTTCTCTTTTGGTTTTCTAATTCCAGATCCTTGCACATTCCATTATAAAACTTGGCTTTGTCTTCTCAAGCTGCCCTTTGAAATTTCCTGTTCAGCTCACTTACTTTACTTCCAGTCGCCTTAGTTTCTTTACATTCAAGAGCAAGTTTCAAAGTCTCTCTGACAACCATTTTAGTCCTTTCTTCTGGTTTGGTCTGGTGGTTATGTGCTATGGAGTCGGTTCAGACTCATAGAGACTCTGTTCAGGGTTTCCAAGGCTGTAAATCTTTATGGGAGCAGAAAACCTCATTGTTCTCCCGCGGAAGAGCTGGTAGTTTCAAATTGCTGACCTTGAGGTTAGCAACCCAATTCTCAGGTATCTGAACAAGAAGGAATCAGTGAAAGGTGACAGTGTTCCAGGTAAAGGGACTCACTATTGTAAATCTGAATCTGCCTGTTGTTCTTTGTTTATGAATGGAAAACAGAATGCTATTGTTAGAACATACAGCGCAAGAGGCAGAATAATACAGGAAAAGGAACAATGAATTAGATCATATAAGACTGCAAACAATTCAATCAAAACCAAACCCATCACCATCAAGTGGATTTTGACCCTAACAACCCTACAGGAGAGAGTGGAACTGCCTCAAAGGGTTTCCTAAGTTGTAAATATTTATGGATGCAGATTGCCTCATCTTTTTCCTGCAAGTGGTTGGTAGGTTCTAACCAACATTTTGATTAGTAGTGTCACACTTTAACCACTGTTCTACCAGAGGTCCTTTTTGTAAGCAAAGGTACAGTTTATTCTGAGTACAATGGGAAGTTACTGTAGAGTTTTAATCAGGAGGTTAGGTGATCTGATTTACCATTTTCAAAAATCCCTCCTGGGGAATAAATTTAAGGATACAAGACTGAAAGAGGAAAGAAAAGTTAGCCTGTACTAGGATTATAGCATTTCAGTGATAAGGAATTATGACATACTCATATTTCAGAGGTAAAGCCAGTAGAAGTGAGTGATTAGGGTGTGAAGAAGTAAGAGGAATTGAGAATGACTCTTGACTCTTTGGCCTATGTAACTAAGTGCTAATGACTGAGATGAGGAACTCCTGGGCAGGTGATGGATGATAATATGGGGAACAGATGTGGGGGCATAAATTGATTGTTCTTTTGTAGATGTCCTAATTTGAGTGGTGTGGTGCTGTGGGATAATGTGCTTGACTGCAAGGTCGGTTTGAACTGCAAGATCAGCAGTTCAAACTCACCCGTCGCTCCTCAAAAACCCTATACAGGGTCACTGTGAGTTGCAACCAACTCTATGGCACTTAACAACAACATCAGACATCCAAATAGAGATGTCCAGTAGGCAGTTCTACCTAACTAGAACTCAAGGGAGAGATCAGGAGCTGGAGATATAAATTTGAGACTTAGTGATGCTGTTGAAAGCCATGGGACTACTAAAAAATATTCTTTGATGGTTACCAGGGGCAGAAGGGAAAGGAAAGTAATTTATTGGCTAGAGGGTAGACACAGAACCTCACAGAGGCTTCTAAGAGATAAGGAAAGAGAGGCAAGAAGAGATAAGCAGAGAGAGAGGAAGTAAGGAATTCCTAAAATCTGTAAGAAGTCAAGAGCTGTAACACTAAGATAGCAAGAGAACTAGAAGGGGCCCTGAGGCTGAGTCAGTAGGGACAAACTCAGGAAAAGCCCTATGGCAGAGTCTGTGGTAGCGGCAGAAACTTACTGCTAGAAACGCAGCTAAGAGAGCAGAGCAAAACTGCCACACTGGTTATGAATGGAGTCCAATGGCAGGGAGTTGAGCAGTGTTGAGATCAATGGCAGGGAGACAGAAAACAAAGAGACCTGTACAGCCAAGATACACAATGTATCATGTTTTTGTTTTTGTTTTTACCACCGTGTGTTGAAATTTTATGTTTGTGTGTATTTTTTGTGTGTATTTCTTTCCAGTGTGTTGTGTGTGTGTGTGTGTGTGTTTGCTAGGCTCTTCAAGGGCAGTCAAGATTGTATTCATCTATGTTTCTCTTGTACACAGCCCAACACCTGACTGGTCTCAATCTAAGTCTGTTGACATTAACTGAGTCCACAGTTAGGACTGTGCTAGAAAATCCTGGACATATGTTATTGAAAATATAACTTAAACATCCCAGCCTCGTAATAATTTAGTAGCATGAAACTGATATCAGGATCCACAGCTTTCATCAGACCCCTAAGTTTGTACAAGTTCACATACACACTTCCTGACTTGCCTTTTTTATCCTTTTCTTTTTGACATTTTATTGTAGTTTGAGTGAAAGTTTACAGAGCAGATTCGTTTTCCCTTCAATAATTGATGCATATTTTGCTTCATGACATTGGTTGCCATCCCTTCAATGTAACAGCACTCTTCCTACTTTCTACCTGAGTTCTTCTTTCCATTGGTCCTTCTTTCCTGCCCCTTCCTGCTTTCTGAGCTGTATTTTTGGGCAAATACTGCAGTATTGGTCCTTTGTGGTTGATTGTGCTGAGGAGTACATTCCTCCTGATGTTGTTCACAGAATAAGCGATCAGGTTTTTTTTCATTATTTTACTTTGAATCAAGGTATAGTAATATCCAAAGTCATTTAAATATATTGTTGTTGTTGTTAGGTGTCATACAGTTGGTTCCTACTCTTTATGTACAACAGAATGAAACAATGTCCTATCCTGCTCTCTACTTACAACTGGTGTTATGTTTGAGCCCATTGTTGTGGCTACTATGTCAATCCGTCTTGTACAGGTCTTCCTCTTTTCCGCTGACCAATCCTTCTCCAGAGATTGGTCCCTCCTGAAAACATATCCAAAGTATGAGAGATGAAGTCTTGCCAGCCTCTCTTTTAAGGGGTGTTCTAGCTGTACTTCTTCTAAGACAGATTTGTTGGTTCTTCTGGCAGTCCATGCTACTTTCAACGTTCTTCACCAATGCCACCATTCAAATGCATCAGTTCTTCTACAGTCTTCCTTATTCATTGTCGAAATCTCACATGCCTATAAGACTGAAAATACCATGGCCTGGGTTGAGAGCATCTTAATCCTCAGAATAACATCTTTGCTCTTTAATACTTTAAAGAGGTTTTCTTGCATCTTATTTGCCTAATACAATTCGTCATTTGATTTCTTGACTGCTACTTCCATGAGTGTTGATTGTGGATCCAAGCAAAATGAAGTCTTTGACAACTTCAATCTTTTCTTCATTCATCACGATGTCATTTATTCACTCAGTTGTGAGGATTTTTGTTTTCTTTACACTGAGGTAAAATACATACTGAAGGCTGTAGCCTTTGATCTTCATTAGGAAATATTTCAAGACCCCTTCACTTCAATGTGCCATCTGTGCACCACAAGTTGTTAATGAGTCTTCCTCTAATCCTGATGCCATGTTCTTCTTCACATAATCTAGTTTCTCAGATTATTGCTCAGCATACAGACTGAATAAGTATGATAAAAGTATATAACCCTGGTGCATAGCTTTCCTACTTTTAAACCAATTAATGTTCCCTTGTTCTGCTCTAATGACTGCCTCTTGGTCTATGTTCAGGTTCCTCACGAACATAATTAAGTGTTCTAGAATACTTATTATTTGCAATTTGTCCATCATTTGTTATAATCCACACCATTGAATGCCTTTGCATAGTCAATAAAGCACAAGTACATATCTTTCCAGTAGTCTCTGCTTGCAGCCAAGATCCATCTTATGTCAGTAATGAGATCCCTCATTCCACATCCTCTTCTGAATTTAGCTTGAATTTCTGGAGCTCCCTGTTGATGTACTTACTATTGCAATTATTTTGGAATTATCTTTAGCAAAATTTTACTTGTATGGGTTATTTCCACATTTTGTTGGATCACCTTTATTTGGGATGGAATATGGATCTTTTCCAATCTATTTACCTGGTAGCTGTCTTCCAAATTTCCTGACTAGATGAGTGAGTTTGTTGAAACATTTCAATTTGTATTCCATCAGTTCCTGAAGTCTTGCTTTTCACTAATGCCTTCAGTACAGCTTGGACTTCTTCATTCAGTACCATTGGCTCCACATTCTGTCTCTTGAAATGCTTGAGCATCCACCAGTTCCCTTTAGTACAGTGACTGTGTATTCCTTCCATCTTTTGATGCTTCCTACATCATTCAGTATTGTGCCCATAGAACCTTTCAATATTGCAACCCGAGGCTTGAATGTTTTTTTCAGTTCATTTAGCTTGTGAAATACTGAATACGTTCTTGCCTTTTGGTTTTCTAACTCCAGGTCTTTGCACATTTCATTATGCTAACTGACTTTGTTTTCTCCAGCTGCCCTTTGAAAATTTCTGTTCAGCTCTTTTACTTTGATATTTCTTCCAGTTGCATTAGCTTCTTTACGTACAAGTTTCAGAGTCACTTCTTATATCCATTTGGTCTTTTAATGACCTTTCTTGTCTTTTTAATGACCTTTTGTTTCCTCATATATGATGTTCTTAATGTCATCCCACAACTCTCTGGTCTTCGGTCACTAGTGTCTAATACATCAAATCTGTTCTTCAGATAATCTCTAAATTCAGATGGGCTATATCCCAGGTCATATTTTGGTTTGTGAGGTGGTTGTAATTTTCTTCAGTTTCAGGCTAAACTTGCTAATGAGCGATTGATGGTCAGTTCCACAGTCAAGTCCTAGTTTTGTTTTGGTTGTGATATGGAGCTTCTCCATAGTTTTTTCCCAATGATGTAGTCAATTTGACTCCTGTGTATACCATCTGGTGAGGTCCATGTGTATAGTTGTCATTTATGTTGTTGAAAAACTGTTTGCAATAAATAAGTCTTAGCTCCTCGTTATGTTAAATTATATTATGCAATCTCCAGCATCATTTCTATCACCAACACCATATTTTTCAGTTACTGATCCTTTCTCTTTGTTTCCAACTTTCCTATTCCACCAGTAAGTATCATGCATCTTGATTGAATGTTTGATCAATTTAAGACTGAAGAAGTTGGTAAAATTCTTCAATTTTATCATCACTGGCTTTGGTGCTTGGTATGTAAATTTGAATAATAAATTAACTGGTCTTCCTTGTGGGCATATGGATATTATTCTATCACAGACAACACTGTATCTCATGATAGATCTTCAAATGCTGCTTTTGATGATGAATGTAACACCATTTCTCTTAAATTTGCCATTCCAGACACAGTAAAACTTATCATTGTCTGATTCGAAATGGCCAATGCCAGTCTATTTCAGCTTATTAATGCCTAGGATATTGATCTTTATGAGATCCATTTAATTTTTAATGGCTTTCAATTTTCCTGATTCATACTTCATACCTTCCACATTTTGATTATTAATGGATGTTTGCAGCTATTTCTTCTCATTTTGAGTTGTGCCCCATCAGCAAATGAAGGTCCTGAAAGCTTTGCTCCATTACCATTATTAAGGTCAACTGTGCTATTAGGAGGCATCTCTTCCCCAAATTTGAGTGTCTTACAACCTAAAGGGCTTATCTTCTGGCACTGTATCAGATAGTGTTCAGCCACTATTCATAATGTTTTCGGTGGCTAACCGTTCAAAAGTAGTTCACCTCTCCTTCCTAATCTGTCTTAGTCTGGAATCTCTGCTGAAACCTGTCCACTATGGGTGACCCAGATGGCATTGAAAATGTTGGTGGCATACTTCCAACATCACAGCACTGCAAACTAATACACAAGTGATGAGAACATAGTCACTATTATCAGATTTTTGTGTGTATTTTCCCCAAAAATATTCTATGTTTTATAACACTCTACTTTCACATAAATAATAGCACGTCACCTATTCCTTGGCAATTTGTTTTGTTTTCCTTTAGCATATGTTAGAGATTAGTCCACATTGGAGGTGTAGCTCTTTATCAGTTCTCTTTAACAGTTTTACAGTATTTCGTTCTCCATCTTATGACATACCTATTTAACCCATCCCCTACTGATGGCATTTTAGTCTATTTTGACTATTTTGTTTCTATAAACCCATTGTCCTTGAGTCAGTTCTAACTCACATTGATCTTATAAAACAGAGTAGAACAGTTACTAGGGTTTCTGAGGCTGTACAGAGCAACTGGTGGGTTGGAACTGCCTTGTGGTTGGTGGCCCAGTGGTTAACCTGCTGCACCACCTGGGTCCCTTTTATTGCTATGTGGTGCCTCAGTGAAATCCTTGTGTATGTGTATACACATGTTGTTGTTATTAAGTGCCTTTGAATTGGTTCTGACTCATAGCAACCCTGTATAGTGTTTCCCAAGAGGTGCTGCTGAGTTTGAACTGCCAACATTGCTGTTCAAACTGACCTTATGGTCCAGTGCTTTCCCTACAGTGTTACACCAGGACTCTATCTCTATCTATCTATCTATCTATCTATCTATCTATCTATCTATCTATCTATCTACTTATCGTTGTTACGTGCCTTTGAGTTGGTTCTGACTCATAACGACCTTGTATAGGGTTTCTGAGGAGCAGCAGGTGGGTTTGAACTGTCAGCCTTGGGAATCATAGTCCAGTGCTTATCCTACATCAGTATTTTCATATGTATGTATATATATGTGTGTGTGTGTGTGTGTGTGTTTTACTGAGATGTAGACATATTGGTAGAATACATTTAAAGTAAATTTATTATTTTTTCATCAGATAGCATTTTACCTCCAGCTCTAACTTTCCTCAACTGAATAAACACTATTCCCTAAGCCCTCCTTACCTTGTAATGGAATGACCAGCTGCAGACTCTTGAACTTGTGACATTTTTTATACCTTTATATCTTTACACATTGCTTTGCTTTGCCTGAAATGCCTTTCCTCTTGAGATGTCTCTATAAAGTTCATACACAATCACTTCCAGCATTGCTATGGGATAGCACCCATTCTAGCTTCTAACAAATACAATATTGCACAAGCGATGAGCTGTCACTACTGGGATTAGGTTACAAAAAGACTGTGACTTCTGTCTCTAACTCACTATTGTTCTCCTTCACTCTTTCTTATATTGTTCACCTCGGTGGAAGCCAGCTGCCAGATTATGTTGTTGTTAAGTAGGCAGCCCTATAAGAGATCCATGCTTTAAATGATCAAAGCTTTCTAATAATCATAGGAGTGATGTCCACCCATTAGAGCTTTAAGATGAGACTAAAAGCTCCAGACAACAGCTTGATTACAACATGAGACACCTTGAAGTAGAAGCATCCACTTAAGCCATGCTTGGATTCCTGACATTAGCAATGGTGAAACGGTACATGTTTGTTGCTTCAAGCTGCTAAATTTTAGGGTACCTTAACATGTAGCAATAAAAAAGTAGTAGACATTCTGTCTTCCTTCCATCCCTCCTCTGAGCTTCTAAAGTCACTTGGACATATCTCTAACATTGCTCTTAGCACACTATGATCTACTGGTTTCTAAGTCTCTCTTCTCTACTTCATTTCTCTAAGGACAGGAACCCTGCCTCAATCAGTTTAATTTAAATATAAGTTTACAGTGGCTTTATACGCTAAGCACTGAACAGTGAACCACAAGGTCTGCAGTTCAAGTCTGCCAACTACTCTGCAGTAGAAAAATGAGGCTTTCTGCTCCCGTGAAGATTTAAAACCTCAGAAACCCTAAACAGGTTCACTAATTTTTTGGAACTGACTCTAGGACACTGTTCCGCAGGAGAAAGATGAGGCTTTCTGCTCCCGTAAAGATTTACAGCCTTGGAAACCCTGTACAGGGTCGCTGTGAGTCGGAACTGACTCCACGGCACATAACAACAACAACAACTAGGACACTTAAAAACAATGATAAGTTCAAATCACTATCATCACTTTCTTAGATTGTTGCGATAACTTCCAAACTAGGCTCCTCAAATACTCTCTTGACTCTCTCTATTCTCCACCTACTTCTAAGAAATCTTTTAAAAATGAAAATCATTTGAAAGCTTAAAACCCTTCTCCTCATTCTTGGGAAAAAAGCCTCACATTCTTACTATGACCTCCCAAACCCTGTGCTCTGGCCTCACCAGCTAGTCTAAAGTCACTTCCCCCTTGCTGCCTGTACAATAGAAACACTGGCCTTCTTTCAGTTCCTCAAATGACCTCCTCCCTCAATGTCTCTGCACACACTGTTCCCTTGGCCTGGGATTCTCTTATTCTCATCCTTACTCTACTTGTACTCATTTTTTAGCTCTCAGCTTAAGGACATTTCCTGAGGGAAGACCTTTCTGCCTTCTGTAAGGGGGCTTCAAGAAGTTTGTGGGAAAATTCTATTATCTTTCAATTGAATTTTTCTATAAACCTTTTGAAGTCCCCATGCATTCTAAATCAAAGAACCCTATACTTCTTCCCACATTAATCAAAACTGAGACTTAAAAATGATCTAAGTAGATGTTTTCATGTTTGTCTCCGTTATTAGACACTAAGCTCTATGAGGACAGGGGCACCTTATCTTGTTTGTCACTGTATCTCCAGCACAAACCACAGCACCTGACAAAAGCAGTTACACTTTTTTCTCTGAACGAATTACAAGACAAATATTTCCTATTTTTTCTACAAACTTTATATCCTTTAATGATCTACACAGTCTATGTTCTGCATGTCCTTTCTTTATAAAAGGGTAATATCTCTGAGAGGTAGAAACTGCAGGATTAAAATTGTGTAATATAGTACCCAGCAAAGTCCTCCTACTGAGGTGGAAATACAGAACTGGGGAAGGATGGAAAGGAATAGGACTACTTATTTATGGCCGTTTGTAACTTTTTTATTGCTGTTAAAAATCTCCTTGTCTTGTTGGAGGCGGGGTGAGGTTAAAAGAACATGGGTTATGAAGGCAGATCTCAATTTGGATCTTGTTGTTACTGTTAAGTGCCATTGAGTCAGTTCCAACTCATAGCAACCCTGTACAGGGTTTCTGAGGAGTGGCTGGCGAGTTGAAACTTTGTGACTCAAACTGACCATATGGTCGAGTGCTTATCCTACAGCATCACACCAGGACTCCAGATTTGGATCTAAGCATACTATTTAGTAGCTATATAACTTTGTGCAAGCTATTTAACATTGTTGTTCCTAAAATTCCTTTGTTATAAAATGAAGAGAGAATAATGGTAACATTTTTATGGGTATATTAGAAGAATTCCATAAGATAATACGTGTAAAAACACTAAGAAGAAGGCCTGGTCCTAGCAAGCACTCAATGAATGTCAGCCACTATTTTCATTTGTGATTAAACATCATTGCCTATTTCTCAATAGGTACTAGAAGAAATTTGGGGGTATTTGTAGGACTGTGGGAGGTTAAGATTGGAACATTTGAAAATGCAATGGCTCGTCTTCAATCCTTTTCTCTATCTTTAAATCTTAAAATTGAAGCCAGTGGGAGAAGAGAAAGAGGAAAAAGTTGCCAACTTTGCTCTATTTATCCCAAATTACAGCAGCAGCAATTTTCACCTTCTCCTGGAAGTCTGTGTTTCTTTTGTTTACACGTGTGGGTCTTCCTTCGGAGGGCCTAGCCATTAACAACAGAGATTTGCTAAGAGAGAGCCACCTGTTTCAGATTTTTGACAACAAACAACTTGGGAATACTGCTTTGTTATTGGTTATTTTGTTTTGGTAATTGAAGAATTGCCAAGTTCTCTGTGCTCCTCTTCACTTGTTGTTAGGTATCCTTGAATTGGTTAGATTACAACAGAAGGAAACACTGCCAGGTTCTGTGCCATCAACATAATCATTGCTATGTTTGAGCCCATTGTGGGAGCTACTGTGTCAATCCATCTTCTTGAGAAAAGTCCTCTTTAGTGCCAACCTTCTACTTTACCAACTATTACATTCTTCTCCAAGGATAAGGTCCTCCTGATGACATGTTCAAAGTACATGAAATGACATCCCCACCATCTTCACTTCCAAGGAGACTTCTGGCTGTACTCTCTGGTAGTCTATGGTACATTTCGTATTCTTCGCCAACATCATAATTCAATTCTTCTTCAGACTTTGTTACAGAGACCCTTTTAGTCAATCAGAGGCTACCATGTATAAACCATTCAGGAGTCATAATAAATCATAATGACATTGGAACTTCAACAAGGGACTCAAGCAAGTGCCCTCTGGTGCTGGGACCCAGGGAAAATATTTCTCATAAGAAAGATACAAAAAAAAGTCAAACAGTTTATCTTCCTCAAGACTCAGTGTTCTTTCAAGGCCCCTTCCCTCTTTTCTGAAGGCACACTTAGTTCTGAAGCAGAAGCTAGGAATGAAGCAGAAGCTAGGAAACCAGCCCCTGAAATAAACAGTTTTTCCCACCCTTTTTAATCTTGGGAAAGCGCTGCCAGTTCTGAAATTCCTCCTTTGATCAGAAGATAAAATAGAACAATGATGTGGAACTAAGTGAATTCCTCAGGGACATTCTTAGAGGGTGTGTACACTAGCCTGGAAGTGTGTGTGTTGTGGGGGTAGGGAGGGTATAGGGTTGTGGGGTGGGGTGGGAGGATGTCAGTGGAAAGTTTAGAGTAGGAAAAAGAAAGTCTATCCATACATTCATCCATTTATGTCAGAACAATTTCTTTCCAAACTTTTTAATGAGAATTTCATATTACACCATTCTACCACATTAAACTGTGAACATCTGGGAGGTATGGGTCCCATTCTCTTATTAAGGGACAAATTTTTCTAAAACATTACAGTGTCAGAAATGAGTTTGAAGAGTGAGTCTGGCGTGAATCAGACTTCTGTTGTATTCCTGTAATGATTTCTGTGCTTTAGCTTCAACTTTATGCAAATGGGAGAATTTTCCTATCTGCTTCACATGGCTATTCCAGAACGCTTAGTTGTGCTCATGCGGAACCTGTGCATATACCAAAAGGCGGTTAGAAGAAGAGAACAAGGGAATACTTAGTGATTTAAAATCAGGAAAGATATGTGTTAGGGCTGTATTCTTTCACCATGCTTATTTAATCTGCTAAACAAATAATCCCAGAAACTAGATTATATGATGAAGACCACACATCATGATTGGGGGAAGGCTCAGTAATAGCCTGCAATTTGCAAATGACACAACCTTGCTCGCTGAAAGTGAAGAGGACTTGAAGCATTGACCTTGGCCCTCTTCTTCCAGTGAAAATATAGCTATGGTGGCTGTGGTGGCTGCCACCAACATGTCAGCCAAGAACTTTCAAGTCAGTAATGAGGAATGGATTTGTCCTGAAAAAAAAAAAAAAAAAGTGGAAATGTAAATTTTGCTACATCCTGCTGTAATTGATATGGATGGAAGAAAGCAACTGAAGCCTAGATGATGAAAGTTGGGACCACTGAAATGGGAACAACATATGTACTGAAGCCCATTAAGTGCTAATAATTGATGGTGTAAAACTTGCAGAAGATCAGAGTATAACATGTGCAATGCTCTGAAGTATGCTAAATTAGAAGTAAGAATAGAATACGGCAATATGGCAGGTGGTTTTAATGAAAGAGAAAATGCTGAGTATATAGAAAGAGAAGACTCTAATGATGAGTTTGGAGGTAAAAAGGAAAACCACAGAGGGAATGTAGTTAGCTCTGCATCTATTTAAAAAGAATTGAATACAAAGAATCTGAGGGAGAAGAGGATGAAGATGAAGATCTTTCTAAATATAAATTCGATTAGAATGAAGAGGAAGATGGTGCTGATATCTTAATCTAGAATCTTTTTCTTTTAAACTTTTTATTGTGAATTGAGTGGTTTGCGGAGCAGAACATTGTTTTATTTAGTTTCATTTCAATAATTGCAATTGCCTCTACGTAGCATCATTTATCCCTGTGCTTCTAGTTTCCCTTCCTCCTTCCCCAACCTTCTGAATTTTGTCCTTAAGTAAATGCTGCCCTTTTGATCTTGAATAGTTGATCATTCTATGGTGTGCATACCTCACTAGTGTTGTTGTCCCCCCCATATACCCATTCACTGCTTGGCTGAAAATTGAGCAGTTCCAGACCTGAAGACCAAGAGCAATAGTCTTGAGTTCCTTCAGTCTCTTTCTAACCATTAGCCTGTCTAGTCAACATATCTTGATGCCAGTGAAGAAGAAGATAGTAATAAAAAGAAATCCAATAGATGAAGTTACTCAAAGTCTCAGTCTTTAAATTCACAATCTTCATCATATTCATCCTCCCCCTCAAGTTCTAGGTCAAGGTCCCATTCAAGACGCTCCTCCAGTTTGTGTCAATATTTCATTCCTGTTCAAAAGAACTTTCAAGGTCTTGTGGTTTGAAATCAAGATCCAGATCCATGCCTCACAGGGGCTTTTCTTTTTCTTGAAAAAGATCTTATACTTCTTGAAAGAAAGTCCAGCAGGAAAAATCTGAAGCAAAAATGGCAGTCTGGGCAGAGGCTGAGGCAACGCGGAGGAAACGGGAGTGACAGGAGAATGCTGCCATCACCATGAGCCTCCTCAACAAGCCCAAGAGTGAGATGACACCAGAGGAGCTGCAGAAGTGGGAGGAGGAGGCGTTTAACACCCGGCCTCTGTCGCTGCTTGCGCAGTGGGTCAAGAACAGCATTCCAATGCTCATCACTGTCGCAACAAGAAGCTGCTGGACTGTGTCAAGGCTTTCGACAGGCACTGCAACATGGTGCTGGAGAATGTGAAAGAGATGTGGACTGAAGTCCCCAAGAGTGGCAAGGGCAAGAAGAAGCCCAAGCCTGTCAACAAGGACTGCTACATCTCCAAGATGTGCCTACGTGGGGACTCTGTCATAGTGGTCCCGTGGAACCCACTCATCACCAGCAAGTAGGGGCCCAAAGCCACCTCCCACCACCCCGTGAAGACCTGCCCTGTGTTGGGAATAATAAAGTTCCTATGTTTTTTTTACTTAAAATTTTAAAAAAAGGCAGTCTGATTGGCTACTACAAGAATAAGCAAGTTGTTCGCTGGGAGCCATTAAGGAAAGCAATCAAGTTCCTTCAGGACAAACCCCCTTCCAAGACTGAAACTCAAAGGGAACATACATGAGCAGGCACATAAGATTTCTGGTGACCACATGGTCAGCTGGTTCGTGGAAGAGGGAGAAAGGCAGCAATGAAGATATGGGCTGAGTTTGACCGCGTTTCATAGACTCTAGTCGACCTGGAGATGAGAAAAAGAGGAAAGGCTGGTTGGTATGAAGCATGGTGAGACCTGGGGACTCCTGAGCTCACAGACAAGGACATAGCCATGGAGGGCTAGAGCTGAGAGTGAAGTGTCCAGCTGCTATTATTAAGTGAGGGAAGACATACAAGAATGCCCAAACTTGTAGATAGTACTCATTCGACCTAGCCTTGATGGTTTAATGATCAGCACTCAACTGAAAGAAGATTAAAAAAAATTTTTTTTTTTTGATAAAGGAAACAAGTGTAAATTGTTACAATTTGATGAACTTAACCTATACTTATGGATGTGGTGGTGGTTATGTGCTGTGGAGTCAGTTCCGACTCATAGTGACTCTGTACAGGGTTTCTGAGTCCTGTAAATCTTTACGGGAACAAAAAGCCTCATCTTTCTCCTGTGGAACAGCTGGTAGTTTCAAACTGCTGACCCTGAGGTTAGCAGCCCAATTTGTAACCACTACGCTACCAGAGCTCTTTACTTATGGATGAAGTAGCTCAAAATACCAACTGAGAGGGAAGGAGTCTTCACCTGAAATATCAGTCCTATCCCTTCTCTATAGAGGGTTGATCTGGACGGGCAAATTAGACATTGGCTACCTAAAATGAGGGTGGCTATACAGGCACAAAGTGAGTGGTTTACAAGTTTTCAAGAGGGAGTTTAGTTTCAGAGTGTGTGTGTGGGGAGGGCGGGGGGAAGGTAGAATTCCCACTGAATAGTTTTCATCTTGTCTAGACGGGTATGGTGAAAAGAGATGGGCATAAGAGTCTTATGATTCAGTAGTGAATAATTGTTTCATGACTAATTGTGACTGTTACAACTGTAAGGTTAGAAGTTTTGTAACAAAAAAGGGGGGGGGGGAGTAGTTAATCTTACAGTCCAGGAACAGAGGATCCTAGGACCATCAAGGGAGAAGAGCACAAGCAGAATGTGGGACCCTCTCCAGAGATGGAGGCAGAAATAATGACATGGAAGAATAGAGCAGCTGAGAACTCTAGACTCATGGAAAGAGAAAGGCTGTGTGCTGGCAGCCAGGAGGCAGGCTTGCAGAATGTGCCCTTTGGTGGTTTAAATTATTATATATTCCTGAGTGTTTTTGTGTACATCTTTGCCCGCCCCCAAAAAAAAAAACAAAAACAGAGGGAATAAAAGCAAATTCTGTTGAATGATGATGCATGGAGGAGATTGCAATGAAATGATGAGTGTAAAACCGATGTTCTCCCATGTAAACTATCACAATTAAACAAATAGACAAACAAACAAACAAAAACAAAAATCCTAATGCCAGTGTTGAAAAAAATATATATCTTATTCATGTTCAACATCTATTGAGAGGAACAGAAAGAGAAGTCATTGTAGACCTTCTTTATCTGGTGATCAGGAAAAAAAAAAAGACAAGATCACGGTCACCCAAAACCAAGGTGACTGATGAAAACACTAAACAACCCTGAGCTCTGGGCCAACCACTATGGAATGCCACTACTTACTTTACCCAGGCACCACAGGGCATCATCTCATTCTGGTTCCCATTCAAGTTCAAAAAAGAAATAATGTATTAAATTTTACATCTAAAAAAAATAGTACAATGCCTGAAGTATATTTTTAAAGAAGTTGATGGATTACTTGGTCAGAAGTGCTAAATCTGCTAGTAGAGGTGCATATCTTTCATTGCTTCTCAGAGCAATTGTTCTTGTTGTGAAGTGCTGTCAAGTCGGTTTTGATTCATAGCAACCCTGTATAGGATTTCTGAAGAGTGGCTGGTGGATTTGAATCGCTGACCTTGTGGTTCAAACAGACCTTGCATTCCACACCAGAACAATACAGTTGTGTTTATTTGTGAAATTAACAGTGTATAGTAGTGGTTACGAATCGGGCTGCGAACCTTAAGGTCAGCGGTTCGAAACTACCAGCCGCTCCGCGGGAGAAAGATGAGGCTTTCTACTCCCGTAAAGATTTACACCCTCGGAAACCCTGTACAGGGTCGCTATGGGTCGGAACCGACTCAACGGCACTTAACAGCAGCAGCAGCATCTGAGGCTACAATGTCCCCAAATAGATGCTACATTTAGTCATTATTTAAAACCATTTGCTTTATTTAAAACCATCTGAGCTAAAACACAGTACTTTGTTTCCTAATTCAAACTGTTGGAGTTTCAAATATGTCAGGTCTGTTCACTAAGACAGAATTATTAGGCTTGCCTGAAATTTGGGCGTGGAAGCAAGGAATATTAAACTAGTTGGCAACAGGCTGTTGATTTTAATATAGAAAAGAACTTAACCTGCTCATGTTATGTCTAAGTGACTCTCTTAGAAAACTTTAAATTGCAAAAGAGTCAGCAAGAAACATTTTTATTTTGAAATTCTCTATGTTAAGATTCCTTAGAATCATAGTCTTTCTTTTATTCACATTTTGCACTACCATATTTAATGTCAAAGTATCTTGTGAATTGTAGGAGAAAGGTATTACTAATTTCTTTCTTACTGACATATAATCTTCACCATAAAAGAAATTCAGTGTAACTATTTATCTCTTCTCTATGAATATTATTGGCTGATGAGGGGAGAATCTTACTTGAAATGTTTATCAATTTTAACAAGTTTTGTGTGGTGTTGTTAAGAGCCGTTCAGTGTCCTTTAAAAATCTAGTTGTCACATGTGATGGGGCTAACAAGACTAAATCATAGTTCTTAATGAAGAGCAAATAAAAGAAAATTGAAATGTATTTCTCTTTGGTTGAAAGGCTAACAGAGACATTGTGAATTTAAATGAACATTTGCCTGGAGATGTTTAACTGTAAACACCACTCCATAAAACTTTCGTCTGAAGTACAAATGAATGCTTGTTTCTACATGATGTAAGCAGAAATCATTATTCTCAATCACTGCCTTAAAATGCTTTCAGAGTTTGTTTTGTTTCTGAAAATTAAAATTTGGTTACTTTGAGCTAAAAAAAAAAAAAAAGAAAGAATACAGTCTTCTGTATGGATTACAACTCAGTGTAAGGGAAACAAAAATCCTTAGAATTGGACCAATAAATAATATTGTGGTAAACAGAGGAAAGATAGAAGTTGTCAAGCATTCATTTTACTTGAATTCACTGCTTATTAAAGCAATAGTCAAGAAATCAAACAACATATTGCACTGGGTGAATCTGCTGCACAAGATGTCTTTAAATTGTTTAAGAGCAAAGATGTCAATTTGAAGACTTAGGTGTACCTGACCCAAGCAAGCCATGGTATTTTCAGCCATCTCTTATGCATGTGAAAGCTGGAGGATGAATAAGGAAAACCAAAGAAGAATTGATGCATTTGAATTATGGTGTGGGTTAAAAATATTAAAAGTACCATGGACTGCCAGAGGAACAAACAAATCTGCTTCAGACGTACAGCAGAATGCTCCTCAGAAGTCAGGATGGTGAGAGTACTTTGGACATGTTCTCAGGAGGGACCTGTCCCTAGAAAGGGATATTATGTTAGGTAGAGGGTGATCCTGAGTGGCTGCAATTTAGGCTCAAAGATAAGGATTGTGAGGATGGCCCAAGACCAGGAGTGTTGCTTTCTGTTGTGCATAGGGTCGCTATGAGTCGGAACCCACTTAACAGCACCTAACAACAAAACGTAAGGCTGTTTAATTTTTTTCATCTAATATTTGAAGGGAAGCAGATTATAAGTATAATCTCATTCAATTCTCGAGAGAAAGGCATTATTAATTTCATCAGTAGTATTGACAATGTATGTGAAGCTATTTTGTAACGTATCTGGCTGCTAGTGAGTTACAGGACTACCTACTTCACCTGGCTGTTGTGAGAATTAAATGACACCCAAGAAGGCGCTTAACAGAAGATCAAGCGCGGTATCCACGTGACATGCTACTAATTACACGCCCCACAACACCTGATCCACTGTGAGGACTGGGTAAATGCTGCTTGTACTGAACGATTTTGTTTTGCCTTTTTCTTAGTCTTCCAATGCTAAACTAATCTCGGCGGGGCCTGTGACCAAAACCACAAATCTGAGAGCCTCATCCGGACCGGGGCGTGTGCGGAGTCCCTGGAGGGCGCACAACAACAACAAGTTTTTCCAGCACCCAGCACAGGTGACAAGGCTTGGGACGCCGATTTCGGCAGTGGCTGGCTGGAGCATCCCCGCAGATCTCCCCAGTCTGGGGCTGCACTGAGAGATCTTTTGGTCCCGCCAGGATTTTCTGGGTCGGAGACCGACCCTAGCCCTCACCACCCCAGCTCTAGTCTTCACGGACTTTGTCAAGCCCCGCCCACCACCTCAGGTAGGCCATCAGCTCTAGCCAATTCTCAAGTAGCCTGGGTGCGGAAGGAGGGGCTTCCCAGGCCGGAAGTGACGTATGGTGGTTGGCTGGCTGCGAAGTCGACCGAAGCTCTCGGCGACTGCTGGGGCTGCTGAGGAGAAAATGGCTCGGACCTTGGCGGCTGTGGCGGTTCGGGTTGTGGTGGAGGCACAGGCTCAGGCAGCTTGAGGTGAGGAGCAGTCGGTGCACCTAAGACCTCGCTTTGCCAGAGCGGACAGAGATCCGTAAGGGAGGGTCCTTTGCCGCGGCCCCCTGCTCCTCGGATGCCGGTCTCTGACCCCTCCATCCTGTACTCTTGGCGCTGGTTCAGCGGGACTCAAGTCTCTCCGTCCTGCTTCCACCTAGACCGTTGCCCGTAGCCCTGTGGACTGTGCGAGGGGCCCGCGCCCCCGCCCCCGCCAGGCCCTTCCTCTCGGGAGCGAGAGTGCTCGGGGGAGTTGGTTTTGTCCAGACGGGGGAGGGGAGGCCACCCCGTTGTCCCTCGGGACGGACGGGCTGGAGCCGGCCCTGTTCTCTTGTCAAGTTGTTGATTCTGGCGAATGTGTAAGTTGCTTCTCAGTTCTGGCCCTTTCTCTGGCCTCCTGCCCCATCTCCGACTTTCGGGGGGGGCTAATGATCCATTTTTCTTTCCTTTCCACTTGCTGCGAATCCACTTGCTTTGGGAAGGCAGAATTATTTCATCTTTCTGAGAGGACGGTCAGATCAAAAATATTAGCTTCACTCTTCCTGAGCGATGCAGGAACAATAAAAATGGAAGAGAGGAAAAAAAGCACATACTTTTTTTTTTTTTTGAACTAAATGGCTTGGCTTTAAGAACGAGATTTTCCAGCTGTGGAACTGTTTTTCGGGGAGAGCAGGGATTGAGGAGGGAAATGAGGGAAGAGAAAACCGAGGAGGAAAGTCTGGAGTCTTCGAAGAGAGAGCCTGTGGTTGTTTTCCCGTCATTATTGTTGTTGTTAAGTGCCGACTCACAGCCATCCTGTAGAGGGTTTCCGAGGCTTTAAATCTTTTTGCAGGAGCAGAAAGCCTCATCTTTCTCCCATGGAGTGGTTGGTGGGCTCAAACCGCAGACCTTGTGATTCACGGTCCAGTGCTTATCATATGGGACCACTGCACTCTTCCCCAGACTTGTTAAAGTGCCATGGAGTTGATTCCGACTCATAGCGACCCTCTGTAGGGTTTCCGAGGAGCAGCTTGGAGGGTTTGAACTGCCAACCTTGTAGTTTACAAGCCAGTGCTGAACGTACAGCGCCACACCAGGACCCCATCTATTAAAGAATCAACTGAAGAGATTTTTAGGTGGGTGTCAGGTAGGAAAATGCTGTTGAGAAATTTGTTTAATAAATTATAGTCTCAAAGCCACAGATTAGAAGGGATGAAGGAAAAAGAAAGGCACAGCCTTCCCCTGTTATTCGAAAGTAGAGCGTAAATGAAGCCAAAACGATGTAAAATAAAAAGTCAATTAATTTAAATGGGAAAGATTTTTGAGTGTTCTCAGATCCTCCCCTCCCCCCAAAAAAAAAAGCCCTACCAGATCATGACAACTATCCCATAAAACCTGAAATAACACTAACGGGTTTCACAGACCCAGATCAAAGCTATGGCAGCTTGATGCTGACGGGCGCTCAGTGAAGTTCCCAGCTTGGCAACGCCACTGAGATCTGCTGGGTGTGCTGTCTCTTTAACAGCTTGCTGCAAAACAGTCACTCTTCCCGTTTTGTAAAAGGAAAATCCTCTTCAGATTTCTTTCCCTTAGGGAAAACAGGTACTAATGTAAATCTTTTTGTAAAAGCAAAGTGACATAGAGTGAACTTTCAAAAAGTGGGAGATAACATGTATTCTTAGAGGTGTGCTGAAGACATAGTACAAGGAAGCTGTGACTCCCCAAGAGACTTTGTACCTTTGCTTCCTTATCTTGCGGCTCACGCATCTGGTGCTCATACAGAAATTTGTTCACCACAGCACATTAAACGGAAATGTTAAGGTTTGTAAACTTCTGAAGATGTCTGTTTTCAAGACAGTCTTTTACATGACAATGGAGCGGTTTATCTGTTAATTCAAACTTAATGTTTTTATATAGGTACAAAGAACTTTACTTCTTTCATAAGTAATTTTGGCAAGATTTATTTATCGAAAGCAAACTTTTTTCTTTTGAAAAGTCTGTTATTTGTGTTTTGTATTCACATTGTTTGCAGTTTTATTTTAAGCAGTATATTTTAGTGTTTTTAATCAACTGATTTCACAGCTTTTTCTCTGTTTTATGGATTATAAAAGTTGATCTTATGAATTTTAGAAACTTACAACTTTCTGCAATTAGCTGTATTCTCAATATGATTCTTTTTTCCTTCCTTCTGCCATGAATAGTTTAAAACTTTTCAGTTAGTTCATGATTACTTTATCAGTTTTCTTGCTAAGATACTTTCTGTGATATAGCACAGAATGTTTTGCACTTAGTAAGCACATTCAGTAAGTGAACTTATTCTAAAGCTCTTGAATTTCCCAAGAGCTCAAAGTTCTGTGTTCTTCTTATCAGGGTATCAGACCAAACTTTTCAGAGCATCAGTAGTATAGAACATTTCTTTTTAAAAAATGTTTTGTAACTTTTCTTGTTTTGCTAACCTAAGTTATATATTTTATTGCATTTGCCATGTTACCCAGATAATTTCAGGTCAAGCAAATGATAAAAGGAGAATATTTTTGTGTAGTGCATTCACATAGTTGGTTGTTGTGTGCCACTGAGTCAGTTCCAACTAAAAGCAACTCTGTATAGGGTTTCTGGGGTTGTAAATCTTTAAGGGAACTGAAAGCCTCATCTTTCTCCCAAGGAGCAGCTGGTCGATTTGAACTGCTGGCCTTCCAGTTAATAGCCCAGTTCGTAATCCAGTACACTGCCCTGGCTTCCTTATTCACATAGTAGGTGATTTGATTTAAATGTGCCCTTTTATAGTGCTAGTAAATACCTTAAAATGTCTTAACCCTCCAAAAGATCTTATAGCTCCATGTTGCATGCATTTTTTTTTTCTTAGTTCTTTTAATTCAACAGATTTTTATTATTGCCTTCAAGGATGCCTGGTACTGCAAGGGTTCCAAGGATAGGAAAATGAGTGAGACAGTGGTGGTCCTCAAGACATTTGCTAATCTATGGAAGAGACAATCACATAAATTACAGTAGTATGGCTATTAGCACAGCATTGACTCCAAAGTACTGAAAAGGGTCTGATCATTTGGGCAGGGAGAGAGAGAAGATGGTTGAGTCTTTATGTGGAAAGTGTTGCTTGAATTGAGTCTTAAAGGATGAATTCATTATATTAATGAGGGCAAGATAAAGGCAAATAGGTTCTAGACTCTGCTTTAGAGTCTAGCAGTGAGAGATTAAGCAAGTTGCTTAATACCTGTAGTATCTATTTCTTTATTTGAGATTTGCCTACATCTGAAGCATTTCTGTCCAATAGAAATACTACGTGAACCACAAATAAGAGTCACATATGTACTAAGTCTTTGAATCTGGTATGTACTTTATAATGTATCTCACTTCAGACTAACCACATTTTAAGTACTCAATGGCTATGTGTGGCCAGTGGTGACCATATTGAACAGTGTAAATCTAGAGCATGAACATTCTGCTATTCTATCCTGAGTTCTTGCTTGAAAAGGAAAAACAACTCCTATGAGAAATGTGGAGTTCAGGTATGGCGCTGTAGGATCAGCACTTGGCTGCTAACCACAAGGTTGGTGGTTCAAACCCACCAGCTGCTCCTTGGACACACTATACAGGGTCGCTATGAGTCAAAACTGATTCAAAGACACTTAACAACAACAACAATGAAAAAAATGTGTTAGTAATATATACCTTCTAATCATTAGCGTAGTGGTTACAAGTTGGGCTGCCAATTGCAAGGTCAGCAGTTCGAAACTACCAGCTGTTCCGCGGGAGAAATATGAGGCATTCTGCTTCCGTAAAGGTTTACAGCCTTGGAAATCCTGTGCAGGGTCACTATGAGTCAGAACTGACTCCACGGTACTTAACAATATAACAAAATAAAAATCATTTTGTTAGGAGTCCTGGTGCAGCACTGTAAGATAAAGCACTGGACTGCTAACTGCAAGGTCAGTGGTTCAAACCCACCAGCTGCTCATTGGAAACCCCTGGGTCGCTATAAGTCGGAATCAACTTGACATCTAACAACAGCAACAGTCTACTTCCAGAGGTTCAAATCAGATTCAGAAGAGGCCGTGGAATGAGAGATATCATTGCTGATGTCTGATGGATCTTGGCTGAAAGCAGAGAATATCAGAAAGATGTTTACTTGTGCTTTATTGACTATGCAAAGGCTTTCAATTGTGTGGATCATGACAAGCTATGGACAACATTGTGAAGTATGAGTATTCCGGAACACTTTTGTGCTCATGAGGAATCTGTACCTGGACCAAGAAGCAGTTGTTTGACTAGAACATGGGAACACTGAATGGTTTAAAATTAAGAAAGGTGTGCGACAAGGTTGTATTCTTTCATCATATTTATTCAACCTGTATGCTGAGCAAATAATCCAAGAAGCTGGGTTCTATGAAGAAAAACGTGGCATCAGGAAGACTCATCAACAACCTGCAATATGCAGATGATACAGCCTTGCTTGCTGAAAGTGAAGAGGACTTAAAACATTTACTGATGCAGATCAAAGAGCACAGCCTTTGGTACGGATTGCATCTCAATGTAAAGAAAACAAAAATCCTCACCACTGGACCAATAAACAACATTCATATCAATGGAGAAAAGATTGAAGTTTTAAGAGTTTGGATCAACTATCAACACTCATGGAAGCAGCAGTCAAGAAATCAAATGACATATATTGCATTAGGCAAATCTGCAGCACAAGACCTTTTTAAAGTGTTGAAGAGCAAACATGTCAGCTTGAGGACTAAGGTGTGCCTGACCCAAGCCATGGTATTTTCAATAACCTCACATGGATGCAAAAGCTGGACATTGAATAAGGAAGACCGTAGAAGAATTGATGCTTTTGAGTTATGGTGTTGGAGGAGACTATTGAAAGTGCCAAAAGAACCAATATATCCGTTTTGGAAAAAGTGCAGCCAGAGTGCTTCTTGGAGGCCAAGATGGCCAAACTTCGTCTCTGATACTTCGGACATATTATCAGGAGGGACCAGTGGCTAGAGAAGGATATCATGTTTGGTTAGGTGGAGGGTCAGAAAAATAGGAAGACCCCCAACGAGATGGATTAGCCAGGTAGCAGCATCGATGGGCTCAAGTTTGGCAACAGTGGTGAGGTTGGCCCAGGATTGGGCCGTGTTTTGTTCTGCTGTGCATAAGATTACTATGGGTCAGTACCGACTCAATGACACCTAACAACAACAACAACTGTACTTGACATTTGCATTGATTGATGATTTTGATTTAACTAATGATTCCCTCCCTCCCCCCTTACCCCTTATTACCTGTGAGGTAAGTAGGGTAAGTTTTATTCTCATTTTCTTGAAAAGAAGTTCTAGAGAGGTTGTGTGTGAACCTTTATGATGCTAAGCCTACTGTTCTTGTAATTGCATTTCTCCATATAGTGTATGAGTGTTTAGATACTTGGCACTTAACAGATTTCTGTAGTATGTGTTTAAGAATGAATACATCCTGGTTTGAGAGAGTTGATACTAGGATTGTTGTTGTTGTTGTTAGTACCGTGGAGTTGGTTCTGATTCATAGCGATCCTGCACAGGGTTTCCAAGGCTGTAAATCTTTATGGGAGCAGAAAACTTCATCTTTCTCTCGCAAAACAGCTGGTAGTTTCGAACTGCTACCGTGAGATAAGCAGCCCGATTCGTAACCACTAGACCCACTAAAATTCATATGTTGGTGTTGTTAAGTGCCTTCAAGTTGTTTCAAACTCTTAACAACCCTGTATAAGGTTTCCGAGGAGTGGCTGGTGGGTTTGAACTAACCGCCTTGAGGTTAGCCGTCCAGTGTCTATCTTACAGAGTTATTTAGGCAGGATTTTTGAGTAAATAGTTTAGATCTTTAATTAACTATAGGAAGAAGGTGATCAGATGTCAAGGATAGTTATATCAATGCACAGAGCAAAACTTAGCTAAGGGAACATAAAGTATGAGTTCAAGGAAGGATTTATTTATAAGGCTTATTTGAAATGATGAGGCTAGAATTCCATTGCTTGTTGTCAAATAGATTCTGACTCATAGCTACTCGGTAAGACAAAGTAGCACACCCTCTAGTGTTCCCAAGGTTGTAGATCTTTAAAGACGTAGACTGCTACATCTTTCTCCCTTGGAGTGACTGATAGATTCAAACCACCCACCTTTCTTTCAGTTGGCAGTGAAGCACGTACCCATGATATCACCAGGGCTTCTTGAGGATAAGATTGTTGTTGTTGTTAAGTATATAGGGTTTCTGAGGAATGGGTTTGAACCACTGACCTTGTGATTAGCAGTTCAGTGCTTATGCTACGCCAAGATGGGATGTTTTATTTTTTTTAAGTGTTGTTGAGTCAGTTCCGACTCATAGCAACCTTGTATAGTGTTTCTGAGGAGCAGCTGATGGGTTTGAACCACTGACCTTGTGGTTCAAACTGACTTCAGTCCAGTGCATTATCCTACGGCACCACACCAGGAATCCAGGATAGGATGGAGGTGTAAGAGATAAGAATAAGTATATATTAGCAATAAAGAGTTTAGAGGTCAATGGTCATGATTATTTGCATGCTTCAGAAACTCTTATAATGCTATGACTTTATTGTGACTAGAGTTGTGTGGTAGAATAGAAGGTAAAGAAAGTTAAAAGAGAGGTTGGTGACAATGAGCAGCAGTGTAATATTAGTTCGAATAGGAATGTGATGCGGAGTCCTGCTAGTGTAGTGTATTATGAGCTGGGCTGCTAATTGTAGGGTCAGCAATTCCAATGTACCAGTCACTCCAAGGGAGAAAGATAAGGCTTTCTGCTCATGTGAAGATTTACAGCCTTGAAACGATTTACAGGGTCACTGTGAGTCTGAACTGGCTCAATGGCACAAAAGCACTACCACTACCACCATCATAGGGACTTGATAAAGAATTTGTCTGAAAATAGAAAGGAATGGCAATGTTAAGAAAAAGAAAATAGGTTTAAAAATTTAGGAAAAATACTAATTGAATCAGGTTTGTTGTTTTTTATGTGTTTTCTCATAAAAACAAATTGATAGTCCTGGTGGAGTATGGTAACATAAGCACTAGGCTGCTAACTGCTAGGTCAGCAGTTCAAACCCATCAGCCATTCCTCAGGAACCCTCTACAGGGTTGCTATGAGTTGGAACCGACTTGTGACACTCAACAGCCTTCAGAAAAGTATCCGTAGAAACAGGAAGAAATAAGCACTGTTAAAGTTCTACTATAAAATGAGAGGAAAAAGTAAAGATAAAATCCCATTTGAAGATAGAAGAGAATACAGAGGAAAATCAATGCAGTATTTACCTTGTGATTAAATGGAATTAGAGAATGAATGTTGATGGAATAGAGAGGCACACTTAGAAAAATAATCTTTTCATTTGGGAACAGGAAAGCACTTTTTCCCTCTACCCCCAAAATAAGCTTTGAATGATGTTCAATTAGACCTATAAACAAAACTATGTTGTTTTTGTTAAGTTCCTTATAGTCAGTTCCAACTGCCTTCAAGTCAGCTTGAACTCATAGCCACTCTGTATAGGGTTTCCGAATCTTTAAATATTTGCAGAAGCAGAAAGCCTTATTTTTCTCCTGCAGAGAGACTGGTGGGCTCGAACTGCTGCACTTGTGGTTTGCAACCCAGTGCTTTATCCTACAGAGCCACCTACTATGAATACTAATA
>NW_006408601.1:7514460-7516764 GCF_000296735.1 Chrysochloris asiatica | reverse complement strand
CTGCCACAAATTTCCCCAGCTGTGAGCTTTCCAACCTTCTAAGTATTCCTTTATATGTGGTTCAGAGTTCTGGGACCATCCCCTGAGCCTGCTTGGTTGGGTATTCTGTGTTGTTGTTGGCGGAGCTCTCTGCTATACGTCCAACCGATCCGCCATCTTGTTTGTTCTCAGAATTGGCAATTTTTAAAAGTTCATATTGATGAAAGGAGATTTCAGATACTTTTTTAGAAAATATTTTTTTGATAATTGAGCTTAGTGATTTAACTTCTTTTTAGTTTTTATCAAAAGGAAATCCATTAGAAATCTACAAAGTAAAATTAATCTAGGTGAAATGAGGAAGTTTGATTATGTTATACCCTTAACCTAGAAAAACAACTTTGTGCATTTAACATATCTTGTGGATTAATGGGCTGGACTGCAAAGTCATTTGAACTACAAGGTTGGTGGTTCAAACTCACCAACTGCTCCTCTGAAACCTTATACAGGGTTGCTATGGGTCGGAACCAACTCAACAGCACTTAACAACAGCAACAACAAATTTTGAGAAAATAATTAAATACTGCAAGTTAAGCTTAATATTACAAAAACTTGGAGTTAGAATCTTATCATCAGGTGTCTAACCACTTAATTTGTTTGATAAAATTGATGCCTAGACAGTTGGAGTACTTCATTCAAGTTCCCCCATCCAAGTCCCAGTAGCTAATTTATAATATAGCTAGTGCAGTAACTCAGTTCTCCTTTTTTTCTATCTCCAAGTCATCATCATTTGTTCACAGTGTCAGTTTAACTATAAGGAAGGTAAGCACAGGCTTATTTGTTTCACATTTTTTTACCACATTAAAGATTCTCAGAACTTCTAAGTATGGTTGGTATCTCTGTCCCACCCCACCCACCCCCAGCACTTTCCTACAGAATTAAAGCCACTTTTCAAATGTGCAACCCCTGGCAGGGTTGCAGTACCCAGTAAGTAAGGTAAACATGAGTTGTGCCTACTTACTGATCTGTAGTGAGCAGTTTTCACGTGGTTTTTACCATCAATGTAAGATGATGGACTACAAACAATTATTGTTTCATATATGTTAGCAAATTGTAATAAATATATCATGTAGCTCCATATGTTAAGCACTGAACTGCAAACCACGAGGCTTGAAGTTCGAGCCTGCCAGCTGCTCTGCAGGAGAAAAATGAGACTTTTTGCTCCCACAAATATTTAAAGCCTCTGAAACCCTATACAGGAGTTGCTATGAGTTGGAACTAACTCGACAGCACTTAACAACAGTATACTAGGTGCAGCTGAGTACAGTAATGCAGCTTCAAAAAACAGTATAGAGACCATGTCTGACTTCCTCTGGCTTCAGAAGGTGGAAGGAGAATTAAACACAAAATCAGCCCAAAGCTGATTCCTATGAGGCAGAGGTCAGATATGCCTCCACCCTGTAGCTTTGTTTACCCTCTTCTGACACAAACCATCCCTCCTAAAACATTCTCTGGTTCACATCTGGGTCCAATAATCCATTGCAAAGCCTGCATTGAACTCATAGATGATACTCATGATTATGGGTTTGATTAGGGAAGTGTAGGAGTCCTGTATGGCACTGTAGGATAAGCATTGGACTGCTGATCACAAGGTGAGTGGTTCAAACTCACCAGTCACTCCTTGGAAACCCTATACAGGGTGTATATGTGTTGGAACTGACTCAAGGGCACTTAATAGCAACAGGGAAGTGTACAAGGTATACAATTCAGGATCAGAAACAACTAAGGAATGTGGCTTCTCTGCTGTGCTGCAGGCAAACCTCTCTCTTGTCTTCAGCGTCTTAGTCTTGTAGCTCCCTGCGTCTGGCCTGTTGGGGCAAGTGTTACCAAGCTTCTTTAGCCAGTCTATAAATGCCCGAAGGGCACATTCTGCAAGCCAGCCAGCCAGCCTTCTGCCTGTAGGTACTCAGCTTTACTTGATGCTTGGGTGGGGAAGCATGAAGTCTGTCACTGCTTTTCTACGTAGGGATCTCAAGCTATGCTCGTGAGTCTTCTTTCTTGACAATCCTGGGATCATCTTTCCCTGCTTCTTAGATGGTTCCTTTTTAACTTAGCAGGATGACTAAACTAACCAATCCTGGTTTTAGAGCCCTGTGCACCCTGTTTGCATTGTCCCACCCAGTCATTTCGGGGAGCATAGTGAACTGCAAGCCACAAGGTTGGCAGTTGGAGTCCACTACTGCTTCATGGAAAAAAGATGAGACTTTCTCCTGCCACAAAGATATACATCCTTAGAAATCCTATAAGGTGACTCCATGAGTCGGAACC
>NW_006408601.1:7512397-7514360 GCF_000296735.1 Chrysochloris asiatica | reverse complement strand
TCAAGTCGGTTCCAACTCATAGCAACCCTGATGTCAGACTGGAATTCTGTCTATAATTCTATGCATGTAATAATTGATACTATAGTTGTTCAGGATTCCTTGTTTTGTTGTTTGTTTTAAGCCAGATTTATTGAGTTATAGTTTACATGCAGTAACATGTATCCTTTTTAGATACATAGTTCTATGAATTATAAGAAATAGATACCATCCCAATTAAGACATAGAGTATATCCATCACTCCGGGAAGTTTCCTCCTGCTCCTTTATATTTAATCCTTTCTTTCCCATACCCTGACAATAATTGATTTTTATTTTCGCCCCTAAAGTTTTGCCTTTTTTAGAATGTTATATAAATTGGCATCCTGCAGTATATGTTGTTGTTGTTGTGTACCATTGAGTTAGATACAGTATAGGGCTTCCGGGGGATGCTGATGGGTTTCAACTACCAACCTTGTGACTAGCAGTCCAGTGCTTATCCTACAGCGCCACAGCAGGACTCAAAATAATATTCTTTTTAAAAAATAAATTCAAATGTGTAAGCGTTTTTTTATTTGTCAAAACATATGTAGCAAAACAGTAGCCATTTCAGCCTTTTTTATGTGTACAGTTCAGTGACATTAGTTACATTCATCATGCTGTGCAGTCATTGCTACATTTTCCCCAGTTTTTTCATCCTCAACAGAAATTCAGTGCCTCATAAGCAATAATTCACCACTCTCTCGTCTGATAATCACAAAGAAACTCTGGTGTCCCTTATTCAAGAGCCTAGTTTAGATACTCCATACACATGAAATCATACAAATACTTGTCTTTTTGTGTCTCACTTATTTCACGCAGAATAATATTTTTAAAGTTTATTCATGTGGTAGAATATATGAGAACTGTATTTCTCTTTGTGGCTGAATAGTATTCCTTTTTATGGGCTTGCCACATATGACTCAAGCTATATTTTTAATTGCCTCATATGCAGTTCTTCTTCGGTCTCCTTATTGGTGCCTTTTGAATTATATTGTTGGTGCAGAATATTACGTATACCATGAAGAATATAAATATATTAATGAACTGTCAGAAGAACTAACAAATCTGTTTTGGAAGAAATACAGCTACAGTGCTCCTGAGAAGCAAGGGTAGCAAGACATCACAATACTTTGGACCAGTATCCGGAGAAGTAGAGGGTCAATGGAAAAAGAGGAAGATTCTCAGGAAGATGAGTTAGCATAGTGGTTACAATAATGGGTGCAAACATAGGAACAATTGTGAGGATGGAGTAAGTCCAGGGGTTTCCCTCTATTGTGCATGAGTCTGAATGAATTGACAGCACCTATATCCCACCTTTTTTCACAAAGAATGCAACACCATTCCTCTTCAAGTTGTCATTTCTGGCATAGTAAACCATGTGATTGTCAGATTCAAAATGGCCAATATCAGTCCATTTCAGCTAACTAATGCCTAATATATCGATGTTTATGCGTTCCATTTCATTTTTGACAATTTCCAATGATCCCAGATTCATACTTTATACATTCCATGTTCTGATTTTCAATGGATGTTTACAGCTGTTTCTCATCATTTTGAGTTGTACCCAGTCAGCAAATGAAGGTCCTGCAGGCTTTTCTCCCATGGGTTTTACTTTATTCTCATTATCATGGTCAACTTTACTTTGAGGAGGCAGCTCTTCCCCAGACGCATTTTGAGTGCCTCCCAACCTGAGGGGCTCATTTTCTGGCACTATATCTGACAGTGTTTGTCTGCTATTAATAATTCATTTATTGCATTGGACAAATCTGCTGCACAAGACCTTTTTAAAGTGTTGAAGAGCAAAGATGTCAGCTTGAAGACTAAGGTGCACCTGACCCAAGCCACGGTATAGTAACCTCATATGCATGTGAAAGCTGGACAGTGAATAAGGAAGACTGTAGAAGAATTGATGCTTTTGAGTTATGGTGTTGAAGAAGATTATTGAA
>NW_006408601.1:7491492-7499807 GCF_000296735.1 Chrysochloris asiatica | reverse complement strand
TGCAAGGTCGGCAGTTCGAGACTACCAGCTGTTCCGCGGGAGAAAGATGAGGCTTTCTGCTCCCATAAAGATTTACAGCCTCGGAAACCCTGTACAGGGTGGCTATGAGTTGGAACTGACTCCACGGCACATAACCACCACCACCACCTTGAAGACTTTGGATAGAAAAGTCATATAAAGTAAATTCATGGTACCATAGTAGTTTGTTCATTTTGTTGTTTAAAGTCTATTAACTGATTTGATTTAGATTGAGTCATATTGGATGGCTCTTGATTAGAGAATGTAATTTTTCTATCCTAGCAATATTTGCTGAAGAGCAAGACTGCTGTGGTCTGTTAATATCTGGCTAACCAAATGGGTGAACCGTAAATTTTAGGCCTCAATTTTTGTTTGACTTTCACCTAAAGCTTGGATCAACTATCAACACTCACAGAAGTAGCACTCAAGAGATCAGACAGCGTATTGCATTAGGCAAATCTGCTGCACAGGAACTTTTTAAAGTGTTGAAGAGAAAACATGTCAGCTTGAGGACTAAGGTGCGCCTGACCCAAGCCATGGTATTTTCAATAACCTCATATGGATGCGAAAGCTGGACAGTGAATAAGAAAGATCGTAGAAGAATTGATGCCTTTGAATTATGGTGTTGGAGGAGAATGCTAAAAGTACCATCGGCTGCCAAAAGAATCAATAGATCTGTTTTGGAAGAAGTGCAGCCAGAGTGTTCCTTAGAGGCCAAGTTGGCCAAACTTTGTCTGTCATACTTTGGACATATTGTCAGAAGGAAACAGTCGTTGGAGAAATATATCATGCTTGTTAAGATGGAGGGTCAGAGAAAAAGAGGAAGACCCCCAACGAGATGGATTAGCCAGGTGGCATCATTGATGGACTCAAGTGTAGCAGCGGTAGTGAGGTTGGCCCAGGATCGGACAACATTGTTTTGTTCTGCTATGCATGGGGTCACTATGAGTCAGTTCCAACTCGATGGCACCTAACAACAACAACAACAAAATACACACTGATTTGACCATAAATCCATAGATATAAATAAGAAATTAAGCCATTTCTTTCAAATATCCAGGCAAGCAGTCATCATTTGATCTATGTTACTCTGTGACCCCATTACAATTCATTGTTAGGTGCCATCAAGTGGGTCCTGGCTCACGGTGACCCTGTGCACAACAGAACAAAACACTGCCTGGTCCTGCAGTATGCTGACAATTGTTGTTACCTCACAATTTTGAGCCCATTATTGTTGCCACTATGTCATTTTATCTCATTGGAAGTCTCTCTTTTTTACTGACCCTCTGCTTTACCAAGCATGTCCTTCTCCAGGTATTGATCCTTCCTGACAGCATGTCCAAAGTACGAGAGACTTTCAAGGAGCAGGTAGTCATACTTCTAAACTCATTGTCCACATTTATGAGGCAATTGGGTTAGGCATACTTTCATCTTCAAAGTGACATCTTTGCTCTTTAACACTTTAAAGAGCTCTTTTACAACAGATATGCTTAATGCAATACATAGTTTGATTTCTTGACTGCTGCTTCTGTGATTGTTGATTGTGAATCCAAGCAAAATGAACTCTTTAACAAACTCATAGTGACCCTGTTGCAGGGTTGGGGAACCTTTGTTCTGCCAAAATGTATTATATCATTTGTGGGCCATTCAAAATTATCAAGTTAAAAATTAGTCTGCTATATTTGGTCAAACATGTAATTAACTCACCTCTAATGTGATGGCTGGAACTTTGGTTGCTTTGGCAGGGCCAGATCAAATGATTTAGAGGGCTTTATGCGCTGGACTGTAAAGTCGTTTGAACTGCAAGATCGGTGATTCAAGCTCACCATCCGCTCCTCGGAAACCCACTATGGGTTGGAACCAACTCGACAGTGCTTAACAACAACAACAATATGGCCCATGGGCCTGATGTTCTCTACCTCTGCTATATAGGGTTTGGCTGTTGAGCACTTGAAGTAAGTCTAGCCTGAACTGACAAGTGTAATGGTAGTGGTGGTGGTGGTGGTGGTAGTGGTAGTGTGCCGTGGAGTCGGTTCTGACTCACAGCGACCCTGTATAGGGTTTCTGAGGCTGTAAATCTTTATGGGAGCAGGAAGCCTCATCTTTCTTCCACAGAAAGGCTGGTAGTTTTGAACTGCTGACCTTGAAATTAGCAGCCAGACTCATAACTACACTACCAGAGCTCCTTGATAAATGTAATACATGAGTATATAAACTGGGTTCATACATGCATGGTTTATTCCAAACAAGAGGTATTTAAACATGTTTCTGAGATCAATGGATGATTACAGACAAATTCTCGGAGTAAAACACTCTCTCACTGAATCTTGTTATGGTGTCTTAAAAGGTTCAATCAAAACTGTGGTTTCCGAAGAGACCTATTGGGCCGGTTCAATTCAAGGCAGAGAGGTCAACTCCGAAAGTTATGGTGACTGTTCATTGAGATTGCAAAGTGGTAATCTTGATAGATTTTCTTGCAGGGCACAGGATGATCCAGAGCTTATTAGGAAGAAGTTTTAAGAAAATTGAAAGCAGCATTGGTGAGAACAAAGGCCAGGAAAGTTGTACCAAGAAATTTTTTTCCTTCACAAAAATGCACCTGTTCATTCTTCAAGGTTAGCCATGGCTGCCTTATGAGAATTTCATTGGGGAGCCTAACTCTAAACCCCTAATCTTGCCCTGCCCCTTCAGAGCTCTTTTTGTTTCCAGAACTCACAGAACATTTCCATTTGAGTTACTCAAGGATGCCAAAACCGCTGTTTTAAAGTGGTGTGACTTGAATAGCACAGAAGTCTTTGGGGGAAGGGTTGTTGTTTGTTGTTAAGTCCTGTCCAGTGGGTTCTTGGGGAAGGGTTATTGAGACGGAAACACGGCCTTCAGAAGTAAGTATACAGACCTACCTGGAGGATAGAAAGGTCGAGAATCAATACCTTGATATTTTATACTTTTGTTTAATAAAAGCATCTCTGTGATTTTGTAGTAATGCTTTTTGACTATGTTGTTAATTGCCATTGAGTTGGTTCTGACTCATGGTGACCTTATGTAGGGTTTCCGAGGAACAGCGGGTAGGTTTGAACTGCTGACTTTGCGGTTACCAGTCTAATTCTTATCCTACAGTGCTACACCAGGAGTCCATTTTTGCTATATATGTACCATATTTTCTAGACAGTATTTAAAAAAACAAACACATAAAATTAATATTTTTATATTGATTACCTATTGAAATGATAATGTTCTTAATTTACTGGATTATTTTAGACAGTATTAACATTAATTTTATTAGTTTTATTTATTTTTATGTGACTGTTGAAACATTTCAATTACCTAAGTGGTTTGCATTCTGTACCTATTGAACTCTGACCTAATGTCTCATTTATCACCAAGACATTCTTCATTTTAGAGAACAAATATGTGTATTGGACTCAGATAATTGTTTTTCCATTTATTGTTGCTGTGTGCCATCAAGTTGATTTCCAATTCATAGTCACCCTAAGAACAAAGTAGGACTGTCCATAGGATTTTCTAGGCCATAATCTGTATAAGAAGCTCTGGTAGCATAGTGGTTATGAATCAGGCTGCAAACCGTAAGGTCAGCAGTTCGAAACTACCAGCTGTTCTGCCAGTGAAAGATGAGGCGTTCTGCTCCCGTAAAGATTTACAGCCTCGGAAACCCTGTACAGAGTCGCTATGAGTCAGAACCGACTCCACAGCACATAACCACCATCAGTCTTTATAGAGCAGACTGCTAGGTCCTTTCTCCCTCTTGGTGGCTGCTGCAATTGAATCATCAACATTTGGGTTAGCAGCCAAGCACCTAACCATTGCTCCACTAAGACTCCTTCCCTTTTATTGGTTAGCTTGAATTTTTTAAATTAGAAAGCACTTAGTTGAGTAAGAGGACTGACTTCTTTCATTTTTGCTTCGTATTTAAATTAAAATTGTCAGGTGATCTCTACTAAATAAGAATCCAAGAGCTTTTAAATTAATTCTCTTCTTAGTATGCGCATGTTGTCCAAAAGTTTAACTGAATAGTTTAATTGCCTCTTTTGAAGAATTTTAAAGTAGCACAGCCTTTCACTCTTTCCTTGGTTACTTATGTTGGGAAATTGCTGGCAGATAATAAGTAATCCTCTTTCACAAACTAGTTGCATTGTCTTTCCCATTTGAATTAAGGCAGCATTAGCATTGAAGTATTCATTTTGAATAGAATGTAGGAAGTTATTTTCTGCAAAATGTTTGTTATCATGTGAAGTTTTATTTTAAAAATTAATAGAGCATGCCAGTGCAGTCACATCAGAAAAATAGCTGAAGCACAGGTTTACTTTTAGAATAATTTTTAAAATCTTTATATAGCCATTTTAGCATTATATGCACAGTAGCCTCAAAAGCATTTGTACAGTCAATAAAGCACAAGTAAGCATCTTTCTGGTATTCTCTGCTTTCAGCTAAGATCCATCTGATGTCAGCAATGATATCCTTCGGTTCCATGTCCTCGTCTAAATATGGCTTGAACCTCTGGCAGTTCTCTTTTAATGTACTGTTGCAGCCATTTAAAAATTATCTTTAGCAAAAATGTACGTGCAGGTGATATTAATGATACTGTCTAATGATTTCTGCATTCTGTTGAATCACCTCTTTGGAATGGGTACAAATATAGATCTCTTCCAATCAGTTGGCCAGGTAGCTGTCTATCAAGTTTCTCATCATAGATGAGTGAGTGCCTGCAGTGCTCTGTCCAGTTTCCTGTTTTAGAACAATGTTATTACCAAATAGGGTAATCAGGAGAATTCTTAAATAATACATGGGCATTTGCTTGTGAAAGAATTATAAGAATTATAATTGTAATTCAGTATCTCTTTGTAAAATGCTGTTTGTTTCTTTCCATCTGTGTGTCATGATGTATTTGTCTTGCCGTACATATCCGTATTCTTGCACCATCTGAAATGCTTTCTTCCAAGACTGTCACTCATGTTAAAACACATGCTCAGTAAACTAAGTTCTATATTTATTAAGTATGCTAGACCTCTGTACTTCAGAAATGTATCTTACTCTGTTTGGTAAACAGAAAGGAGCCTTTGTGCTTCAGTGATTAAAGTGCTCAGCTGCTAACCCAAAGGTCAGCTGTTTGAAGCCACCAGCTGCTCTGTGGGTGAAAGATGTGGCAGTTTGTTTCTGTAAAAAATTACAGCCCTGGAAACTCTAAGGATCAGTTCTACTCTGTCCTAGGGGGTACTATGAGTCTGAACCAGCTTGACAATAGTGGGTTTTGATTTAGAATAAACACAGGTTCATGTATAACCATCATAGAATCTCATTTTAAACTGACTTAAGCATAAAGGGGAATTTATTGGCTTATGTAAATGAAAAGATGGGCCGTCATTTCACTTCATTTATCTTAACTCTACTTTCCCTTGGCTTAATTTCATTCCCAAGCATTATCTCACCAAGCAGTAGCAAAGATTGGCCACAAGGCTTACATGCCATTAACCTAGCAACCCCATTGAAAAGCTTTTGTTTCTAAATAGTTTCTGCCGAAGTCCTGGGGTTAGCAGATTGGCTAGACTTGGATCTTCTGACGTTGTTGAGGGGGAGATGGAGATGGTCCAGTTTTACTTGAAGTACATGGAGTAACAAGGAAATAGTCTCTGAAAAGAAAGCTATATGTTAACAAAAGAAAGAACACTGAATAGGCAAAAATAATGAAATCAAAAATATGAGTAAAAGTTTTATTTGATACATCAACTGAAATTTGAATTCTCATAGGAGTAGTTTAGGAAAAGCTTCACAGAAGAGGTGATATTTGAATTGGCCCCTGAAGGTACAAGTGGAATTTTTGTAAGGCAATATGAGGAAAGAAAAGACTTTCTAGGTCATTCACTTGAGAAATGTGACAGTGAAAGGAGAAAGTAAAAATGAAAGCTACTAGAGTCCGAAGAGGAATGTTAATAATTTTCTCTCTCTCAGTGTGGAGAAAATTTGAGCATTTAAAAATTTTAAAAACTTTTTATTGTGAGTTGAATGAAAGTTTACAGAACAGATCATCAGTTTTTCATTCAGCAAATCATATACTTTGCTTCATTACAATAATTGCTTTTCTCTCCATGTACCATCAGTTAACAGTATTTACCTCTATTCACTTTAACTCTGGCTTTCCTCCCTGTGTCTCTCTACACCTTGATCTTTTTCCTGCCAACCTCCTTCATGCCGTATATTGTCTGTCCACCACTCATAAATAACATGTGTGCCCTCTAGCTTGTGAATAATTTCTCCTCCTCATCCCCGTAACTTTCAAAGAATGTTTCTTTAATCAAGAAAACTTTTTCTTAATTTTTAAATACTTTTTATTGTGAATTGAATGAAGGTTTCAGAGCAGATCATCAGTCCTACCGTCAGCAAATACAAACTTCATGTCATCATGGTGATTGCAATCCCCTCCATGTACCATCAGTTAAACAGTATTTGCCTCTATGCTCTTCAACTCCTGCATTCCTGCCTGTGTCTCCCTTTATCTTGATCATTCTTCTGCCAACCTCCCTCTTGTATATTGTTTGGCCATCATCACCCATGGTAATATGTGTCTACCCTCTAGCCCATGAGTTATTTCCCACCCCACTCCCATTTACAGAACGTTTTTTTCAAGAAAACCTTTTCTTTTACAACAGTGATCTCATATAATATCTGTACTTTTGCGACTAATTTCACTCAGTATAATGTCTTCCAGATTCATTCATGTTGTGTGAGGTGCTTTGCAAATTCATTGTTCTTCATTAGCATCATGTAGTATTCCATTGTTTATGTGGACTGCAGTTTGTTAACCATTCTGTTGATGGGCACGTAGGCTGTCTCCATCTTTTTGCTATTGTGAATAGTGCTGCAATGAACATGAACGTACATATATCTGTTAGTATTAATATGCTGTCTGTATTAATATGTGTCTCTCGTAGACAGCATATTGAAAGGTCCTGTTTTCTTGCTCATTCTGCTACTCTCTGTTGCTTGACTGATGCATTTAATTCATTTATATTCTGTAAAGTTATCAATAGGTATGAATTGATTGCTGCATTTTGCTGTGTATTTTTGTTGTTGTGCCCTTTTATTTATAAGTTTGTTTTTTTTTTTGGTGGATTGAGTGAAAGTTTACAAGGCAGATCATCAGTTTTACAGTCAACAAATCACACACCTTGTTTCATTACAATAATTATAATCCCCTCCATGTATCATCAGTTAACAGTATTTCTCTCTATTCACTTTAGCTCTTTTTAAAAACAAAAACAAAAACACTCAGGCATATATAATAATTTACACCTCTAAAGGGCACATTCTGCAAGTCTGCCTCCTGGCCATCAGCTCTTAGTCCCTCTCTTCTATGAATCTAGAGTCCTCAGTTGCTCCCAACCGCCATGTCCCCATCTCTGCCTCCATCTCTGGCATTGCTGCTTCTCTGGAGAAGGTCCTGCATTCTGCTTGTGCTCTTTTCCCTTGATGGTTGTAGGGTTTGTTTCTGGACTGTAAGATTAACCACTCCCCTGCTTTTGTTACAAAACTTCTCCCAGATCCTCTGTTCTTGTATAATTTTATTCTGTTTTTGACTTTTCCATTTGTCAATTGAGTTCAGGGTGATGCTGCCACATATGTCAGTCTCTGGTTTTTGTCTGTTCTTGTTGGTTCTCAGTCCACACACCTCCATTTAGGATGTTTTTCTTAGCAGGTTTGGCTTTGGCAAAATCCCTTAGCTTCTGTTTATCCTGGAATGTTTTGATTACACTGTCATATTTGATTGACAGGTTTGCTGGGTAGAGAATTCTTGGCAGTTTTTTTCTTTCAGGGTTTTATACATGTCTCACCATTGCCTTCTTGCCTGCATGGTTTCTGTTGAGAGATCCGAGCTTAATCTGATTTGCTGCCTTTGTATATTACACTTCTCTTTTCCCCTTTTTTCCCTAGCTGCTTTCAGGATTTTGTCCTTATCTTTGATTTTGGAGAGCTTGATTTTTATATGTCTTGGTGATTTTCTTTTAGGGTGTATCATTCCTGGGGTTCGTTGAGCTCCTTGAATGCTTATCTTTTTGCTTTTCAGGATGTTAGGGCAAATTTTCTTCCAGAAGCTCTTCAACTATTTCTTCTGTGGACTTGTGTGATTCTTCCTGTTCTGGAATGCCAGTAATTCTTAAGTTATTCCTCTTCATGTTGTCCAACATGAATCTTAGGCGTCCTTCAGATTTTTTAATCCTTTTTTGTGCTTACTCTTCTATCTTAGTAGTGTTGAGAGATTTATATTCTAGCTCACTAGTTCTGGC
>NW_006408601.1:7481859-7486413 GCF_000296735.1 Chrysochloris asiatica | reverse complement strand
CAGCTTCCTTGTTATTTTTCAAGGTAGCATATATTCCATTGTGTGTATGTACCACAGTTTGTTTATTCTCAGGATTTTTTACTTGTGTTTGGTTTTAGAAAGTTTAATTATGATATGTCTTGGTGATTTTCTTTTGGGATCTATTCTTTTTGGGGTTTGTTCAGCTTCTTGTATGCTTATCTTCTTGTCTTTCGTGATGTTATGGAAGTTTTCTTCCAGTAACTCTTTATGACAATTTTCTCTGTGCTTTTTATTATCTCATCCTGTTTTGGAATTCTGTGTTCTCTTTACTTTTCTTTGATCTTTCTGTCAGTACTTTGAAGGCACCAAAATATCATTCTTTTGAATTCTTTTTCAGTTAGTTCCTTTACCTTTCTTCCTCAAAAATGTTTTTTGTTTCTAATCTTGGTCATTTGTTTGAGTCATTCTTTGTTGTTTATTCATGTGAACTAAAAATCATTGTCTAAGGGACATTGTGGTATTGTTGTATGTGTATTTAATTGACGATTGCATGTTGATTGGAGTCCTGGTGTGGTGTTGTAAGCTATGCATTGGATTGTTAACCACAAGATCAGCAGTTCAAATCTACCAGCCACTCCTTGAAAAAATAGTATACAGGCTTGCTGTGAGTCAGAAACAACTCAATATTGTAGCAATAACAACAATGTTGCTATGTTTTTAGGCTCTCACCAACTATCTCCTGTGGATACAGTTAGAGAATAAAAGCTTGTGCACAGTTTTCTGTTCACCATTCATGCATCTCAGTTTAGGATGGGTTTGGCTGGTGTTGGCTACTGTCTATTGTTAATCAGGTGGTATAGGTGTGCTGGTATGGGCTGTTGCTGGTATGAGCTGCAGTGGGTACAGTTGTGGCTCAGCTGTATGGGCACCATTACTGTCTTCTATCTGGTGGAAAGAAGAGAAAACTCTCCCCCTCACTCCACTACACACAAACACAGGAAAACAAAACAGAATATACAAACAAGTAACCAACAATGAAAAAAGAAAATAATAAAGGGAATACTGTAAAAAGAAACAGGCAGCAACCAGGAAAAAACTAAAAAAAGAGAAGAGGAACAGGAAAATGGAACTAAATAAGAAAGAAAATGAAAGGAAGAGATAACAACAACAACAACAACAAAAAAACACCATAGAAAAACCAAGAATACTATATACAACATTGAAAAATAATGATGAATCTACAAAACACCTCATAATGTAGATGAACCTGGAGGACATAATGTTGAGTGAAATTGTTGTTGTTGTTAAGTGCTGTCAAGTCAGTTCCAACTCATAGCAACCCTGTATAGGGTTTCCAAATAGCAGTTAGTGGGTTTGAACTGCTGACCACTTGATTTGCAATGCAGTGATGATCTTATGGCACCACAAAGACAAAAATTGTAAAAATTTAAGAAAAGCTTTTCTTGATAAAAGAAACAATCAGTGACGGTTACTGGGGTAGGGAAAATGATTCACGGGCTAGAGGGTATATACAAAAGTGACAGGACAGTATACAATAAGAGGGAGGTTAGCAGAGGAAAGGTAACAGTAGCAGGTAATACAGGGGGAATGCAATAGTTAAAGTGAATAGAGGTAAATACTGTTAACTGTTGTTGTTAAGAGCTGTGGAGTTGATTCCAACTCATACTGACCCTGTATAGGGTTTCCAAGGAGTGTCTGGTGGATTTGAACTGCTGACCTTGTGGCTCAAACTGACCTTGCGGTCCAGTGCATTATCCTACAGCACCACACCAGGACTCCTAACTGATCATTGTTGTTGTTATTAAGTGCCATCAAGTCAGTTCCAACTCATAGTGACCCTGTAGAGTTTCTGAGGAGCAGCTGGTGAGCTTGAACCGCCGACCTTGTAGTTCAAATCAATTTTGCAGTCTAGCATACTATATCCTGCAGCACCATATCTACATGGAGGCAATTGCAGTCACTGTAATGAAGCAAAGTAGGTGATTTGTTGAATGCAAACTTTTACTTGGTCTGCTCTGTAAACCTTCACTAAGTTCACAGTAAAACAAAAACAGAAACCAGTGCTGCTGTTGTACCCAGAGAGGAGGGAGCTCTGAGGCTCCTGCCACTCAGGGAGTTTACAAGGTGGTTGTGTGAGTGATTTGAAAGCAGAGTTCGTGGCCCTATATGGATTTCCTGTAGGCATACATGTTATCTGTGTTCAGGGCAGTCAGTCTGGAAGTAGTACATGGAGGCCCTTGATGAAAGTGATTTCAGTGTCTTTTAGGACCACAGGGAAGCTAGAAGCAGGGTGGCTTATATGACAGATTCTGCTAGATGAATGCTGGTCTGTTTACTCTGTTGGTTCTGTAGGTTTGGAGCTGAGCCTGCCTAATCCAGGCATCAAAGCTGCACAACTGTCTCCCACCTCACACTAGGATGGCTCACAACCACACAGCTGCAGACTCCTGGAGAACAGGGTCTGTGCAAGGGGTGGATGAGGATGGGACCTGACTACATTTCTGTTCATCAGGAGAGCATGTAGAAAAAGAAAGAATCACACGTTTTTGTCACATGTGTGAATCTGCTTTGCCACACCACATTCTGTCGCCAAGCTGCTCTCAAAAGTTCAAGATAGTCATGCTGCCCTGGCTTGCTGTTTACTAGTCAGTCTTCCTCTCTTGTCATCCCTGCTTAGCCAGAAAGCACTCAGTCCATTTATTTAACCTTTCCCGTGAAGTTCAGGGTTCCAGGATTTTATCTATGTCTGTTTCGTTTGGTCACTCACTCGTATCTTTATTACAGAGGGTCTGTGTAGTATACAATAATGAATAATGACTTAGAGCATCTTTTCATGTGCTTACTGACATCTTGGAGTCCTGGTATGGCACTGTTGGTTAATGCACTGTATGGAAAAGTCCACTTGAATTTCACCAGGAGGCCTGTGGTTCAACTTCACCAGCTGCTCCTTGGAAACCCTATACAGAGTTGTTATGGATCGGAACCCAACTCTGCAGCGCTTAACAAAAACAACAACATTGGCATCTTGTGTATCTTCTGTGGTGAAATGTATATTTAAGTCCCTTGCTCATTTTTATAGGATTGTCTTTTTGTTGATTTCCTCCAGTCCACCATCTTCGGTCATATGGTAATTTTGTCTAACTTTTTGAGAAATTATCAAACTGTATTCTACAGTGACTATGCTATTGTATATTCCCATCAGCAGTGAATCAGGTTTTCTATTTCTCCTTATCTTTACCAACACTTGTTTTCAATTTGTCTGACAACAGCCAATCTAGTGGGGGTGAAGTTGTATCTCACTGTGGTTTTGATTAGCATTTCTCTAATGACTAATGAATGGGGCCCCTGGTGCCACTTGGCTGCTAAGCAAAACTTCAAGGAGAAAGATGTGGCAATGTGCTTCTGTAAAGATTTACGGCCTTGAAAATCCTGTGGTACAGTTCGCTGTCTTATAGGGTCTTTATGAGTTGGAATTGACAGCATGAGTTTTGGGTAATGACTAATGAAGAAGGCCTGGTGATACAGTGCTTAAGTGGCTGCTACTAACCAGTTCACATCTCATCCGTATTCCAGAGAAAAGGCCTACACCTGTAAATATTACAGCCTGGGAAAACTTATGGTACATTTCTACTCTGTCCTGGATGTTTGCTATGATTTGGAATTAACTCAATAGTACATGAAGATCAAAGAGCACAGCCTTTGGTATGGATTGCATCTCAATATAAAGAAAGCAAAAATCCTCACTACTGGATCAATAAACAACATTCGTATCAACAGAGAAAAGATTGAAGTTGTCAAGGACGTCATTCTTCTTGGATCAACTATCAACACTCATGGAATCAAATGACGAATTAGACAACTATATGATTTACTATGCCTGAAATGACAAATTGAAGAATGGTGTCGACAGAATTCATTATCAAAAAGAACATTTCAAGATCTATCTTGAAATTCAATGTTGTCTGTGATAGGATATTATCCATATACCTACAAAGAATACCAGTTAGCCCATTATTAAACGGTACACACCTACCACTAAAGCCAATGTTGATTAAATTGACAAATTCTACAACTTCTTCAGTCTGAAATTGATCAAACATGCAATCAAGATGCATCAATAGTTACTAGTGATTGGAATCTGAAAGTTGGAAAGAAAGACGAAGAACAATCAATAGTTGGAAATTTTGGCTTTGGTGATAGAAATGATGCTGGAGATTGCATGATAGAATTTTACAAAAGCAATGATTTATTCATTGCAAATATCTTTTTATAACAACATAAATTACAGCTATACACATGGACCTTGTCAGATGGATTACAAATGAATCAAATTTACTACATGTTTGGAAACAAACAATTGAGAAAGTCAGTATCATCAATCAAAGCAAGGCCAAGGGCTAACTGTGGAACAGTTTATTACTCAAATGCAAGTTCAGGCTGACACAGAAGAGAGACAATATTTGACTGAATTTAGAGACCATCTCAAGAATAGGTTTGATGACTGGAGGCTAGAGGAGTTGTGGGATGATATCAAGAACATCATAAAGGAAGAAAGCAAAAGGTCATTAAAAA
>NW_006408601.1:7479484-7481759 GCF_000296735.1 Chrysochloris asiatica | reverse complement strand
TTTTCTGAATTCCTTCGCAGGCATTTCCAAAGCCTGCCCATCTTCCACTATGGAGTGTACATCTACTTCTAGCTCATTTGCCTCAGTCACTTCATTTCATTTCTGGACATGTGCTAATATGGTCATCTGTTTCTAGTTTTGGAGCATCTTCAGGGTTTATCTGTGGCCTTAATACTTAGATGGGTGTGTATTTTTGTACTTTTTGTGCTTTCTGATTGCCTCTAGGTAGATGTGATCAGGAGATGGGCTTCCCTTTTCACTCTTCTTCCTGAGAAATTTCAAGATGCCCCTGTTGGTCGTTATGACCTAACTCAGGATTGAATTTTAGGCGTATTTCCTTTTTAGTCTGCCTGTCCTGCTCCACAACCCCTGTTCAGGCCTTTTTCCTAGTAATAAACAGTTCAGGGCTGGCTGTGGCTGTTTTGCACTGCTGTTTGGTTTTAAGTGGCAACTGTGCCTTTAAATTTTGAAGTGATCTATGTGCATGTGTAGTAGTATCCTCCAGGGGTGGGGGTGGGATGTCCACTCACTTAGGCACCTCCTCTAGTCACCAGAATGGAGGTGCACAGCCAACGAGAGACCAATGAACAGATTTGAAAAAAAAAAAGTCCACACCTTTATCTCTGTGGTTCTGTCAGGTGTTAAGTGGCTACTCTGATCCTTCCCCTGCTTGGTCTTGCCCAAGATGGCGGCTCCAGGAGCAGCTGAGTGTCATGAATTAGAAAGCACTGGATTTCTTGCTTCTCCTACAAATCCCCCTAGCTGTAAGCCTTCCAACCTTCTAAATAACCCTTTATATGTGGTTCAGAGTTCTGGGACCATCCCCTGTGTCTGCTTGGTCCGATATTCTGTGTTGTTGCTGATGGAGTGCCTCACTGCACTTCCTCCCTCTCCACCATCTTGTTTGTTCACTGCTGTGTGTTTTTTTGTGGTGATTATTTGTTCAACCTCATTTTCTGTGCTGAGTTCATATTGTTTGTGTGCGTTTCTTTTCATTTTTATTTTTGAGGTATTAATGTTAATTAAATCTTTCCGATTTTTCTCTTTTATTTTGATGTGAAGGTGTGTTAATTTTCTTTGTTTACTTTGTAATCTATTAATTTCTTCCCTAGTTTAAAACAGTCTGTTTCATCTTGACATATACTTGACTTTCTAACCATTTGGAATTACTGTGTCTATAGTATTCCCTCTTTTTGCCTTGTAGTTGACTTCATTATCAATTGATATCTCTGGTTCCCTACTTTCAATCTTACAGGTTTAACATTAAATACTTATATATCTGGAGTAAGTTCTGGGTGGTATTGTCATGGATGTTAAGCTCAGATTGTTGTCTGCTGTTGTTGGTTCTCAGTACAAAGAAAACCTTTTAGTATTTTTTTTAAGGTTAGTGTGATTATTACAAAATCCTATCATTTCTGTTTGTCTGGAAATGTCCTGATTTTACTATCATATTTGAGGGACAGTTTTGCTGGGTGTATATGATTCATCGTTGGAAGTTTTTTTTCTTTTACAGTTTTGTGTATGTTATTCCAGTTGTCTTGTCTACATGGTTTCTGCTGATAAATCAGAGCTTAATTTTACTGGTTCTCCTTCGTAGGGAACTTTTCATTTTTCCTGAGCTGCTCGCAGGATTTTTATTTATTTTTAATTTTTTTTGTTTTTGTTTTTTAATGTTTTATTGTGAATTATGTGAGAGTTGACATGGGAGAAGATTAGCTTTACATTCATTCTATCGTATATCGTTTCATTGTCATGGTTACAATCCCCTCCATGCATCATCAACCAACCAAAGGGTATACACTACAAGCTGCACCCCGGTCGTCAGCACATAGCCCCTCTCCCTCTCTGGATCTAAAGTCCCCAGCTGCTCCATTTCTCCATATCACTGTCTCTGCCTCCATCCCTGGCATCACTGCTTCACTGGGTAGGGTCCCACTCTCCACTCTTCTCCATTGATAGTCCCAGGGACCTCTGCTCCTAGACTGCAAAGTTAATCACACCCCTCCTTGCTATAAAATGTCTACCTTTACATTTCCAATCCTCACAGTCAGTCCTAATAACAGTTATTCACTATTGTATCACAAGAGACCTGTCTGCATTTCCTTTCATCAGCCCTTCCTAGACAGATTGGATACTACTCAGTGGAGATTCTAACTTCCTCCATGCCCTCTGGATCTAGGTTCCCTCTTGAAAGCTTGTAAGCCAGTCACTTCTTGCCTTTGTAGCCCCTCCCCCCCCCTTTGGGTAGCCAATGTCCAAGTTGCCCATCCCTGTC
>NW_006408601.1:7472120-7475106 GCF_000296735.1 Chrysochloris asiatica | reverse complement strand
AAAGGGAAGAATATGCTCAGCATTTCTCAAGTTGAAAGAACTGAAGAAATTCAAGCCTCGAGTTACAATATTGAAGGAGTGTATGGGCAAAATACTGAATGATACAGGAAACATGAAAAGAAGATGGAAGGACTACTTCAAAAAGAGTCACTGTAGAAAGAAGAATGGTTTGGTGTCCAAGAATTTCAAGAGGCACTATATGATTAAGAACCAATGGTACTTAAGGAAGCAGTCCAAGCTGCACTGAAGTCATTGGTGAAAAACAAGGTTGCAGAAATTGACAGAATACAAATTGGAATCTTTCAGTAACTGCTGGTAGTGCTCATGCGTCGTTGCCAAGAAATTTGGAAGATAGCTATCTGGCCAACTGATTGGAAGAGACCCACATTTGTGCCCATTCAAAGAAAATTGACCCAACAGAATGAGGAAATAAACAATATCATTAACATCAAATGCAAGTAATATTTTGCTAACAATAATTTAAGAAGTTGTTGGCAGCAGTATATGGAGAGAGGTGCCAGAAGTTCAAGCCAGATTTAGAAGAGGACATACAACCATGGATATGATTGCTGATGTCAAATGGATCTTGGTTGAAAACAGAGTAGCAGAATGATGTTTACTTATGCCATATTGACAATGCAAAGGCATTCAACTGTGTAAATCATAACAAGATATGGATGACATTGTGAAAAATGGGTATTCCAGAGCACTTCATTGTACTTATGATAAACCTGTACATAGACCAAGAGGCAGTTGTTCAAACAGAGAAAAGGGACATGGAATGGTTTAAAGGCATGAAAGGTGCTTGCCGAGGTTGTATCCTTTCAACATACTTATCCAATCTGTATTTTGAACAAATAGTCTGAGAACCAGGATTATATGATAAACATGACAAGTATTGGGGGAAGACTCATTAACAACCTGTGATATACAAATGGCACAATCTTGCTTGCTGGAAGTGAAGAGGACTTGAAATACTGTTTTAGGCCAGGTTTTCTAGAGAAGCAAAACCAGTGAACCATGTATATATATATATGTATGTATAATTTAAAAAGGTATGTGAAAGTACCATGGACTGGCAGAAGAACAAACAAATCTATCTTAGAAGAAGTGAAGCCAGAAAGCTTTAAGAAGGCAGGATGGCAAGACTTTTTCTCTCATACTTCACACATGTTATCAGGAGGGACCAGTCCTTGAAGAAGGGCATTGTGCTGTGGAGGGTCATCAAAAACGAGGAATCCATCATGATTCCCAGTGCGATGAATTGACACAGTGACAGCAATAGTGGATTCAAACATAACAATTGTGAGTATGGCGCAGGACCAGACAGTTTGTTTTTTTTTTTTTCCGTTGTGCATAGGGTTGCTATGAGTTGGACCCCCCTGGACAACAACAACCAAACCCATCATTTTGTTAGGAAAATTTCAATCATAGACCAAGTTGAAAGGATTTCAATGAGAATGTCCATGTCTACCAACTATTATTAGCTTAGGTTGAGTTGATACTCACTAGAATCATACCAATTATTGGCCCAGTTTTGAGGATTTTCATTTTCTTTACATTAAGGTGTAATCCATATTGAAAGCTATACTATTATACTTACTGATTAAAAGTCTTTCCTCAGTATACTAGTTAGGGATTTGTGTTAAATTCACTAGGTCAGGATTTCCAGACCCTTAGCGGTTGAGATGTGCTTATTCCCATAGTGTTGAAACCTAAAACAGGCTACGATGATTGGTTATGAGCAGCCAATCAATTAAAGGGATGCTTCCTTGTAGGTGTGGCCTGATTCCAATATAATGGACAGGAAAGAAAGGCTCTTTCTTCCACTGGGGACCTGGAATGATATGCCATTTCTTTGATAATAAACTTATCTTTATATGTTGTTGTTGTTAGGTGCCATCGAGTTGGTACTGACCCATAGTGACCTGCCCGATCCTGGGCCAACCTCACTACTCTTGCCACACTTGAGTCCATCGATGCTACCACTTGGCCAGTCCATCTCACTGGGGGTCTTTCTCTTTTTCTCTGACCCTCCATCTTACCAAACATGATATCCTTCTCCAGCCACTGGTCCCTCCTGACAATATGTCCGAAGTATCAGAGATGAAGTCTGGCCATCTTGGCCTCCGGGGAGCACTCTGGCTGCACTTCTTTCAAAACGGATCTATTGGTTTTTTCAGCAGCTCATGGCACTTTCAATATTCTCCTCCAACACCATAACTCAAAAGCATCAATTCTTCTACGGTCTTTCTTATTCACTGTACAGCTTTCGCATCCATATGAGGTTATTGGAAATACCATGGCTTGGATCAGGCACACGTTAGTCCTCAAGCTGACATGTTTGCTCAGTTCAATGTTTGTTTATAATTTTCAATGTTTGTTTATAATTTTTTTTCTTTTGACAAAGTTTGCATACAGTGAAGTGAATTAAGTGTGCATTATGCTTCATATTATCAGGAGGGACCAGTCCCTGGAGAAGGATATCCTCTTTGGTAGAGTGAAGGATTGGAGAAAAAGAGGAAGACCCCCAATGAAATGGATTGGCGCAGTGGCAGCAGCAGTGAGCTCAGGCATAGCAACAGTTGTGAGGCTGGCACAGGACTGGGCAGTGTTTCTTTCTGTTGTGCATAGGGTCGCTATGAGTCAGTACTAACTCTGTGGCACGGAACAGCAGCAACAACAGAAGGAAAAATTTGGAACAACTTTTTGGTGAAATGCTTTAGAAATTCTACTGCAATTGCATAAAAGAATTTCAAAGTAACACTCCAAGAAGGTTTTCCATAAATACTGCTTCTTCCTGTCTTAATTGCTAGTCATTTTTATTTCTATTTAGTAATATTGCAACACATAGGATTTTTACATTTTTTTTGCTGGTTTTTGTTTGTTTGTTTTTAAGGTTTTTATTGTGGATTGAGTGTAAGTTTACAGGGCATATCATCAGTTTTACATTCAACAAATCATATACCTTGTTTCATTACATTGA
>NW_006408601.1:7469047-7470341 GCF_000296735.1 Chrysochloris asiatica | reverse complement strand
TGCTTTCAAGATCCTGTCCATATTTTTTATTTTGGAGAGCTTGATTATTATATGTCTTCATGATTGTCTTTTAGGGTCTATCCATCCTGGGGTTCGTTGAGCTTCTTAAATGCTTATCTTTTCACTTTTCATAATGTTAGGAAAATTTTCTTCCAGAAGCTCTTCAACTGTCTCCTCTGTGGACTCGTGTTATTGCCTGTTCTGGAATGCCAATAATTCTTATATTATTCCTCTTCATGTTATCCAACATGAATCGTAGGCCTTCTTCAGATATTTTTATCCTTTTTTGTCAACACATAGGATTTTTGTTTGTGTTATATTAATATGAATTCACTGTGGAGTTTGTTCTACTTTCTTTCAACAAGGATTTGTTGAATATACATTGTAGACCAGGAATGTAAACAGAGACTCTATTGCTTTCTTGGTTTTCAAACTAGGTGTCTCTCAAACTAGATTAAGTTAATAATAGATAACCATTTTATTGAATACTTATGCTCAGGCCAGTTAAAAGCACTTTTTAAAAATGTTTTATTGTGAATTATGTGATAATTTACATGGGAGAACATTAGTTTTACATTCATCCTATCGTATATCGTTGCCATGGTTACAATCCCCTTCATGCATCATCAACCAACCAAAGGGTAATACCCTGCAAGACTGTCCCCCTGGTTGTCAGCATGCAGCCTCTCTCCCTCTCTGGATCTAAAGTCCCCAGCCACCCCATCTTTCCACGTCATCTTCTCTGCGTCCATCTCTGGCGCCGCTGCTTCTCTGGGTAGGGTCCTGCTCTCTGTTCTTCTCCCTTAATGGTCCTAGGGACCTCTACTCCCTTTCTTGTTACAAAACGTCTACCTTTACATTTCCAACCCTCACAATCAGTCCTGATAACAGGTATTCACTATTGTATCACTAGAGACACATCCGCATTTCCCTTCATCTGCCCCACCTAAACAGATTGGATACTACTCAGTGGAGATTCTACCTTCCTCCACGTCCTCTGGATCTAGATTCCTTCTTGATGAATGCTTGTAAGCCAGTCACTTCTTGCCTTTGAATGCCCCCATTTTGGGTAGCCAGTGTCCAAGTTGCCTTTCCCTGTTATTCTGTGTATGGAGGGGGTGGGAAGGATCCTCGCTGTAAAGATTTGTTCCCACTTTTGAGCTACTGCATCCATAGGTGTATTTGATTACTCTTTTTTTCCCCTTTTCTTTCTTCTTCTAGTTGAGCTCTGATCATCCAGTCATTGAAGCCAGGTCAAGTGGGTATTATCTGCAAGTGTGGGTGTTCTTGTGCA
>NW_006408601.1:7465740-7466078 GCF_000296735.1 Chrysochloris asiatica | reverse complement strand
TAGTGGTTTCGAATTGGTCTGTGAACCGCAAGTTCAGGAGTTTGAAACCACCAGCCGTCCCACAGCAGAAAGATGAGGTGTTCTGCTCCAGCAAAGATCCACAGCTTCAAAAACACTGTACAGGGTCACCACGAGTTGGAACCGACTCCGTGGCACACAGCCAGCCACCAGTATGAGTATGACTTTAATGTCCTCTTTTCAGCTTTTTGCCTTCTAAGCTGACTGGGAGATTTCAAGATATCACTGTTGGTTGATACGCTGTACCTCAAGATTTAATTTTCGGCCAGTTTTGTTTTTAAACTCTCTTTCCCTCTTTACTCTCCTGTCCTGGCTTTCCC
>NW_006408601.1:7454854-7465640 GCF_000296735.1 Chrysochloris asiatica | reverse complement strand
GGTGGGGGTTGGGGGAGAGAGGTAATGAACAGATACAAAAAAAAGAAAGAAAGAAAAGAAAATCAGAACAAAGCGTATTGTCCACCACTTGGTCTTGCTGTTTGGTCGGGCCCAAGTTGTCGGCTCTGGTCCGCCAAGCCCAGCAGATTCAAAAGTACATGATTCCTTACTTTTGCTACAAGTTCCACTAGCTATAAGCTTTCAAATCTTTTAAATATTCCTATCTCTGTGGTTCCGAGTTTTGGAGCTCTGCCCTGGATCCGCTTTGCCTGATATTCTGTGGTATTTCTGATGGCGAACTTTACTGCACCTCCGCCCTAGCCACCATCAAGCCCCTAAAAAGCACTTTTAATTGCATTGTTTAATTTAATCCTTATTCTCTTGTTAAGTGCCACCGAGTCGGCTCTGACCCATAGCAACCCTGTATAGGGTTTCCGAGGAGCAGCTGGTGAGCTTGAACCACCTTATAGTAACTGCAGAAATGTTATGGAGGCTGTCTGACCTCCAGCTTCATGAGCGGGAAGAAAAAAGGAATTCAAAATCAGCTAAAGGCTTATTCCTACAATTTAGAGGCCAGACATTTCTTCAACCTGCTTTACCCTATTCTGACACCAACCATCCCTACCACAAACTACTTTTCTGATGAGCTATTTAGTTAATCTATTGCAAAGGCCACCTTGTACTCACAAGCAATACTCAGGATTTTGGGGTGTACTAGGGAAGTTAACTGGATACAATTCAGGAGCATAAACAATTCGGGATACAACAGTTCTCTGGTCAGGAGTGCCTCTTCTCAGCTGTACTGCAGGCTGTCCTTAGCCTCTCAGTTTCATGGTCCCTTGGCTTCTACCCTGTTCTGGCAAGTGTTACAAGCTCTTTCAACACTGCTGATAAATGCCCAAAGGGCACCTGTTTATGCAAGCTGTCTCCTGTCACAAGGCACTCAGCTTTACTTATTCTGTGAGCTGGACAGTCCTCTGCTCTGTCTCTCCATGCTGATCCCTCAGCTGCTGCCTCTGTCTGCCTCTCCCACTACAAGTTACCTGTGCAGGAATCTCAGGGTTCAATTGATGCACTCTGCTTATCACTCTTGTTTCTTGATGGTTTTGAGATCCTTCTGAGATGGCTCATTTTAAACCCACTGGAATGGCAAAACCAATCAATTTCCTCATGGAAGTCTCGTACACGCTATTTGCATGGTCCAAGGTGTCCTGGTGTGGCGCTGTGGGTTAAAACTGCAAAGTCAGTTTGAACCGCAAGATCTGTGTTTCAAGTTCACCAACTACTTCTCAGAAACCCTGTACAGGGTTTCTATGAGTTGTAACTGACTCAAAGGCACTTAACAACAACAACACCCAATCGTATGGTGGGAGTTACAAAGACTGAACAGAAGAGTCATATCAAGTAATTCACTGAATCATAGCAACTTTTTAATTCTAAAACTTAGGCCACTAAGTCATGGAAAGAGTTTTCACTTGCCAAAGGGCATTCAGCTCCTTGAATCAATGTGGTCTGGCTCCAGACCCATATGATATTGATTTAGAAGCAGGAGCACTGCCCTCTGTTACACAGTAGATAGTTAACATGTTGTTGTTGTTAAGTGTCACAGAGTCAGTTCTGACTCATAATGACCTGTACAGGGTTTCCAAGGCTTAATAAACACTTTAATTGATCTTTTGTTGCTTTATGGAGTAATCTTGGTTAGAATCAAGTGTTTGTCTTAAATAAGGAAGAATAAAGTATTAAAAACTGATCTATGAGAAGGTTTAAAAATGAGCTACCTTCAAAATAAGTATGATTCATCAATTAAAAAAAATATATAGGTACATAATTGCAAATAATCAGAATAGAAATGTTATTAAAACTGCTTGATGACTTCAGCCATAATTTAGCCTTTGAGCGTTATATTATATTTTATAGTCTTAACAGTTGTTTTATAATTCTATTTTTTATATATAAAATTTTAATATTCCTAGAATAATCTGATCCCATAATCAGTTTTTCACATGATGTTATGATATAGTAAAAGAGCCTCATTTCATTGATTATAGTTTTTTAGTGCTAATTTCCTTTTGAGCAATTTAACAAACATCAAAAGTTTGAAACCATTTTGACTTGCTGTTTACATAAGTATAAACCTTTGAAATAATGACTAGCACCTATTTCATGCCATGAATTCTGCCAAAAGATATGCCAGTGGTTATTGACAGCCGTTGTTATAGTTGAAATAAAAGCTTCTTGAGTCCATTTACTTTGCCAATTCTAACCTTAGGCACAGGTTAAAGTCATGCATATTTAAGCATTTTCCTTAATACAACAGTATGTAAAATATCTTTATTCTTTCATCAGATTTCTCTTTTTTGTGTGTGTGGGTGGGTTGTTTATTTTTGTAAGTGGCTTTAAATCTTTAAATCCTACGTCATGTGGGGTAAGTTGGAAACAAATTTTATTTATGTTTAAAAAATCTAATTGTATGTTTTATTTACTTTTATGTGTAGGTCTTGATATTTTGGAAGCTACAAGGAAGAAGTAGATTAGAGGAAGACAGACTTAGTCTTTTAAGTGGACATGGCTCAGATATCCAGTAACAGCAGATTTAAACAGTGTTCATCCTCACATCTGGAACCAACAAGAACAAAAGATGTGAACAAAGAAGAGGCATTACAGATGGAGGCTGAGGCTTTAGCAAAACTGCAAAAGGATAAATATGGGACTGATAGTCAGAGAGGCTTTGAGTTGTCAAGCAGCACCAGACAGAATGCACAAGTTCATAACAAAGAGGATTATGACCTGATGGTGTTTCCTGAATCAGAATCCAAAAAAAGAGCAGTAGATATTGATGTTGAAAAGCTTACTCAAGCTGAACTTGAGAAGTTATTGTTGGATGACAGTTTTGAAACTAGAAAAACACCTGTATTGCCAGTTACTCCTGTTCTGAGCCCTACAATTTCAGCACAGTTCTGTCTTGGACCTACTACTCAGAGAGGACAGTGGCCACCTGGAATATCTGGGTCTCCCACTTATACTTTACCTTCTACATATCCTTCAACTTACAGTAAACAGGTTGCATTCCAGAATGGCTTCAATCCAAGGATGCCTTCTTTTACATCTACAGAACCCATCTTTTTAAGTCTTCCGAGACAATCTCCTTATTTTTCCTATCCTTTGACACCTGCCACACACTTTCATCCACAAGGAAGCTTACCTATCTATCGTCCAGTAGTCAGTCCTGACATGGCAAAACTATTTGACAAAATAGCTAGTACATCAGAATTTTTAAAAAATGGAAAAGCGAGGACTGATTTGGAAATAACTAATTCAAAAGCTACAGTCAGCAATCTACAGCTTTCTCCAAAATCTGAAGATATCAGTAAATTTGACTGGTTAGACTTGGATCCTCTAAGTAAGCCTAAGATGGACAATATAGAGGTATTGGACCATGAAGAAGAGAAAACTGTTCCAGGTTTGCCAGCAGAGGATCCCTGGGATGCTGTTCTTCTTGCAGAGAGTTCACTAGCAAGTTGTCATCTTGAAAGAAAGGTGAATGGAAAATCCCTTTCTGGAGCAACTGTTATAAGAAGCCAGTCTTTAAATATTCGGACAACTCAACTTATAAAAACCCAGGGCCAAGTATCTCAGGTATAGTCTTGTCTTATTACATTTTTTAACTTAGTAGTGTAATGCAGACTTTATGTGTGTGTATAATTTATTAGGAATAGTTTTTTTTTTCATCTTGAATCTTTTTTGTTTACTTCATGTGTGCTGTGATAAATTGCTTGCTAAATAATAATAATAGTTTCTAGGATTCAACTGCCTCAGAGGCATTTGAGATAATTTTGTCTCTCTATGTGTCCTCATTATATATGGTCCCTTCTTTCTCTTCTATTTTTCAGAGCAAACAAGGAATTTTCTATTTAGCTAGACTATAGAAATTCTTAAGGAGCTCTCGTAGCGTAGTGGTTACGAATCGGGCTGCAAACCGCAAGGTCAGCAGTTCGAAACTACCAGCTGTTCCGTGGGAGAAAGATGAGGTTTTCTGCTCCCGTAAAGATTTACAGCCTCAGAAACCCTGTAAAGGGTCGCTATGAGTCGGAACCGACTCCACGGCACATAACAACAACAACAACAATAGAGTTGTTTTTACCCATAAAAAAAATTAATAGATGAAAACATAGCCCAAGAAAGAAGGAAGATGAGTCGTTTAAAGGACTCTCCTTAAGCAATGATATTGGTAAAGGTTAAGAATGAAACGGTAAGTCTTGTGGGAAAATTAGGTAAGAGGTGGGTGGTCAGGATATCTTCTTTCAAAAGACAGGCAGTAGGGCTTATCCCTTCCCAATGTTGTAGATTTGTACTTACTCTTTTAACTGTTTAGTGTATTTTATCTGTGGATCCTGGAAATGTTTAAGCCTCATTTTTACCTTTGTTATTGTTGTTAAGTGCCGACGAGTTGATTCCGACTCATACCAACCCTGTACAGGGTTTCTGATAAGTGGCTGGTGAGCCTGAACCACCAATCTTGAAGTCCAGCACATTAACCCATAATGCCATACCAGGACTCCTCCTTTACCTTAGAATGACGTATATTATTCAGTCAACTAGATCAACACAGAGCTAATATTTTGACCATGGGGAGGTTTGTAGATAAAAGTCAACATAAATCTATTACCCCAAATATGAGGATCAGTCAGATCTTCTCTGACACCAGTTACCCATGTGGCACTTTATCTCTCTGACCTGGAACTAGGTTAGATCTCACAAGTTAAAAGAATTATTGTCCTTCAGACTACCAGATAGGCAGACAGTCACACCCAACACCTTTTCTTCTGACTTGCCACAAATTAAAAGGTTTTCCTACATCCCCTTCAGAAAGTCGTATGCAAGCCTTAGTGTCTCCCTGAGTTTCCTCATTTTTATCTACTGGCTCCCACTACTTCTTTGGGTTTAGTAATTTGCTGGAATGATTCACAAAACTCACAGAAAGTATTATACTTACAATTACAGATTTATTATAGCAAAAAAAGGGAAAAGGAGACATATACAGCAAGATCAGAGATAGTTCCTAATGTGAAACTTCTATCACTCCAAAAGGGAGCACTGCCCTTCCATATATATCAAGGTTTTCCACCAACCAGAGCTTCCATGTCCAGAGCCTTTTACTGGCTATATTGTATATGCATGATTGGGGTTTCATTGCATATGCATGATTGAATCATGTTCACTGTCCCTCCCTGATGTCAGCTAATATCAGGTGACAAGGCAGACCTTCTGACTTGGCCAACCCTATACACATTAGAACAAATCCTCAGGTATAGTCTTTAGGTCTAAATAATAAAACACCAAAACCAAATCCACTATCATCCAGTCACTTCCAACTCATAAGCAACCATATGTTGTTGTTGTTAAGTGCCATGGATTTGGTTCTGACCCATAGTGACCCTGGATAGTGTTTCCAAGGAGCAGCTGGTGAGCTTGAACCACCGACCTTGAGGTTCAAATCAACTATGCAGTCCAGCGCATTAACCCACAGTACCACACCAAGACTCCATAGCAACTGTATACAAGGTTTTAATGCACTGAACTGCAAGGTTGGTTTAAACTGCTAGATTGGCAGTTCAAACTCACCTCAGAAATCCTATCAGCGTCACTATGAGTCAGAACCAACTGCACGGCACTACAGATTTGTTGTAACACGACACTAAAGATTTTTTGTAACAACAACAACAGGTCTTTAGGGGAGTAGGTCAGCTTCTCTTTCTCCTGAGAAGCACCTGGTGGGTTTGAAATGCTAGGCTTCAAAGGTGCTAACAAAAGGTAACCTCCATTATTCAGGAATTTCCAAATATTGTCTCTCAAGGAACCAAGGACAAAGGCAAAATTACATTCTGCAATATGATTTATTACCTCACAGGAGCCAAGAAGCATTTCAGGAAAGAGAAACAAATTTTACATGATTTTGGTAGTTTTAATTGAATTTATTGACTTTAGAAAGCCATTTTGGATGCCTGCAGAAAGCAGCAAATGTTCAGAGTATGGGGGTGAGGGACTGGAACCTATTTTAGGGAAAAATATCCAAAAGGAGGTATGTTTTTCAGATATTTTTGGAGGAAATAATCAGAATCCAGGAAAATCTTACATGCGTAATGTTTTTCAACTATATTTTACTTCAGCCCAAATTAAGAAATAGGTTATCCCTAGAACATGGATTTGAATTGCATGGGTCTACTTATCCATGGCTTTTTTTTTTTTTTTTTACATGCCATGTGATGCTAATCTTCTAGAGCAGTTTGTCTCTCTAGTAAATTACATATCATAGTAAAAAGTGATTTCATGGCCCTAGTATGGTGCTGTGGGTTAATGTGCTGGACTGTAAAGTTGGTTTGAACTGCAAGATTGGCAGTTCAAGCTCACCAGCAACTCCTTTGAAACCCGAAACAGGGTTGTTATGGGTCGGAATCTACTTAATGGCACTTAACAACAACATATTTTCCATCATGTGTAGTGCGATAGTAAATAACACCATGGGACCCATATAGAGCCAGTACAGATGCTGGAAGTGCTCTTAGGAAACAGAAGTTATGACATTACAAGAAAAAATTTAATGGTTTGATGTGTATTGTAGATTGAAGTCTACAGGTTTGGTTGCCCACCATTTCAAGATGAATGAGTCCATTGTAAATAAAAGGAAATTCATGAAGCTCTCACAGATGTGAAAACCTTGCAATTTTTGCAGAGTACCTGTATCTCATGTTGAGAATGCAACCTTTATGTGGGTGCAGCATATAAAATCCATAACATACAAAATATGTGTTAACTGACTGTGTGATTGATAAGGCTCCCAGTCAACAGTAGGCTATTAATAATGAGGTTTGGGGGAAATCCAAAGTTATATATAGATTTTCAAGTATATGAAGTATCACTGTCCTTAACCTCCCTATTGTTGAGAGATCAGCTGTACATTTTACTTGTCATAATGACCCTATAGGACAGAGTAGAACTGCCCCCCATAGGGTTTTCCAGGCTTTAAACCTTTATAGAAACAGATTGCCACAGTTTCTTTCTGTGGAGTGGATGGTGGGTTCATACTTCTCATTTTGGCTAGCCGTCAAACACTTCACCACTGCATCACCAGTGCTCGTTCAGCTCAGTATACACTGAAATAATATGACTAAGAGAAATGGTTTATGAAATTGTATGAAGGGACTTCACAAAACTCATGGGAAAATGGAATTAAAGGTAATAATTTTTCATCGTTTTTCAAACTCCCAAGTAGCAGTCAAGAGATCAGACGATGTATTGCACTGGGCAAATCTGCTGCACAGGAACTTTTTAAAGTGTTGAAGAGCAGAGATGTCAGCTTGAGGACTAGGGTGCGCCTGACCCAGGCCATTGTGTTTTCAGTAGCCTCATATGGATGCGAAAGCTGGACAGTGAATAAGGAGGATCGTAGAAGAATTGATGCCTTTGAGTTGTGGTGTTGGAGGAGAATACTGAAAGTGCCATGGACTGCCAAAAGAACCAATAGATCTGTTTTGGAAGAAGTGCAGCCAGAGTGCTCCTTGGAGGCCAGGATGGCTAAGCTTCGTCTCTCCTACTTTGGACATATTGTCCGGAGGAAACAATCGTTGGAGAAGGATGTCATGCTGGGTAGGGTGGAGGGTCAGAGAAAAAGAGGAAGACCCCAACGAGATGGGTCAGCCAGGTGGCATCATTGATGGACTCAGTGTGGCAGCGGTAGTGAGGTTGGCCCAGGATTGGACATTGTTTCGTTCTGCTGTGCATGGGGTCACTATGAGTCGGTTCCGACTCGATGGCACCTGACAACAACAACAACAATATTAATCCTTATTAAGGGTAACACCTGGTATGATGCTGTAGGGTCAGCATTGAACTGTGAACCACAAGGTTGGGCAGTTCAAACACATCAGCTGTTCCTCGGAAACTCCATAGGGCCACTATGAATTGGAGCCAACTCGATGGCACTTAACAGCAAAGGGTGATACATTCTTCTGTTTTCTATTCCATTCTTTTTTTTTTTTTTTTTTTTTTTTTTTATTATTGTGAATTATGTGATAGTTTATATGGGAGAACTTTTTTTTTTTTTAATTTTTTTGGTCATACAGGAAACAGCCTTCACTATCCTAAGACCAGAAGAACTTAGATAATGCCTGGCTACCACCAAAATTGCCCTGCTCAAAACCACAATAAAAGGTTCTGGACGAGAGTAAGAAAAAAATGTCGAAAAAAATGTCAAAGGCATAAAAAAGGACCAAACTTAATGGCCTGATCAAAATTGATGGAACCCCCAAGACTGTGGCCCTTAGACACCCTTTAAGCCTGAAACTGAACTCACCCCAGGGATCAACTTTCAGCCAAACAATAGACAGGCCTATAAAGTGAATAATAATACCAGGCAGGAACATACTCCTCAGTAGACTCAACCACACTACACTGGAAGTGCAGCATTTTTCCAAAAAGAAAATTCAGAAGGCAAGAAGGGATAGAAAAGGACAAATAGAAACAAGGAATCCAGGGAGGAAGTGGGGAAAATGGTGTTACATTGCAATTGATGTCATGAAAGAAAATGTGTATAAATGGAAAAGTAATTTGTTCAGTAAACTTCCACCCATACCATAATTTGTTATTATTATTAAATGCCATTGAGTTGATTCCGACTCATAGCAACAGTGTATAGAGTTTCTCAGGAGCGACTATTGTGTTCAAACCACCAATCTTGTAATTAGCAGCCCAGTGCTTACCCTACCACACCACACCAGGACTCCCAAACTACCATAAAAAGTTAAAAAAAAAAAGTTGGTTATTATCTACTCCATGATTTCTTGACTCACAGATTGAAAACACCTGACAACATGGTAGGCCAATTGTAACAAGATCACACTTAGTAAGAATAAAACAGAAACTCTGAAGTGCAGGGCAAGATTTGACAACAAGAGTTAGAGGGGAATTAGGAAATTTAGTTTATAGTAAGCAGTACATTAGGAGTCCTGGTGTGGCGCTGTGTGTTACTGCGCTGATTTGAACCACAAGTTCGAAGATTTAAGCTCACCAGCTGCTCCTTGAAAACCCTATACAGGATCGCTTGGGTTGGAACTGACTGATGGCACTTAGCAACAACAGAGCTGTGCATTAGTCAACATTGTGATGTAGCCCTCAGACTGATTAAGCCATTTTAAAGCTGCATCAATATACGCATAGTATTTGGAACAGAAGTATACCTGTCCCTAGTCTACTGCAATAGAGCTCTGGTATCATAATGGTTATGAATCGGGCTGCTAATCTCACAGTCAGTAGTTGGAAACTACCAGCGGTTCCCCGGGCGGAAGATGAGGCTTTCTGGTCCCATAAAGAGTTATAGCCTCGGAAACCCTTTACAGGGTCCTTTGAGTCAGAACCTACTCCATGGCACACACCCACCACCATCAATCTACTATTAGTAGGTAATACTGTGTCCAGTTTTGGGTGGCACAATTTAAGAAAACTAATAACTTAATTTTCAACTGAGTTTTGATTCCCAAGGTGTTTCTTTGTGCATAGACACAAACTTAAAACTTACGGTCTTAAGTTAATATTTACTTTTATAAAAGTTAAAAATTAAGCCTCGCTTTTCTCAAGATTTTAAGTTTAACTTATATAAATTTTGTTACTCTCTTTCTAAATTTAGTAAAAAAATAAATTTTTAACAAAATAAGAACAATCACTCCCTAAAGTCTTTAAGGTTTGGTCATTGCAGATTTAAAAACTAAATCCCTCTTAAAATCACCTCTCATTGTGCAAACGTGGTAAAATTCCGTTAGCATTTATATTGTATTTATAAATTTTATAGAATTTTTCTTTTAAGGACTTCAAATGCTTAAATTTACAGGGCAAGCAGGTAATCCTACAAACAAAACCTTTCTGAGTATTTAAAAAATTTCCTAAATATTTTATAATAAATATTAAGTTCTCTTAGCCCTTTTAATACCATTTATGAATTTGGGGGAGAGGGGAGCAATTCACCCCTTTCACTATTGTCACAAATAAGTTACAGTTTTTAAAGTGGAATCATAAGCATACTCTGTCAGATTATTTTCTCTTAAATTTCCATACCTTGTCATGCTAAATGGTATTTTTTACATTAAATAAGAACACTCACCCCTCCTAAAGTATTTGAAAGCAAAGTAAGAAACTTTGAGGCAAGAATCATCAAATAAAAGGAAACATACCTAAGAGCAGAATTGCTAGGTAATATGGTAATTCTGCACAATTCTGAAATGCATGCTTCAGTAAATTATAATGAATATACAAAGGTCTGTGTGCAATAATGATCTGTAGTTAGAAAACCAAAAAGAAAGAACATGCTCAGCATTTCTCAAGCTGAAAGGACTGAGGGAAAAATTCAAGCCTCAACTTGAAATATTGAAAGATTCTTGGGGTAAAATATTGAATGTTGCAGAAAGCATCAAAAGAAGATAGATGAAAAGAATACACAGAGTCACTGTACCAAAAAGAAATAGCTGATGTTCAACCATCTCAAGAAGTAACATATGATCAAGAGCCAATGATCCTAAAGAAAGAAGTCCAAGGTGAATTGAAGGCATTGGCAAGGAACAAGGCTCTAGGAATTAATGGAATACAAACTGAAATCTTTCAATAAACTGAAGCAGCACTGGAGGCTCTCACTCAGTTGTGACACATTTGGAAGACAGCTACCTGGCCAACTGAATGGAAGAGATCCATACTTGTGTACATTCCAAAAAGAGGTGACCCAATGGAGTGCAAAAATAAT
>NW_006408601.1:7452896-7454431 GCF_000296735.1 Chrysochloris asiatica | reverse complement strand
ATTTGCTGTATGCAGATAATCCAAGAAGCTGGATTACATGAGGGTGAATCAAAAATGATCCTCACTCTGATTATATTAAAACCCACATCCACAGCTGATGACAACATTGAGCATGCATATGAAATGATTCTGTCGAATAGACGAGTGACAGTGGATAATGGTACAAATTGTTTGTAAATCAGCCATGGCTCTGCCTATGAAATAATTCATGACAGACTGGGGTTTCCAAAAATTTATGTGAGATGGATACCAAAACAACTCATTGAAAAGCATAAACAGAAGTGTTTGGACATCTACAAGCAAAATTTGGACTGATAACTCGAAGGAATGTAAAAGTTTCATTAAAATAAATCATTACTCATGACAAGACGTGGATTCATTGCTACGAGCCTGAGAGTAAAGGGCAGAGTATGGAATGGACACATCAGTCACCTACCAAGAAAAAGTTCAGAAGTCAGCCATCAGCTGGAAAATTGATGCTTAAGAGTTTTCTGAGATTCTCAAGAGCCAGTTTTGTAACACAATCAAGAGAAAAGGTTCAACAATCAATAATGCTCATTACACTGAGATGTTCACTGATGCCTTATTAGATGCAATATTCTTTTATTAAATTAATATTAAATTTAGTTTAAATAAATTTAATATTCTTATTAAATGCAAAGGACTGCTACCCAAGAGTGTTATGATCTTGCATGACAATGCAAGTCCGCATACCTCTGCCCACACTGTTGACGCTCTGCAAAAACTTCATTTTGAGGTGTTAAAGCATCCTCCCTATAGTCCTGATCTTGCTCCATCAGACTTTCCCCTCTTTTGTCCCCTGTAAGCAGCCCTTCAAGATGAAGATTCCCCTCTGATGAAGAAGTGAATTCTTCTTCAGTGCATTCATGGCTCACAGCAGTGCATTCATGGCTCACAGCTCAGCATAAAGCATTTTTTAATAAGGGAATATGAAAGCTTGTTGAAAGATAAAGTGTATTAAAAAGAAAGGAGAGTATGTCAAAAATGATGTACTTGTCTTTCCTAAAAGTTGATTAAAATAAATTCTAAAGCAAGCCAGAGTGTGGATAATTTTTGACTCAACTTCTTATGAAGATCATGGCATCAAGATTGGAGATAGACTTATTAACAACCTGTGATATGCAGATGATACAACCTTGCTTGCTAAACAGGAAGAGAACTAAAAATACTGATAAAGATCAAAGCCACAGCCTTCAGTATAGGCTGTACCTCAATGTAAAGAAAACAAAAAGCCTCATCACTGGACTAATAAGTAACAATGTGATAAATGGAGAACTGAAGCTGTCAAAGACTTCATATTCTTGGCTCCATCATCAGCACTTGGAAGCATGTCAGTAAATCAGATACCATACTTCATATAGGTATATCTGCTGCACAAGACCTATTTAAAGTGTTAAAGAGCAAAGATGTAAGTTTGAAGACTAAAGTGTACCTGACCCATGCCATGGTAAGTGCATGTGAAAACTGGACAGTGAATAAGGAAGACTGAAGAAGAATTGATGCATTTGACTTAC
>NW_006408601.1:7447655-7450156 GCF_000296735.1 Chrysochloris asiatica | reverse complement strand
ATCTGCACATAGAAATAACTTTGTGGGTCTGCCATCCAAAGAAAATAATTCATTGTAGCTCTGCTAAAACAATGGATTCTTCTATGTGCAGGTTTCTCTGTGTCTCATTTACTTATTTTAATTCCTCGATTAATATGTCTCAATTTATTTTAATTCCTTAATTATGGCGCTTGCCAATTGAGCATGTATTATCTATTTATATAACTTTGGAGAAATAATCTGTTCATACAGATCCTTTGCCTATTTTTTAATTGTAATGTTCATAATAGTCAAAAAGTGGAAACAACTAATTGCAAATTAATGGACAAATAAAATATGGTATAGCTATACAGTAGAATATTATTTGGCCATAAAAGTAATAAAGTACTATTACATGCTGCATTTCTGATCCTTAAAAGTATTATGCTTAGTGAAAGAAGCCAGATGCAAAAGACTGCATATTATATGATTTCATTTATATGAAATGTAAATATAAATGGGCAAATCCATAGAGGTTGCCAAGGACTGGAAGGAGAGAGGAATGGAGAATGACTACTTAATGGGTATAGCGTTTCTTTTTAGTGTAATGAAAATGTTCTGGCATTAGATATATAAGCTTGAATTTTACACAAAAATAATTATAGATTATTATTGTTGTGTGCCATGAAGTCAATTCCAATTTATAGTGATCCCATTTGACAGAATAAACCTTCCCAATAAGGTTTCCTAGGCTGTAATCTTAAACAGATTGCCAGGTCCTTTCTCTTGTGAAACTACTGGTGGATTCAAACCACCAGTCTTTCACTTAGTAGCCAGGTGTTAACTGTTAATCCACCAGGTCTAGTTTATTTCATTATTGCCATATTTAATTCTAACCTTTCCAGCATTATAAAGTCATTTATCCACTAAGGGAAACAGATTATGCCAGGTGAGCCAGATTACCATTCCATTTGAACTGGGATTATCATTTTAAACAAGTTGAGGAGTCTGTGTTTGTCGTTGTTAAGTGCAATCCAGTTGGTTCCAACTCTTAGCAACCCTAAATAGGTTTTCTGAGGAATGTCTGGTGAGTTTGAACCACTGACATTGTGATTAACAGTCCAATGCTTATCCTATAGTGCCACATCAGAACTTCTGTATAGTTTGTTGTTAAATGCTGTAGAGTGAGTTCTGACTCATAGTGACTCTGTATAGGGTTTCCAAGAAGCAGCTAGTGAACTGAAACTCTGACCTTGTGGTCCAGTGCTTTGTCCTACAGCACCTCACCAGATTTGCTTACTGTACTATGGTTCAAAATTAGAACTTAGCACTTAAGAGAGGTATAAGGCATAGAGGTTCATACTGAACTCTTTTATAGTCATGAGATAATAAGGAACTCACAAGAATCCTGAAGAACCAACAGATCTGTGTTGGAAAAAGTACAGTCAGAGTGCTCCTTGGAAGCCAAGATGGCCAGACTTCGTCTTTCATACTTCGGACATATTTTCAGAAGGGATTTGTCACTGGAAAAGGATATCATGTTTGATAGAGTGGAGGGTCAGAAGAAAACATCCTACGATATGGATTGGCACAGAGGCAGCATCCGTGGGCTCAAATGTGGCAATGATTGTGAAGTTGGCCCAGAATCAGGCAGTGTTTAGTTCTTTTGTGCATAGGGTTGCAATGAGTCATTACCGACTCAGTGGCACCTAACAACAACAATTGGTGAAGAATATTGAATGTAACATGAGCTACTCTGTCCTCTAAGTTCAGCCACAATGGTCCTTGGAAGTGAGGCTTTGTTTCACATACTTTGGACATATTATCAGGAAAGATCAGGATGATTGGTAAAATAAAGGGTCAGTGAAAATAGGGAAGGCCCGTAATGAGATGGATTGACACATTGGCTGCAACAACGGGCTCATATATCAGTGATTGTGAGGGTGGCAAAGGACAAGACAATGTTATGTTTTGTTGTATATAGGTTGCTATGGGGAGTGCAATGACTCCATAGTATAAGCATTACACTGTGATCCACAAGGTCAGATGTTCAAGCCCACCAGTCACTCCATGCCAGAAAAATGAGGCTTTCTGCTCCTGTACAGATTTAAAACCTCAGAATCCTTATACAGGATCACTGTGATTCAGAATAACCCAGGGGAACTTAACAACAGCAGGGTTGCTTTGAGTCGGCTCTGATTCAGTGGCACCTACACAACAGCAGTGGTATTGCAGTTAGTTAAATCAGCTGTCACTATTGTAGGAATTCATACTGAGGAATTTAGTAATGAAATATAACAACGCCAGGGAGTTGGGATGAGGTGGAGTGTATGCTTCAAACAAGTTTGGCTATATGTTGAAAACTGTTGAAGCCAGTGATGGATACATTGACATTTTATCATTCTCTCAATTTTTATGTATGTTTGAAATTTTCCCTAACAGTAATTTAAAGGTTCCGGAGAGGACCACAAAACTATTCATAATTAGCAAAGCTAGTATTCAAACCATCAGACTGTAAAACTGCTCTTTAAAAAAAAAAAAAA
>NW_006408601.1:7446191-7447350 GCF_000296735.1 Chrysochloris asiatica | reverse complement strand
TGGGGTTAAGTTCATGTTACAGGAGATATTCAAACATAGGTGTAACCATTTCCCAAACTTAGTTATATGTCACAGTGCCCTGGAGAGTTTAGGCCTGCTCTATCCTGATTTTATGGACAGAGGGAGAAAAGATACCTTAATTATGATGCTGCCAATCTACTACTTTTTTAGACTATCATTTGAATCTCTTGAGTAGAGGACTTTAAAGTTGCTTCATACTTTATTGTTGCTAAGTGTCATCAAGTCAATTCTGACCCATAGCAACCCTTTATAGGTTTTCTAAGGAGCAGCTGGTAAGCTTGAATCACTGACCTCATGGTTCAAACTGACTTTGCAGTCTAGTGCATTAACCTACTTGTGTGTAAGTTGAAAAGGTCACAAGTCAGGCAGCAAAATTTTAAAATCAAGTACTCTGGAACTATTCTCTTTGCAACTCAAAATGCCTAGCATAGGTTGCTAATTAATGCTTTTGCTATAAAACTCAGCTTCCTTCCATTGTTGCCCTTTTCAGTTTAGTTCTATTTTAGTTAAACTCGTATTTCTTTAACGTTTTCCTTTGCTGAGCAGGTATGTGGTAGCTATGTACATTCCTCTCATTGTCTTCTTGCATATATCTCTTTTTACTCGTTTTTAATATTTGTCAGTACTGCATTGGTATTTTCCTTATTTGGGGGCATAATCGGGCTGCAAACCGCAAGGTCAGCAGTTCGAAACTACCAGCTGTTCCGTGGAAGAAAGATGAGGCATTCTGTTCCCGTAAAGATTTACAGCCTCGGAAACCCAGTACTGCGTTGCTATGAGTCAGAACCTATTCCATGGCACACAGCCACCACCACCATGATAAATATGGAGCCCTGGTGTGGCGCTGTGGGATAATATGCTGAACTGAACTGCAAGGTTGCTTTGCAACCGAAAGGTCAGCGGTTCAGGCTCACTAGCCGCTCCTTGGAAATCCTGTACAGGGTTGCTATGGGTTGAAACCGACTTGATGGCACTTGACGCCAATGATGGTCAGTATGGACTACTGGTTTGGTGCTTTAGTATCAGCACTGAACTTCAAACCACAAGGGCAGCAGTTCAGACATACCAGCTGCTCCTTGGTGACCCTGTTGTTGTGTGCCATGGAGTCGGTTCCGACTCATAGCGACCCTGTACAGGG
>NW_006408601.1:7445149-7446091 GCF_000296735.1 Chrysochloris asiatica | reverse complement strand
GAACTGCTGACCTTGCGGTGCACAGCCTGATTCGTAACCACTACGCTACCAGAGTTGCTATTAGTCAGAATCGACTCCATAGCACATAACAACAGCAACAATAACAATGGTCAATATGCACAGCTGCTCACCCATAGAATGGATGTCAGGTCTACCTAGAGGTACCTTGGAGGAAAGGCCTCGTCATCTACTTCTAAAATATCAGGCACTGAAAATCCTGGGGAGCACAGTTCTGCTGTAACATACATGGAATCTGCGTGAATCAGAACTGACTCAATACCGCTTGGTTTAGAAAGCATCTTGCAGAAATAGGTAGTTTCCTGAAGAGAAGACATTTTCCTAACAAGATAGGGGTATTGAAGTCACATGGGAATTGCAGAGACCTGCTAGTTACTCAAACAAGGAGCTGAGCAAGGCTTAAATCATGCACATAAACTTTTAAGTATAAGGGGAAAGATCAAAATAGTAAGCAGATATGGGTTGTGAGAGACAAGAAGTCAAAGTCAAGTAAGGAAAAATAACATGACTTACTCAACTGATGACTCAAAGATTGGAGGTAGACTATAATGTTTTACATCAGCAGACTACAGTGTATCACATCAACAGCTTTACTAATGTCATACTATCTGGTGGTGCATTGGTTTAAGGACTGGACTGCTAACCAAAAGGTGGCTGTTTGGACCCACCAGCTGCTCCAAGGGAGAAGGATGTGGCAGTCTGTTTCTGAAAAGTTTACAGCCTTGGAAATCCAATGCAGGGGTGCTACTTTAAGTCAGAATCAACGTGGGTTATCTAAATTGTGGGGGCTTAGAGGAGTCTAAGCACCACATTTTCAGAGGAGCAACTGTTAAACTAGAATGAGAAGACTATGATGGTCAAGTATCTAGAAGCTTTGTTAATTGTTCTTGTTGTTAGGTACCATCGAGTCGGTACTGATCCATA
>NW_006408601.1:7439651-7442489 GCF_000296735.1 Chrysochloris asiatica | reverse complement strand
ATGAATGCAACACCATTCCTCTTCAATTTGTCATTCCCTGCATAGTAAACCATGTGGTTGTCAGATTCAAAATGACCAATATCAGTCCATTTCAGCTCACTGATGCCTAAGATATATATGTTTAATTTATGGTTATTATATATTAATTAAGGAACTGTTAAAAAGATCAGAGATATTTTGTCAAAAGAAAAGAATATTAATCTGAAATTATACACTCGCTGGGAATCTGAGTTTCGTCATCTTGAAATAAATTTGCTTGGACTGATGATTTCTGATGTTCCTTTCGGGAATCAGATTTAAAATTTGTAAGTCTGTCATATAAAGGAGGAAATAGACTATAAGGAAAAAAAAACAGACATAGGTTCTCAAATCAATTGAAGTAGGTAGAATACTACAAAAATTTGAAATTCTTATAAAACATCACAAAACACTGATATACTAAAAATTTTAATATATTTGTGCTACATTAAATAGCAATGTATACTAGATTCTAATAGAGGCATGTAGTAGCAGTTGCTGGTAATTAAAATATATTTTATGGAAAATTGTAAAGTCAAGAAAATCCCATTTGTTTATATGTTTTTCTGTGAATTGAGAAGTTATCTCCATTATTCAATTTAGAAACTTCATTTTACAAGCCATTACCCCAAAAGTAGAGCAAGGAAAAAATTGAAGATGACAGGTATTACAAAGTACCTTAAAAATAGCCATTTAATAATTGTTCATCTTAGGTTTTAGACAGTTATTGGAAGCATCCAACCAGAGGTTTGGAATGCTGCAAAAATAATTTTTATATTTTAAAAAAAGTTCTAAGCCCTTTTACTATTCATTCTAAGATTTCATCCTCATTTTGATTGTGTACCAGGAAATGAGAGATTGGCTTTGTTGTTTGTCAAAAGTGGGAGGTAAACAGAACTCTAATAATAATGCTTAGGAAGTCTGTGGAGCAATACATGGTCATGGAGCTTTTAATTTTTATACATCATTAATTCTTATCTGTTGAAAAACTTCCTTGAGGTTCATATTTTCTGTTGGGAAATAAAATTGCAATGTCTATTCTTTATAATTACTTTATGTACTTAAGTGTTCATTTCCTGTCAGTTTGTGTTTTGTAATAAAAATTCAACTCAGAAGGGTGTTTTTCTTCTCGCTCAGCAAGCTTACTTCCTGTTTCCTTTCAGTGTCGTTAGTTTTATTAATAATAATCTGAATACTTTAGTTCAAATTTTTATAACCAAAACCAAAAACAGGCATAACACTCAAAACTGTGGAAATTTAAATTATTTTTAGTTAATAGCTATAAATTTAGTAACTTTGAGTAGATTTCAGAGATATTAGCAAATTGATTTATTTTTGTAGAAGTGGTTTTGCAAAGTTCTGTTTCTAAAAGTTCATTGTATTAACATAAATGTTTACAATCCTGTTGATAAAATGTCTAGCATTAATTTTAAAGTGGTCAAATTAGCATGATTTTATTAGCTAGCCAAGTGTAGTACACTATTTAATTAGCTGATGTAAGCCCCTTTCTAAAATAAAAAATATATTGAAATAAGGAAGTAACCAGCTTTCTTCTAAATAACAACTGATACATTTAATGCAGAAAATAATATTTATTGAAAATTTCATGTTGCGTTCCATCTAATTTCTGGGTAACATGCCCCGAACATTGGACTTAATCCTTTCATATGTTTTTATAACTGCTTTACAGAGTATGCATTGATAATTTTTTGTGGTTTATTTCAAACCATCACTATTTTCTGTAAGCCCTCCAGCCCACTCCTATGCTCCTTCTCTTATAAATGAGTTTTCTCCCTTTTTTACTGAGGTCATATCCATCCATTGTTTGAATCCATACATCTCATATTTCACTCTTCTTTGTGGTTTAGAGGGAAGAGATAGTCCACATCTTCTTACTCATCACTTTAACTCTTTAACCTTTTTCTTGTCCCTGTTTATTCCTACCTCCCCAGAGTGTGTTCTACCATTACTCTTTAAAGAATAATTTATATTTACTGTCCCTCCAGACATCTGTCTTCCCACTCTATTGCAGAAATTTATTTCCAGTGTCATTAATACTGTCAATTCAGTGGCCATAGTCGCTGTCCAAGCCTTTTATTTCATTCTAAATAATTGACTGCGTTCTTTTCTTAAACCTCTCTTTTGCTATAGGTAGTTCTGCTTACTAGTTTTGCTCTTGTGATCATTTATCCCTTTTCCTACTTCTAATTTTATTTCACAACAAAAAATATGAATCTCGCGGAAGTTTTCAACAGACTGGGATTCATGGTATGTGAAAATTAAAAGCTCCATGGCAGTATTACTCCACAGACTTCCTAAGTGTGTTATTAGTGTTCTGTTTACTTCTCACTTTTGCCCTACATGAAGCCAGTCTCTTCCTCGTACACAAACAAAATGTTGATGAAATCTTAGCATCTGTAGTAAAAGTATTTTGAATTTTTTTTTTAACATGGGTATGCCCAAGGTTTTATTCAAGATTATCTTTTTTTACACGTTAAATATTTATTTTATTGATTGATTGCCGCCAAGTCGATTCCATAGCAACCTTATAGGACAGTACACAGTCTTTATGGATTACCCCTAAGGATTGCACATAAGCAATAATTTTTTTTTTTTTTTCATTTCCTACCCCCCTCATTTTTTTTAAATTGTCAACTGAGTGATAGTTTACATGTGAGAACATCAGCTTTACACCATCGTTTCCTTGCATTGATTACAGTCTCCTCCGTGCATCACATTTAGAAGTCTTTGCTTCCATTTCCTCTGTTTATCTTTTTCTTTTTTATTTTGGTACAGGGGTTGGCTAGGGGGTGGAGAGAT
>NW_006408601.1:7437030-7438616 GCF_000296735.1 Chrysochloris asiatica | reverse complement strand
TGGAAACCCAGTGGGTTATTTATTCTCCCTTTGTCAGTGCTTCATTTCTGAGACTCCAAGGTACATTGTTTAAAAGCTACTGGTCTAGATTCTTGCAGTGATGTGACTTCTTGGCTCTGTTGTTGACAGTCCCAGCAAGCACACCCCCTTGTGTATCCTTCAGATTCCCTTCTCTTGATAGAGCTTAGCCACAAGGTCCCTTTCCCTGGTATCCTGCTCTCCCAGTGGTCCTGATGAGTATAGACATTGATTGATCTTCAAATCTATGTCCCTAGCTGTAGTTTATCAATTAGATCACTTGAATGGGAAATCACTAAATGATAGCCTAAACATCTATATGGATTTCCAAACACACATTTACTAGTATCTTCTACAAACTTCTTACTTATTTGATCATATTGGATAATGGCATTAACAGTTTTCTTATCAACTTTATCATTTATTCATTAAAAAAAAAAGTGTATACAATGGTATACAATGTTTGGATTGCAAATATAAATCATTTGCAAGCTTCATTCTTGAAGGTTGGAAGAAAGGTCTGGCACTTCTTTAAAATAAAAAATAAATCAGCTATTGAAAACTCTATGAAGGTCACCATGAGTCAGTACTGACCTGATGGCAACAAGAGTCGGGGGAAAAAATCTTAAAACACTTGGACCTAAAGTAGGAGGGGAGACAAGATTTATGTGTGTATTATAACTGCATTACAAGATCGAAAGCCTTAAAGTGCTACATAAGAAAAGTACTGTACAAAGATCAATGGAAATTTGAGATTATTTGATGCTTAGGTTATTTGTATGATGTTTAGGGAGAGATAAACTGAAAGAATATAGATATAAAACATGTTTTAGTAAACCATTTTTTTGCTCCAGGAATAGTGGAGAAAACAAAAAAGGCAGGCTAATGTTACTAATGTATAAGTTATAAAATAATTGATAGCCTTGTTGTTGTTATTGTTAAGTGCTGTCGAGTTGTTTCTGACTCATAGTGACCCTGAATAGGGTTTCTAAGGAGCAGCCAGTGGGTTTGAACCGCTGACCTTGTAGTTATCAGTTTTGATTCAGACTCATGACAGCTCTGTGTGCAATGGAACAAAACACTGCTGAGTTCTGCACCATCCTCAAAATTGTTGTAGCCCATTGTTGTACCCATTCTGTCACTTCATCAAGTTAACAGTCTTCCTTATTTTCCCTGACCCTCTGCTTTACCAAGCATGATGCCCTTCTCCAGGGTCTTGTTCTGCCTGATAACATGTCCTAAGTATGTGAAACAAAGTCACACTATCCTTGCTTACAAGGAGCAATCTAGCTGTACTTGTCTTAAAACAGATTTGTTCATTCTTCTAGCAGTCCATGGTACTTACAGTTTTTTTCACATGCATATGAAGTGATTAAAAGTATCATAGCTTGAGTCAGGCTCATCTTAGTCCTAAAAATGACATCTTTGCTCTTTAACACTTAAAGAGGTATTTTGCATATTTGCCCAATGCAATATATTGTTTAATTTCTTTACTAATGTTTCCATAGGCATTGATTGGGTATGAAATCTTTGACAACTTCTGTTTATCATGCTATTTATTGGCCCAG
>NW_006408601.1:7430243-7436215 GCF_000296735.1 Chrysochloris asiatica | reverse complement strand
CCTCTGTGGCTATGTCACTGACTCTGGACCCAAGAGTCCCCAGGTCTTGCCACACTGCTGGCCAACCAGGTCTTCACCCGGGTTCACAGAAGTTTATTGAACGTTGTAGGGCTTAGCTCACCACTTCATTGCTGTTTTTCCGTCACTTCCTGATTTTTTGTTTTCTTTATGTAGTCTTTGATCTTCATCATTGTTTCAAGTCCTCTTCACTTTCAGTGAGCAAGGTTATATGATTCCTGTACTGAAGTTTGTTTACGAGTCTTCCTCCAATCCTGATGCCAAGTTCTTCTTCACACTGGTAGCCTAACTATGTTTCACTCTGTTTGGACGGAACACGTGATGCTAACTTTTCATTATCTACTGTTACCTTGGTGAATGATTAGAAAATTAGTTATGATCTATTTTTGTAACTACCAATTGAAAGTTATAACCTGTTGGGAAGAAAGAACCTAATTCATGTAAGGCATGCTTTTTATTAAAATGAAATAAAATAAAATCTAGACATGCCACTAAGAATATTCAAAATCTGTTCTTAAAAATAAATAAAACATGAAGAATGAAGTAAAAGGAGAGATGATTATTGGGTTAAGTGAAAATACTTCCTTCTACAATTTTCTACAACATTGCTCCCACAAAGATTACAACACTTTTTTGTTGTTGTGTTTTTTAGTTGTTTAAGAAAATATTTTGAGAGGCAGACTATCACAGTGTAAAGCACAGGGAACTGCCAAAAAGTCAAGCCAGATTCAGAAGAGGACATAGAATGAAGGATATAATCGCTGATATCATATGGATTTTGGCTGAAAGCAGAGAATACCAGAAAGATGTTTACCTGTGTATTATAGGATATGTAAAGTCATTCAACTCTGTGGATTATAAAAAATTATAGGTAACATTGTAAAGAATGGCAATTATAGAACACTTTATTGTGTTCATGGGCAACCTGTACAAAGACCAAGAGGCAGTCATTCGAACAGGACAAGGGGATAGTGCATGATTTAAAATCAGTAAAGGTGTCCATTGTGTATTCTTTCACTGTCATTCTATATGCTGAAAATCAAAAAATCCTAGAAACTGGTCTATAGAAACAATGCAGCATGAGTATTAGAGGAAGACTCTTAAACATCCTGCCATGTGCATTGGAAGCAAAGAGGACTTTGAATCACTTCTTGATGAAGATCAGTGACTACAGCCTTCAGTATGGACATACACCTCAACATTAAGAAAACAAAAATTCTCACAACTCGACCAGTAGACAACATGGCAAATGGAGAAAATATTAAAGTTGACAAGAATTTTATTTTACTTTTCTCCAAAATCAACATTAATAAGAGCAGCAATCCAGAAGTTAAATCTGCTGCAAAAGACCTCTTTAAGGTGTTAAAATGAAAAATGTTACTTACGATGCACCTGTGTAGGAAGAAGTATAGCCAGAATGCTCCTTAGAAGCCAGGATAGTGAGACTTCTCTCATCTTTAGTAAATGCTCAGTAATTGTTAGATAGTGCTGGTGTGGCATAATAGGATCAGCACTGGATTACGAACCACAAGGTTGGTGATTCAAACCCACCAGCTGCTCCTTGGAAACCCTATATAGGGGTGCTATGAATTGGAACTGACTCAACGGCACTTAACAACAACAATTATTAATAATAACTAATACTTAAAAAGGGTTTATTTTGTGAAATCAAATATTAATCATGAAAATTACTTTGTTTAAAATTTTTTATTATGAATTGAATGAAAATTTACAGGGCAGATCATCAGTTTTATATTCAACAAATCATATACTTTGTTTCATTACAATGGTTATAATCCCCTCCATGTGTCATCAGTTAACAGTATTTCTCTCTATTCATTTTAGCTTGTTTCTTTTAAAAAAACTACAACAAAAAAAACACTGAGGCATATATAATAATTTAAACCACCAAAGGGTACATTCTGCAAGTCTGCCTCCTGGCCACCACCACTCAGTCTCTGTCTTTCCATGAATCTAGAGTCCTCAGCTGCTTCCTCACTACGTGTCTCCATCTCTGCCTCCATCTCTGGTGTCGCTGCTTCTCTGGATAGGGTCCCGCATTCTGCTTGTGCTCTTTTCCCTTGATGGTCCTAGAGTCCTCTGTTTCTGGACTGTAAGATTAACTGCTCCCTTTTTTTTGTTACAAAACTTCTGCCTTTGCAATGGTAGCAGTCGCAGTTAGTCATGACAACAACTACTCACTATTGAATCATAAGAATCTTATCCCCATCTCTTTTTACTACACCCATCTAGACAAGATGAAAACTATTCAGTGGGGATTCTATCTGCCCCCACACACTTTTAATCTAAACTCCCTTTTGAAACCTTGTAAGCCAGTCACTTCATGCTGTTATCACCCTTCATTTTAGGTAGGCAATGTCAAAGTTACCCGTCCCTATCTACCCTGTGTACTAAGGGGTTAGCATTGATAGTTGATGTGAAGACTCCTTCCCTCTCAGTTGGTATTTTGAGCTACTTAGGGAAGCAGCAGTCAAGAAATCAAACAACGTATTACATTGGTCAAATCTATTGCACAAGACCTTTTTAAAGTGTTGAAGAGCAAACATGTCAGCTTGAAGACTAAGGTGCACCTGACCCAAGCCATAGTATTTTCAATAACCTCATATGGATGTGAAAGCTGGACAATGAATAAGTAAGACTGTAGAAGAATTGATGCTTTTGAGTTATGGTGTTGGAGGAGACTATTGAAAGTGCCATTGGCTGCCAAAAGAACTAATAGATCCATTTTGGAAGAAATTCAGCCAGAGTGCTCCTTGGAGACTAAGATGGCCAAACTTCGTCTCTCATACTTCGGACATATTTTCAGGAGGGACCAGTCACTGGAGAAGAATATCATGTTTGGTAAGGTGGAGGGTCAGAGAAAAAAAGGAAGACCCTCAACGAGATGGATTGGCCAAATGGCAGCATCGATGGACTCAAGCGTGGCAACAGTAGTGAGGTTGGCCCAGGATCGGGCAGTGTTTTGTTCTGCTGTGCATAAGGTCACTATGAGTCAGTGCTGACTCAATGGCACCTAACAACAACAACCTCCATGAGTATAGGTCAAGTTCATCAAGTTGTAGCAACTTACCCTTGTTTCCTTTATCAAAAATTCTTTTGATACATTAATTAATAAGTAAATTGTAACAAATAAGCCTTCCTTATAACATATGTAAAGAATCTACTCCTTTTTTTAAGGTCCAATTGAATACCACTTTATTGACAGCATTCAGAATGACTGAGTGTAAAGCAATTCTTCCCTCATTTAACATTTGCACATGCTTAGTTCTGAGCCAAACACCGTATCATTACAACCTATACTTATTCTAATATAAAAATACCTTGAGTACAGCAAGCAAATCTTGTTAAACTTTATTAATTTTGTAGAACTTTATATCCAGTTGAGAAGGCACTTAAGCATTGGTTCAATTTGCTGGATATTTTGTTCTCTCTAAAAACAAGATTCACTGACATAAAGTCAAAGAAACTGCTATCTAAAGAACTTAATTCTTTAAAAATATTATGTAGACCTAGCCTCGATGGCTTGATAATCAGAACTCTACTAGAGTTAACTGATTAACTGTTGACCTTGTGGTTCGCAGTCCCAGTGCTGATCCTACAGTGCCACACCAAAATCTTTATGGAAGCAGGAAACTTCCTCTTTCTCTCATGGAGTGGCTAGTGGGTTTGCACTGTGGTTAGTAGTCAGTGCTTATCCTTCGGCTCCACCAGGGTTACTTTGGCCATGCTTAGGCGATTAATGTATCTTAATTAGTGGAATTTAAATTTTGACCAGAGATAAACTTAACTTTTAAATGACTGTCAGGATATTTGTTTACATTTCTAAACATAGGGAATGCCCACTGCCTCATGAAACTTCTCTTATATGAAAAAACATCTGCTTTTGGAATTGAAATACAGAATTCTCAATTTATATAAAATTCCAAATGACCTTGATTTCTTCATTTTCTTAAAACTGAGATAGTTCTTTGATATCATTACATTGTTAACTTTCTGAAGTGTTCATTTCAGGAAGATTTTGAATGTTAAGTTTGGGGATTCTGTTTTTACTCATCAGTGCAAAATACTGCCTGTTTCTCCTTTTGACCAAGTGAAACCAGTGAACTTAAAATAAGGCTTACCATGTTGTTGTTGTTGTTGTTAAGAGCCATTGAGTTGGTTCTGACTCATAGCACCGACCTTGTGGTTGGAAGTCTAGAGCTTATCCTACAGCACCACACCAGGACTCAAGGCTTAGCATACAGGAAGCAAAAAGATGAAAACTTCTCAGATACTATCAAACATCTTAAGGCACTGAGTTTGTAGGCCTGAAGGCTCAGGACCGTAATCTCAGGGGACACCATGGTCAACTGGCATTGTCCACAAAGACAATGTTCTATATCCTACTTTGGTGAATAGCAACTGGAATCGTAAAATCTCATGAGCAGCCATCTAAGGTGCAACTATTTCTACACATGTGGAAGAAAGACAGTGTTATAAATTGAAGATTCTTGGAATCAACTAGTCCAGTGGACAATGGAGCAGGTAAACTTCAGTCACCATGACTCTGAGACCAGAAGTATTAGGTGGTGCTCAGCTACCACTGCTAACTGCTGTGAAAGGGATCCCATTAGATAGTCCTAAATAGAGTAGGAGAGAATGTAGAACAAAATTCAAAGTTATAAAAGAAGACTAGGCTTACTGGACAGAAAGAGACCGGAGGAACCTGAGACTATGGCCTTTGGTCTCCCAGTAAGTCTACAATGGAACTCACCCTTATGGCCCAATTTTCAGCCAAGCAATAGATAGGTACATAGGTGGAACAACACCACTAGTAGGGAATGTTCAGTATAAAATGGTCAATCATTCAAGATGCAAAGGGCAACATTTACCTAAGGGCAAAGTTGAGAAGGGATGGGAAGGAGAGTGGAATGGAAATAGGAACCACAGGGAGAAAGTGAGATAGATAGCTCTTGTTACATGTAGGGGATTTCAAGCATTGAGATGAATTCAGGTATATGTTTTTTTAATGTAAAACTGATGATCTTCTTTGTACACATTCACTAATTCACAGTAAAAAGTTAAAATATATAAAATAAAATGAGGTTTAGTTGGCATTGCTTTTACAAATACAATTTTATTAAATTTTAAATGTTACTGATATGATTGATATTATTTTCATATCTTTATATACATTTACATGAAAACTGTGTTTGTGCTTTGCTGCTGCATAGCATTTTGGGGATCATCCACTTTTTAAATAAAAATATTATTATTATTATTACAGAAAGATTCAAATGGGACCAGTAGTTTGCCAACTGGAAGTTCTCTTATGCAAGAAATTGAAGTACAGAATGAGGAGGTGGCAGCTTTTTGTCAATCAATTACCAAGTAAGGACTTTTTCCTTTATAAATTACAGGGTGTGTGGTTTGTGAGAGCTATTAGACCTGTAGACTAATTTCTTCTTTAACTCTTTGTTTTCTTCTTTCTCTTTTGCTTCAAATAGTAGAGACCAATAGTTGTATCATAGATGGCCACTTACAAGTTTTTAAGACTCCAGCTGCTACTCACTGAACCTAGGATGTTGAACATTATCTTTATCAGCTATGTTATGCCATTTGACTGAGTTGTCTGAGGAGACTATGGTCCTAAGTCTTTAACCCAGTAAACCAATTTCATGAAGTATTTGGGTATTTTTAATCAGTCTCCATAACTGTGCCCCTCTGTGCATTTTTACATATGAATATAATATGTAGCATGCTCAAACATGTATATACACATGCCTACAGATACGCATATACATGCATGCATATGTACTCACATATGCCACCTTATATGTATATGTTGTTTTTGTTGTGAAGTGCTGTCAAGTCGGTTCCGACCCATAGCGACCCTGTATAGGGTTTCCGAGAAGCAGCTAATGAGCATGAACCACCAACCTTGCAGTTCAAAC
>NW_006408601.1:7426922-7429402 GCF_000296735.1 Chrysochloris asiatica | reverse complement strand
GAGTCGGAACCGATTCCACGGCACATAACAATAACAACATAGAGTTTCTGATTCCTGGTGTCATGATGTAGGATAAACATTGGACTGCAAGACCACTTTGAATCACAAAGTTGGTGGTTCAGACTCACCAGCCCACTCCTCAGAAACCCTATACAGGGTCGCTAGGAGTTGGAACCAGTTCGACGGTCTTTAGCAACAACAACAACAACATAGGGTTTCTGAGGAGCAGCCAGTGGGTTTGAACAACTGACTTTACAGTTATCAGTCCAGTACTTATCCTACAATGCCACACTTACTTAAGTGATAGTAAAATAGTCAAGATTAGGAAAGTAAATGTAGTCTTTGATGAAGAACTAGAAAAATGCATTTCTAGAATATTCTCTCAGTCTTAAATGTATCTAAATATCCTTTTTGTTCCTCCTAAGTTTTTATTATGAAGTGAGTGAAGGTTTATGGAACAGATCAGCAGTTTAAGTTTCAACAAATCATATATTTGTTTCATCTCAATGATTGCAGTCCCTCAATGTGACATCACTTATTCCACTTCCACTTCCTCCTTGTGTTTTGTTTTGGTTTTTTTTTCAGGACCCAGAGCTGGGTTTTTTGCCCATTCTAAGTCAGCATATCTTACTAGAGTTGTTATATATTGTCGTCTCTATTACCCAAGTTAACACATGTCTGATAGTAGTCTCATAAATATTTGTCCTTTTGTGATATAGTTTATTAATTTTCTTTGAAGTTACCCTGCTCTGTCTTGAAATTTATTTTACTTCTTCAACATTTGGAAGTTCTGTAACTACAGTATTCCCTCTTTTTGTTTTATAATTGTCTTCATTTAAAATTGATATCTCTGGTTCTCTATTTTCAGTCTAGGTTTGTTTTGCTTTGGAAACTTCTATATCTGGGTTGACTTCTGGATGGCATTGCTATGTATGTTAATCTCAGGTGTTGTCTGCTGTTGTTGGTTCTCTGTTCAAAGAACTCTCATATTTTTGTAAAGTTGGTTTGGTTTTTACAAATTCCTTTAATTTCTGTTTATCTGGTTCTAATTTCACCATGGTATTTGAGGAACAATTTTACTGGGTATATTAATATTTGAATGGCAACTTTTTTCTTTCAAGATTATATATATGTTACTCCATTGCCTTCTTATCTGCATGATTTTGCTGAGAAATCAGAACTCAGTCTTATTGGTTCTCATTTGTATGCAATTAATTTTTTCATAAACTACTTTCAGGATTCTGTCATTGTCTTTAGCTTTGGAAAGTTTGACTGTAAAATGTCTTGTTGTTTTTCTTTTGGGGTCTGTATTGTTTGTGGTTTGTTTAGGATCTTAAAGTAGTTCCAGTACCATTTCTTCCTCAGAAACATTTTTTGGCTCTATGTTTTGATCACTTGTTTAAGTCACTCTTTCATGTTTCCTCATATGAACTGAAATTTTCTGTTGTCTTTTGTGTTGTTGTATTTACATTTAATTGATGATTGTATGTTGGTGTGTTCTTGGGCACTCACAACTTGCCCTCCAGTTGGATATAATAGAAGTGAGTATGCAATTCTCTGTTTATAGTACAGCTCAGTGTGGGCTTGGCTGCTCTTGTGTGCTGTCATTGCTTAGGTGGCACAGGAACTCACAGTGGCTCTTGTCCAGTGGGTGGGACTGCAGAGGGTACAGTTGTGGCTGGGCTGTAGGGCATTGGGTAGGGCAAGAAAAAAAATTAATAAACAGACAAAACAGCAAAAAAAGAAAATAAAGGAAATTAGGAAAAGACCCTAACAGGTAACAGCAAGAAAAAAGAATATAGTAACTAAAGAAACAAAAAAGGAAAGGAAAATAAAACTGGGAAGAGAAAAATAAAACAAAAAAAAAAAAAACAAAAAACTAAGGAGTAGAATGAAGAAAAGAAAGAGATAAGAGAATAGTAAAGAAAAATTAAGAGGTAAAAAGAAGGGGCAGTGGGAAAAGAAAAGAAATATAAGAAAGAAAAAGGAAAGTAGTGAAAGAAAAGATTTTTTTTAAAGGGGGGGAAGGGAGAAAAAAGAAGAAGAAAATAACAAAGGAAAAAAGGAAGAGGCTAGGCCCAGATAGAGAACAGCAGGGAGCAAGGGTACTCATTATTGGTTGGCACCAAGGAATTCTTGAAGTGGGAAGAGGAAGGGTGAGAGGATTGTGTACCCAGCCCTAGATAGAGTTTCTATAGGCTTAGTTCAGGCTACCATCTCATTTGAATTGCTGTTGTTAAGTGCTGTCAAGTCAGTTCCGACTCATAGCAACCCTGTATAGGGTTTCTGAGGAGCGTCTGGTAAGCTTGAATTGCCAACCTTGCAGTTCAGATCGACCTTGCAGTCCAGTGTGTTAACCCACAGCACCACACCAGGACTCCCTCATTTGAGTACTATTCACCAAAATTGAAGGTAGCTGCACTGTGTCAGGGTAGCTGACAGTTCACCAGTCTGTCTCCTTTCTCACCACTTCTGTTCAG
>NW_006408601.1:7425167-7425687 GCF_000296735.1 Chrysochloris asiatica | reverse complement strand
TAACTGCAGAGTTGGTGGTTCAACCCCTGTGTGGTGTCTCTATGAATGAAAATTAACTCAACTGTACTTAACAATATGCCTATCTGTATATGTACTACAGTTAACAGATTGATAATAAGGGTACCTTATAGTTAAGAAATAATTAGTTATGCTTTCATCGTTAATTTTCTCCCCAAGTAAGTCCTGTATACTTTCACTAGATGGTATTGACTGTTGCATTTAAACTGTGCAAGTTCAGAAATTTGGGGCTCTGTGATCTACTCTTTTTTTTCCCCCCATTTAAATCTTAGAGCTATTTATATAGAGATATTTATATAAACTGCCACTAAGCTAAAATGATTTTTTTTATGAAGAGGTTTCAAAAAACTGGTAAGGAAATGGAATTAAAAGATAATGGAAGCCCTGCAACATTCAATAGACTCCTTATGAACCCGGGTGGAAACCTGGTTGGTCAGCAGTGTGGCAGAACCTGGGGACTCTTGGGCCCAGAGTCAGTGACATAGCCACAGAGGACTAGAGT
>NW_006408601.1:7422727-7423987 GCF_000296735.1 Chrysochloris asiatica | reverse complement strand
TGTAGGTCGGAATTGACTCAATGGCACTTAACAATAACAACCCTTCCCCAGATAATTCTGTGCTCTTCAATTTACACCACATCAAAATGTCAATTTTGGTCCTTGCAGGTCTTGTGTTTATTTTAAATCTTCTTTGAGTTTGGGGAACAAAAAAAGTCTGAAGGGGCTACATCAAGTCTGTAGGGTAGATGGGTTAACATTTCCAAAATTCTTATAGAACAGCATTCCTTACTATCCTTGAAGAATAAACGGGTACATTCTCATAATGGAAGAGAAATTCCTTGGTACAACTTTCTCTCCAATTTGTCACCAATACAATTTAAATTTTTCTTTAAACTACTTCTTAATAAGCCCCATGATCATCTTGTATCCTTTGAAAAAAACCTATCAAGATAACCCCTTTGGAATCTCTCAAAACAGTCTCCATAGCCTTCTGAACTGACCTCTCCACCTTAAATTTAACTGGCCCAGCATATCCCCTCAGAAACCACTGCCTTGATTGGATTTTTTTTTTTTTAAAGCATCCTAATGAGACTAAGGAGTCCTGGTGTGGCGCTGTGGGTTAATGCACCCTACTGCACTGTAAGGTTGGCAGTTCAAGTTCACCAGCTGCTCCTCAGAAACCCTATAAAGGGTCACTATGGGCCGGAACTGATTCAACGGCATTTAACGACAACAATGAGACTAAGACAGGTGTATTACTGAGAGAACTCACCTCACCCACCAATCAGAAACATGTTTAAACACATTTTGTTCTGAATTAACCTGTGCATGTATGAACTGAAACCCTCGTAGGAATACTTTTTGATTGTATTACAGTATTTAACACGATCTACTGCTAACTGAAAGATTGGAGGTTTGAATCCACTCAGAGGCATGTTGGAAGAAAGACATGGCAGTTTACTTCTGAAAAATCAGCCATTGAAACTCTAAGAAGCACAGTTCTGTTTGGACACATATGGGGGTCACCATGAATAATCAATTCCATGACAACTGATTTTTTTTTTTTTTTAATGTTTTACTGTGAATTTTGTGATAGTCTGCATGGGAGAACATTAGCTTTACATTCATTCCATAATTTCATTGGCATAGTTATCATCCTGTCCATGCATCCTCACCCAACCAAGGGGTGTACCCTGTAAACCTGCACCACCACCACCACCACAGTCCTCAGCCCCTTTCCATCTCCTGATCCCGAGCCCCCAGCCCCACCATCTCTTAACGTTGTCTTCTCTGCCTCCATCCCAGGCCTCACTGCCT
>NW_006408601.1:7417114-7422037 GCF_000296735.1 Chrysochloris asiatica | reverse complement strand
TCACAGTAGTTTGCTGAACGATGTAGGGCTTAGCTCGCCCCTTCGTTGATGTTCTTCAGCCACTTCCCCTTCTGGGTGACGTGCATGGTCATGACAACTGATTTTTGATGTGTGTGTATGTGTGTATAACATGCTTATGTGCATGGACTAAAGACACAATGCATTGTTTTTAGTTTTTTGTTACTTTATTTCCATTAATAGAATATGATTGCAGCAAATATTTACAAGAGCAGAAGTAGTACAAGTGTTTCTGTAACCATGTTCTGGGCTTCTCTCAGTTCCCCTGTGTACATGGAGATCAGAGTTGGGAGATATCCCTTGAGGAAATTAGTGGTTCTTCTTAATTTTTCCAGTATGGTCAGCTTTGTAGCGGTTTTTTAAAAAGTATTTTTGCAATTTAGAGAGCTAATACTTTATATATTCAAGTCTCTTCAAATTATTCATTTAATCTTTTTAATCAGTTGAGAAATCATAGTGACAGGTTGTCAGGATGATACTTGTTTACAGTTAAATTTGTTTGTTTAACAAAATGTAGTGCTAGCTCTAGGCCATGTTTTTTGTTGTTTTGTCTTGCATTCATGAAATTATAGAGTAGGGATTAGTAATCTCTAATGTTGCACTATAGGATAAGCACTGGTCTGCTAATTACAAGGTCAGAGGTTCAAACCCACCAGCTGATACGCAGAAACTATACAGGGTCACTGTGTATCCACGTGGCAGAAATTAACAACAAACAACAAGTTATTTCATTCAGTTTAAAGTTCAGTAATACTGTGATTCAATACAACATTTCATTGTTCCTGTTTTTTTCTGATTATCATTTCTTTTTTATTACATCTTTCATAATTGATAGAGCTGCTTCTGTTGTACGTATTTATTCTGAATTAGGTGAAGGCCAACAGAGCAAATCAAATGGATTATCTATTTAACAATTCATGCATATTTTGTTTCATTTTAGTAATTGCAATCCCCACAGTGTGGCATATTTTATCCCACTTCCTCCCTGCGTTTATTTCCATTTCTGGTTCTTTTTAACCCTTCTGAACTTGTCCTTGGAGAAATGCTGCCCCTTGTGATCGAAAATGGTGGATTATTGTAAGGTATTTGTACGTCCTTATTGTTATTAACAAAGATTAATATGTCTATATTAATAGTTATAACTCCAGAGAGAGTTCTTACAGGAATGAAACATACCAGTAGAAGTTTATGCCTCTCTGTTGGTGGACTTTAGGATTAGATGAGAATGTATACTCTACACGTATCTTTCTGAAAAGCCTCTAATTTCTTTTCTTTATATATAATTCAGATCTAATATTTATATCCCAGCAATAATACCTTGACCCTATTAACTGCCTGTTCATTTTTAAGGACTTCCATCTGTGTATATAGTTATAAACAATGCTGACTGCTTTCCTATAAAATAGTTATAATTCCATTAAAAACCCTTAAAAATCCTTATTTTTTTAAATCTCCTTTCTTGTCCTTGTCTTCTGCTTTTACATGTTTTAGCTTTGTCTGTATAGAAAGTTAGTTTAATGGAGCAGATTGTGGGAAAAGAAACCATAAAGGAATTTATTGTATGCATGTTGTTGTTGTTAGGTACCTTTATGTCAGTTCCAGCTAATAGCAACCCTGTGCACAATGAAACAAAATAATGCCCTGCTATGTGCCATCCTCACAACTGTTATGTTTGAGACCATTGTTGCTGCCACTGTGTCAGTTCATCTCATTGGGAGGTCTTCCTCTCTTTTTATGACACTTCACTGTATCAAGCATGATGTCCTTCTCCAGGGACAGGTCCCTCCTAACAACATACCCAAAGTACAAGAGACTGAGTCTTGCCATCTTGCTTTCTGGTTGTACTTATTCCAAAACAGATTTGTTTGTTTTTCAGACAGTTGACCGTATTTCCAGTATTCTTTACCAACACCATAATTTAGATGCATCAATTCTTCTGTGGTTTTCCTTATTTATTGTCTAATTTTCACATACATATGAGGCAATTGAAAATACCTTGGCTTGGGTCAGACACACCCTAGTCCTCAACTGACATCTTGGTTCTTGAATACATTAAATAGAACTTTTGCAGTAGATTTGCCTAATGCAATTCATGGTTTGATTTTTTTTGGCTGTGCTGCCTCCCTGAGCATTGACTGTGGATCCAAACAAATGAAGTCTTTACAATTTAAATCTCTTCTCCATTTTTGTTATTTATTGGTCCAGTGGTGAGGATTTTTGTTTTCTCTACAGTGAGGTGCAATCCATACTGAAGGATGTAGTTTATTATTTCATCAGTAAGTATTTCAGGACTTTTACACTTCCAGCAAGCAAGGTTGTGTCATCTGTGTATCACAGGTTGCCAGTAAGTCGAGTCCTCCTCTAATCCTGGTGTCAGATTCGTCTTTATATAATCCAGTTTCTTGGATTATTTACTCAGTATACAGATTGAATAAGGATGGTGAAAGAATACAACCCTAGCACATACCTTTCCTGATTTTAAACCATTCATTATTCCCTTATTCTGTTCAAACAACTGTCTCTTCGTCTATATACAGATTCCTCATGAGCATAATGAATTGTTCTGGTATACTCATTGTTTTAAATGTTATCCATAGTTTGTTATGATCTACATAATCAAATACTTTTACATAGTCAATAAAGCACAAGTATATATTTTTCTGGTATTCTCTGCTTTCAGCTAGGATCCGTTGATGTTAGCAATGATATCCTTCATTCCTCATCCTCTTCTGAATCTGGCCTGAATTTCTGGTAGCTCCCTGTCAATGTACTGCTGCAACCATTTTTAAATTATCTTCAGCAAAATTTTACTTGCATATGATACCAATGATATTGTTTGATGATTTTGCATTCCGTTGGGTCACCTTTATTTGGGATAGGGATTTTTTTTTCCAGTCAGCTGACTAGGTGGCTGTCTTCCAAATTTCCTAACTTAGACAAGTGAGCACCTCTAGTACTGCATCAATTTGTTGAAACATTTCAATTAGTTTTCCGTCAATTCCTGAATCCTTGTTTTTCCTTGTTAATGCCTTCAGTGCAGCTTGGACTTCTACCTTCAATACCATTGGATCTTGATCATATGCTTCCTCTTAAATTGACTGAACATCGACCAGTTGTTTTTGGTACAGTGACTCTGTATTCATTCCATCTTCTTTTTATACTTTCTGCATCATTCAATAGTGACCCTATATAGGGTTTCCAAGAAGCGGCTGGTGAGCTTGAACTGCCAATCTTGGGTTCAACTCAACCTTGCAGTCTAGCGCATTAGCCTATAGTACCACACCAGGATTCCTTTAAAATAGAATCCTTTAAAATTGCAAGTGGAGGTTTGAATTTTTATCTTCAGTTCTTTCAGCTTGAAAAATGCTGTACGTGTTCTTCCCTTTTGGTTTTCTAATGCCAGGTCGTTGCATATTTCACTTGACTTTGTCTTCTCGAATTGTCCTTTTAAATTTTCTGTTCAGCTTTTTTACTTTGATATTTTTTCTAGTTACTTTACCTTCTTTGCATTCAAGAGCAACTTTCAGAGTTTCTTCTGACATCTGTTTTTGGTCTTTTCTTTCTTGACTGTCTTTTTAATGACCTTTTGCTTTCATCATGAATGATCTTGATGTCATCCCACAACTCTTTTAATCTTCAGTCATGATTGTGTAATGCATCAAATATATTGTTGAAGTGGTCTCTACATTCAGATGACATATACTCAAGGTCATATTTCAACCCTTGTTTTAGTATTCTTCAGCTTCAACCTGAAATTGGATATAAACAATCTGTTCTGCGGTCAGCCTCTTGCCTTGTTTTGGCTGATTATTACTGAGTTTCTCCATCATCTTTTTCCACAGATGTAGTCAGTTTGATTCCTGTGTATTTCATCTGGTGAGGTCCACAAATAGTCACCATTTATGTTGTTTAAAAAAGATTTGCAATGAAAAAGTCATTGGTCTTGCAAAATTCTATCATGCAATCTCCAGCATCCTTTCTGTCACAGGCCATATTTTCCAGCTACCAATCCTTCTTTGTTTCCAATTTTCATACTCTAATCACCAGTAGTTATTGTATGTTTGATCAATTTCAGAATGAAGAAGTTGGTAGAATTGTTCAACTTCACCATCACTGGCTTTAGTGTCTTGTGTGAAAATTTGAATAGTAGTAGTATAAACTGGTCTTTCTTGTAGGGGTATGGATATTCTATCACAGAAAGGATTGTACTTCAAGACAGATCTTGATATGTTCTTTTTGCCGATGAATGCGACTCCATTCCTCTTCAGTTTGTCATTCCTGGTATAGTAAATCATGTGATTGTCAGATTCACAATGGCCAGTATCATTCCATTTCAGCTCACTAATGCCAAGGATATCAGTCTTTATGAGTTCCATTTCATTTTTGATGACTTCTAATTTTTCTAGATTCATATTTCATATAGTCGATGTTCCAGTTATTAGTGGATGTTTACAGCTATTTCTCCTAATTTTGAGTTGTACTCCATCAGCAAATGAGGATCCCAAAAGCTTTAACCCAGTCATGTCATCACGGTTAACTCTACTTTGAGGAGGCAGCTCTTCCCCAGTATTAAATAATTTGAGTGAGTGCCTTCCAATGTGAGGAGCTTATCTTGTGGCATATATCCGTGCTCCTCTGCTATTCATAAGGTTTCTGTGGCTAACCTTTTTAGAAGTGGCTTGCCTCTCCTTCCTCCTCTTTCTTAACCAGGAAGTTTTACTGAAACCTGTCCACCATGGGTGACCCTAATGGTATTTAAAATACCGGTGGCGCATGAAACTATAGGTAGAAACCGGAACCACATCCAGATCTCCAGAGATGAGAAATCTCCACTTGAGAGAATGAGCAGACCAGCCTGGAGCGGCTAGAAGAATAAAAGATACCTCTTGAAAGAAAGACCTGCAG
>NW_006408601.1:7413744-7415494 GCF_000296735.1 Chrysochloris asiatica | reverse complement strand
GCTGACCTTAAGGTTCGCAGCCCGATTCGTAACCACTACGCTACCAGAGCTCCTGACAGTGTGTGCATAGAGATACTAAATTTTCCGAACTGTAGAATCTCATTAAATAAATGCTAGATTCTGAATAGCTCCTTTTTCATTGATTTTGCTAAGTGCCGTCAAGCTGGTTCTGACTCATAGCGACCCTATTAGTCAGAGGGTTTCTGAGGCTATAAATCTTTGTTGGGACAGAAAACCCCATCTTTCTTCCACAGAACAGTTGGTGGGCTCAATCGCCAGTTTTGTGGCTAGCAGTGCAGTGTTTCATTCTGTTGTGCATAGGGTCGCTATGAGCCAGTACTGACTCCATGGCACCTAATAACAACAATAACAGTCCAGTGCTTATTGTACAGAGCCAACATGCTCCCTTTTCCTTGGATAAGGAAGTAGAAATTTTAGAGAAAATGAGAGTTTTAAAAAATACTCTCAGGAGGTAATTAGGTAAGAACATCAAGCTTCATTTTCTTTTCTTAAAGATCCTTTATATACTTGATAGTCATGAGTAGCTTCACATGTAACTCTCGCATTTCCTACAATTTAGAAATCATTTTGAGGGAGGGAATAAAGACCTTGTAGCACTGTAAGGCTCTGGTAGAGTAGTGGTTACGAATCGGGCAAGGTCAGCAGTTCGAAACTACCAGCTGTTCAGCGGGAGAAAGATGAGGCGTTCTGCTCCCATGAAGATTTGCAGCCTCGGAAACCCTGTGCAGAGTCACTATGAGTCGGAACCAACTCCACGGTACTTAACAACAAGCTCTGTAAAAATTCATTGTCTGTGTTTTATTTCTTTTCCCATCAAAAGCAGTTTGTTTAAAAAAAATTATTTGAGAAAAAATAATTTATCTCTGGGAAATATAATTGACTAATATCAGAGGTCCCTTTAAAATGTACTTTTTGCATAAATGTAATTTAAAAAAATCTGACGCAGAGAGCCTCATTTATTGCATGGATCTAGTAATGTGTTTAGTTAATATTGATTGTGTTGCCAGTGATACTCGTGCGGTACTAATCACTAAATCCTTTGGTTCCTTTTACTTAAAGACAAATGATGGCATTTGGAGTTTTGACAGGGGTTCATTCATTGCACTTCTCTTGAGTTCGCTCCTTAGCAGTGGACACAAACAGAATGGAATGGCTGTAAGCTGCAAAGCCTTTTTCAAGGCTTTCCAATACAGCTTTTTAAAAGAATCTGTTTATTTTTTCTTGTGAACAGATTGAGGACCAACTTTCCATATACCCACCACCACACAAATCCAGGTTACATGCTAAGTCCAGTTACAGTACAAAGAAACATATGCGGAGAAAATGCAAGCGTGAAGGTCTCCATTGATATCGAAGGATTCCAACTACCAGTTACTTTTACATGCGATGGTAAGTTTGTAGTTTCCATAGCATCTTGTTTTGCTCTAATTAAGAACAAAATGTTTAAAATATTAATATTGTCATTTTTCAATAAACTAGATCTGTGCTATCCTTTTGTTGTTATTAAGTGCCACTGAGTAGGTTCCGGCGCATAACAAATGTTTATAGTACATATCTCTTCTGAGAATTTTAACCACATATAGTAGCTCTGGTAGCGTAGTGGTTACGAATCGGGCTGCGAACCATAAAGTCAGCAGTTCGAAACTACCAGCTGCTCCGCGGGAGAAAGATGAGGCTTTCTACTCCCGTAAAGATTTACACCCTCGGAAACCCTGTACAGGGTCGCTAT
>NW_006408601.1:7383308-7412434 GCF_000296735.1 Chrysochloris asiatica | reverse complement strand
CCGCGGGAGAAAGATGAGGCTTTCTGCTCCCATAAAGATTTACAGCCTTGAAAACCCTGTATAGGGTCGCTATGAGTCAGATCCAACTCCACGGCACATAACAACAACAACAACTAAGAGATTAAAATTATATATTGGCCTGAATTTGTGATTCACATTATATTTTGTTGTGTTTTGCTAATGTGAATAAGTATGCTTAGAGTTAAATGAGCAAAATGAAAATGATGATTAACTCTTTTATAGTGAGTTCTACTGTAGAAATCATTATAATGCAAGCCCTTTGCTGGGTACATGATGACTTGAATCAAGTAGATGTTGGCAGCTATGTTCTGAAAGTTTGCGGTCAAGAGGAAGTGCTGCAGAAGTAAGTTTATTTAACTATTAAGCAATATCTTTGGAAACTCCTTTTTTTCTTTTTAAGTTTTTATTGTGAATTAAGTAATAGTTTACAAGGGAGAACATCAATTTCACACTCATCCTATGGTATTTCATTTAATTACAATGATTACAATCCCTTCCATGCATCATCATTCAACAGTATTTGCTATTATTCCCTCTGGGTTTGTTTTTTGTTTTGTTTTTATGTACACAAAAACATTCAGGAATATATAATAACTTAAAGGACCAAAGGTAATATTCTGCAAGCTTGCCTCCTGGCTGCCAGCACCCAGTCCCTCTCTTTTCATGAGTCCAGTGTCCTCAACTGCTCTATCTCTCCATGTCCTCATCTCTGCCTTCATCTCTGGTGTGGCTACTTCTCTATATAGGGTCCCACATTCCACTTGTGCTCTTCTCCCTTGATGTCCTAGGGTCCTCTGTTCTTGGAATGTTGAATTAACTACTCCCCCCTTTATGTTACAAAACTTCTACCTTTACAGTTGTGACAGTTGCAGTTAGTCATAACAGTTACTCACTATTGAATCATAAGAATCTTATCCCCATTTCCTTTCACCAGACCCATCTAGACAAAATGAAAAGTATTCATTGGGGATTCTACCTAACCCCACACACTCTGAAATGAAACTCCCTCTTAAAAGCTTGTAAGCCAATCATTTTGTGCCTTTATAGACCACCACCCCACCTCCCCATTTTAGGCAGCCAGTGTCTATGTTGCCTGTCCCTATCAATCCTGTATACAGAGGGGATAGATAGCATTGATACTTGATGTAAAGATGCCTTCCCTCTCAGTTGGTATTTTGAGCTACTACATCCATAAGTATAGGTCAAGTTCGTCAAATTATAGCAATTTACACTTGTTTCCTGGAAACTCCATTTTTAATGGCTTAACTTAGAAAAAAAATTTTTTTAAATGAATGTTTTATTGTGAATTGTTTGATAGTTTACATGGGAGAACATTAGTTTTACATTCATTCTATCATACATTGTTTCATTGCCATAGTTACCATCCCATCCATACATCATCACCCAACCAAAGAGTATACCCTGCAAGCCTGCTGCCTCCTCCCCCGACCCCCCCAACACCCACGGTCCTCAGCACACAGCCCCTTTCCCTCTCTGGATCTCAAGTCCCCAGCCACTCCATCTCTTCATGTCATCTTTTCTGCCTCCTTCTCAGACCTCACTGCTTCTCTGGGTAGGGTTCCACTCTCCGCTCTTCTCCATTGATGGTTCCAGGGCCCTCCGCTTCTAGACTGAAAAGTTAATCACTCCCCTCCTAGCTATAAAATGTCCACCTTTACATTTCCAACCCTCACAGTCAGTCCTGATAACAATTATTCACTATTGCATCACAGAGACCCATCTGCATTTCATTTCATCCGCCCTTCCTGGACACGCTGGAGACTCTACCTTCCTCCACGCCCTTTGGCTCTAGGTTCCCTTTTGAAAGCTTAAAAGCCAGTCACTTCTTACCTTTGTATCCCTCCCCCCATTTTGGGAAGCCAATGTCCAAGTTGCCCATCCCTGTCTAGTCTTTGTGTGGAGGGTGTGGGAATAATTCTTGCAACAGGGATTTGTTTCCTCTTCTGAGCTACTGCATTTATAGGTGTAGGTCAAATTTATCAAATTGTATCAGATAACACTTTTTTCCTCTTCTTTCTTCTTTGGATTGAGCTCTGTTCATCCAGGCATTGAAGCCAGGTCAAGTGGGTATCATCTGCAATTGTGGGTGTTCTTTCGTCTGTCCGCCCTCTTCTTATCAGCTGGCCGCTTCGCTCTCCACTCTAGTCCTCTGTGGCTGCGTCATTGACTCTGAGCCTATGAATCCCCAGGTCTTGCCTCGCTGCTGGCCAACCAGGTCTCCGCCTGGGTTCACAGTTGTCTGCTGAACGATGTAGGGCTTAGCTCGCCGCTTCATTGATGTTCTTCAGTCACTTCCCCTTATGGATGACATGCGTGGTCGCCAATCAGAGTGTGTATTTCCATTGCGTCTTAGTTTTGGAAGAGGATTTGCACTGAGAGGACCCGACCACTTGCCTTGATGTCTCCTGGGCAAGCAACTTGCTTGTTCTTGTGGTAACAGTCAGACTGCCCTTACTGTTTTGTATTTTTCCTGTAGGCCTTTCTTTCAAGAAGTATCTTCTGGTCTAGCTAATCCAGGCTTGTCAGCTTGTCCTTTCAAGTAGAAAATTTCCTGTCTCTGAAGGTCTGGATGTGGTTCAGGCTTCCACCTATAGTCTTATGTAATGCAGAGGCTTCTCAGAAAACCTCCTTCACTAGACACATTGTAGCCCCATTTTAGGTATTCCAATCAACTACAGGCAGAAGTCGGACTTACAAGCTTTTGATGGTAATATTTCTGGCTATTCCTTTCTCTTCCCCTCCAGTGTTTGTTTTATAATATAATACACGGATAACCAAGGTTCAAAAGACAGCCAAGCATCTTAACATTATTCCCCCCTTTTCCCCATTCCAACCATGTCTCAGTCTCTGTATCCCAGTGCCCTGTTGTTCTAAAGCTGTGCCTACATCATTTTTTACCTCTTTTCCATTTAGCCCATTCATACCTGTCTAATTGTTCTTCCATCTGCTTTATTCTTCCGTTGCCCTCTCCCTACTTGTATATTGCCCCTCCCCAATACCCAAATTATCCTGTGTCTATTCCCTGCCCTGTGCTCCACCTTCCCCTCCCACCCCTAACCCTTCCCCTACATCCTAGCAACCAGCTAAGAATCCACTTTAGTGGATTAGTGTGGGTTCTTTTTCTTAGTCTTTTACAGTAGTGGTCCTATGTAGTATTTTTACTTTTGTGACTGACAAATTTCACTCAACATAATGTCCTTAAGGTTCATCCATGTTAGGAAGTGGCATGCAGCTTCCTTGATATTTTTCGAGGTAGCATAATACTCCATTGTGTGTATGTACCACAGCTTGTTTATCCATTCTTCAGTTGATGGGCACTTTGGCTGTCTCCATCTTTTTGCTATTGTAAATAGTGCTGCTATGAACATTGGTGTGTTGTGGCTTGTTTTTTCTTGTGTTTAAATACCCAGTAGAGGAATTGCTGGATCGAATGGTATTTCTGTTTCCAACCTTCTGAGGAAATGCCATATTGCTTTCCAGAGAGGTTGGACCATTTTGTAGTCTCACCGGCAATGCAGGAGTGTCCCAGTCTTTCCACATCCCTGCCAGCATTTATTGTCCTCAACTTTTTTGATCTTTGCTGTTATTGCTAGTGTGAGATGATATCTCATTCTTGTTTTGATTTGCATTTCTCTAATGGCTAGTGATCATGAACATTTCTTCATATGTTTGTTGGCTGCCCGGATCTCCTCCCTGGTGAAGTGTCTGTTCATATCCTGTGCCCATTTTTTGATTGTAGAAATATTTTATGTTACATTTTCAGTTAAAAACTACTTAAAGTCCTGTTGAATTGTTTCAGAAAACTTGTATTCAGATATGTCTAAGACATTGTTTTGGTGGACAGAGTTCATAAGGAAGAATGGTTGACGATTGAGCATTGAATTTAGCGTTTTATTTTCTTTCTCAATCAATAAATGATCACATCATTATAGACTCCATTCTCCTCCTGTAGCATACACACACTGTTAGTTTGTAGTCAGTTGTCATTTACTTAATTGCCTGAATATCAATATATAACTCTTCTTTTTGAAAGGATTTATGTTTTGTTTTATGTAATCTTGTTTTCTAAGATTCCTCTCTTAACCAAGTAATTTGTTGTATTTGCATTTAGTCTAGTTTTGCTACAGCTTCTATCCTTTTTTGCTATTAAACCTTATTTTTCATTTTCCTTTGTTTCTACCCTTATCGTCATGTTTTTCATCTTTCTTGTTTGCCTTGATTCTTCTCATACAGAAATATTTCTCTAACTGCTTTCTTGGCTATAAGACTATTTTCTATATTTGACCATTCTGTTCCGTGTCTAATGCAGATGTGATTTATGTTTGACCATCACCTCTAAAATATGTATCTTGAGTAGAATAATACTGGTGAATTATTCATGTATTTATAATAGTGATTATTGCCTTGGAAGTCACGAATACATTCAAAACTGTCGAAAATGGGACACAGAGATTAAACTACAACTCTTGACCTTCAGTGCAGTGTGCCAAAATTTGGCCCGAACAGTAAGTATACCTTATAACTAAAGCACATTTTATCAAATCTGTATGTTTTGGCTTTGTGGGTTGAGTTATTCAGAAATAAATCTACTAATTAGCTGATTTGTAACTTGTACACTCCCTAAAACTTCTAGGTTGTAAGGATGAGGATCTCTATCCTCAATAGGAGTCTTTTAGCAGATAGGGGACTCTTCAGTCATTGGGGTTTAGATAGCATAGTACTCAGGCTAACACCATATTTGAAACTTGAAGGGGAGGAATTAGAAATTAGTTTTACCCAAGAATGAAAATGTCAAGGTCCTTCAGAAGAAATGAAGAAGAAAATATTTAGAGTAAAAATAATGGGTTGAAGAAATCAAGATTCATATTGACCTTTGCATCAATTGAAAATAATACATTATTTTACATAAAGTAAAAATTAATTCTGTGTTTTTAAACTACAGCATTTCTTTTGAGATCAAACAAAATAGAATATAGGAAATTAGATCATTATATTGCTGTATAGGTCTCCTGATGTGGTATTTGAAGGATAAGCACTGGACTGGTAGCCACAGGTCAGCTATTCAAGTACACCAGCTGCTCCTTGGAAACCCTTACTGGATCACTATGAGTCAGAATTGACTTAACAGCACCTGAACAAACAAGATTGCTATATAAACCTTTATAAATAAAGTTTGTATAGTTTTTGAAGAGATTATTAAGCATTGGGCTCAAGCATAAGAACAATTGAAGGGTGATGTGAGAGCAGGCAAAGTTTCCCTCTGTGTGTAGTCAACTTTACAGCACCTACCACCAACAAAGAGAATGGGCCTTCATATGGTAAAATTTTGGATGGAAAAATATCACTTGTTTCTTCATTTTCTTTTCTTGGATTTTGCTTCAGTGTTGATAGAATTTCTTTCAGTTGCGGGGAAATTTCACAAAATTCAGTACATTTTAGCAATCAGTCATTGATAGTTTCTCTTTCCAATTTTTTAAGAAACTATTTTCTTGAATAGTTAGATTTGCTTAGTCATGACTTAGGTAAAAGACACCACTACCTTTTTTATGGAGATGTGGAATTGAAGGGTAATGGACTTGATCATCATTAGAAAAAAATATAGATTAGAAATTCAGATGACCTCATTTCTGTCTGGTACCTAAGCATCTTAATTTGGCTGTCAGCCATCTTTGGAAGTTTTTTTAGCTCTCTGTTATCTCTAAATAGAACAGATGTGGTTTTGTTTTGGAAGCAAAGTATATATCAAGAATTAGACTTAAAAGCTTTGATAGTGTTACGTTTAAAAAACAAATTTTTGTTAGAATATTGACTCACTTTTTTTTCCCTGAGTCAATGCTTAATTTTCAGTTTTGAAAAATCACTTTTAAGATTTTACCTCTTAATACCAAGGAGTCCTAGTGACTTAAAGGGGTTAAAGAGTTCTGCTGTTAACCAAAAGATGGAAAATTGGAACTCCTCATCCACTCTGAGAAGAAAGATGTGAGTATCTGATTCTGTAAAGATTTGCAGCCTTGGAATCCTATGGGACAGTTCTACTCTCTCTGTCCAATATGGTTGCTATGAGTCAGTTTGGCACTAGGTTTAGGTTTTGGGGTTTACACTTATATTTAATTTGGCAATCGGAAGACCAAAGAGTGCATTTGATTTTTATTGTAAACATTTGTGTATATGTTTAGGCAGAAGATGATGAAACACCTGTGGATTTAAACAAACACCTGAATCAAATAGAAAAGCCTTATAAAGAAGTCATGACAAGGTATAACATGTAAAGCATAATTGTAGGTTTTTAAACTGTTTTTTTGGACATGAATACATTTATTTTGAAGACTAAAACAGTTTTTGTATATAATACCTTCATGCCTTCAGCTTTAATAACTGTTCTGTTTTTTAGACATCCTGTTGAAGAACTCTTAGATTCTTATCACAACCAAGTAGAACTGGCTCTTCGTGTTGAAGTAAGTCTTAATTCACATTTTGACATATGACTTAAAGATTCTAGTCTCTGATCACTCTTAAATACTAGTGTTTGTTTTGTGAAGTGCAGGAATTATTTCATGTCTTTGTATTACTTTATTGTAAACTTACACCAAATAGTTTTTTCTTGATGAGTCTGGATAAGGAAAGGTCGGAGAAGATGCTAAAGTGTTATATGATTCAATTGTTAGTGATTGTTAACAAAGCTAATTTTGACTGGCCAATTTTGGTATCTTGCAGGGTTGTTGTTGTTAGGTGCCATTGAGTTGGTACTGACTAATAGCGACCCTATGCACAACAGAACGAAACACTGCTTAGTCCTGGGCCAACCTCACAACTATTGCTACGCTTGAGCCCCTTGATGCTGCCACTTTGACATTCCATCTCGCTGGGGGTCTTCCTCTTTTTCTCTGACCCTCCACCTTACCAAACATGATATCCTTCTCTAGCCACTGGTCCCTCCTTGACAACATGTTCGAAGTATGAGAGACAAAGTTTGGCAATCCTGGCCTCCAAGAAGCACTCTGGCTGCACTTCTTCCAACACAGATCTGTTGGTTCTTTTGGCAGCCCATGGCACTTTCAGTATTCTTCTCCAACACCACAACTCAAAAGCATCAGTTTGTCTATGGTCTTCCTTATTCACTGTCCAGCTTTCACATGGATATGGGTCAGGCGCACCTCAGTCTTCAAGCTGACATCTTTGCTCTTCAACACTTGAAAAAGGTCTTGTGCAGCAGATTTGCCTAATGCAGTACATCATCTGATTTCTTGACTGCTGCTTCCATAGTGTTGGTAGTTCATCCAAGAAGAATGAAGTCCTTGACATCTTCAGTCTTTTCTCCATGGATAAGAATGTTGTTTATTGGTCCAGTGATGAGGAGTTTAGTTTTCTTTACATTGAGATATAATCCACATCGAAGGCTGTGCTCTTTGATCTTCATCAGTAAATATTTTGAGTACTCTTCACTTTCAGCAAGCAAGGTTGTATCATCTGCATATCACAGGTTGTTGAGTCTTCCTCCAATCCTGATGCCACATTTTTCTTTATACAAGCTAGCTTCTCAGATTATTTGCTTAGCATATAAGTTGAATAGTATGGTGAAAGAGTACAAGTGGTGGATCTTGCAGGATATGAAATGTTTTATGTTATAGAGATCTTGTAAGCCCTCCTTCAGCCTGTGCCTGACTTGATATGCTATAAAAAGGAAGTTAGGAATTGCCTGGAAAGAAGGCTTTATTTTAAGTAACCTAATCAGGATCTCTGGTAGCGTAGTGGTTACAAATCGGGCTCCGAACCGCAAGGTCAGCAGTTCAAAACTACCAGTGCTCCGCGGGAGAAAGATGAGGCTTTCTGCTCCTGTAAAGATTTACAGTCTCGGAAACCCTGTTCAGTGTTGCTATGGGTCGGAATCTACTTGATGGCACTTAGCAACAACAATGTATAGAGTATGGGGGCTTAGGTGGAAACCTAAGCCACACCCAGAACTACAGAAAGAACAAGAGATTTACATTTAAAGGAAAAGCCTGAAGGGAAGAAAAAAATAAAGTGTTTTTTTGTTTTGTTTTGTTTTTATTTCTAGCAAGTGGTTTGCAGGAAAAGTCTGTGTCCAGCAGATAAATCCCCATTCTAGAACTGACAGTTAAAGGAGCCTGGTATGCTCACTGGTGACTACTGGATTGAGGAAGTTCAATGTGCCAGGGACCTCAGGGTCCAAAAGACACATTCCACTCCTGGCTCTTCCGTGTTGGCAGTGACAGTCCCACCTCTGCTACTGATTTAGCTCATTTTATACCAAGCAAGATGGCAAAATTGACCAATCACAGTTAGCTATGTTAAAAATCACAAACTGAATCATATAATCCATCAGCATCTTCTCCGGCCTTTTCTTAACTCAGACCCATCAGGAAAAAAGTTGTTTGTTGGGGTTACAAAGACTGTGGTTAATAGATTTCATTAAATAATTCACTACATTACACTTTGAATCAAATTTTTTAGAAGGACCATTTAAACTATGGACTCCTGGTGATGCAGGATAAGCATTGGATTGCAAACCACAAGGTCAGCGTTTCAAAATACACCAACTGTTCCTCCTATATAGGGTTGCTATGAGTGAGAACCAACTCAACAGCATTTAATTAACAACAGTTTAATCAATACTCATAATGCTGTTAATGTTTGATGTCTTATTTTCTGGCGCAACTTCTTGTGCTGGAGTCAGCATGTTTACTCATCTTCAGCTTTTTTATTAAGAGGAACTTTCAGTTCAATTAAAAAGCATTTGTTAAATGCTTACTATATGCTAGATACTGGAGTTGATGAAAGTGAGAGATACAGCTAACACCTACCAAGAGTTTACAAACTGATGATGGGTATTTAGACAAAATACCAATATATCATGGTATTTGTAATATAAACGTATATACATTAGGGGTTTGGGGAAGATGAAAGAGGGACATTTAACTTGAGAGTTCATGGAAGGCTTCTTAATAGAGATAATTACCTGAGCCAAGTCTTAAATGTTGTTGTTGTTATATGCCGTGGAGTCGGTTCTGACTCATAACAACCCTGTACAGGGTTTCCGAGGCTGTAAATCTTTACAGGAACAGAAAGCCTCATCTTGCTCCCACAGAACAGCTGGTAGTTTCGAACTGCTGTCCTTGCGGTTCAGAGCCCGATTCATAACCACTACCCTACCAGAGCTCCTTAAATAGTATGAGTTAATCAGAAAAAGAAGATTGGAAGGATCATATGAACAAACCGCATAGGTATAATATGTTTGTGGATGGATGAGTAGTGCAACAGAGTGCAAAGTATGAAGTGAAGATTGGGAGATGACATTAGAAATGTTGTTAAGTGCTGTCAAGTTAGTTCCAACACATAGCCACCCTATGTAGGATTTCCAAGAAGCAGCTATTGAGCTTGAACCACCAGCCTTGCAGTTAAAACCAACTGTGCAGTCCAGCGCATTAACCCGCAGCACTATACCAAGACATTAGAGATAGCCAGACATCAATTACCACTTTGTAATCCATACTAAGGAATTTAATTATCCTCTAGGTCATGGGGATATACCCAGCCCACTTACTGTTTTTGTAAATGAAGCTTTATTGGAACATAGCTCTGTTCATTCTGTACATATTCTATGGCTGCACTTGCTCCCTAGTGCTAAAGTTTAGCAGTTGAGACAGAGACCATGAGGCCTGCAAAACCTAAATAAAATATTTACTGTTTGGTCCTTGAAAAAAAAAAGTTTGCTAACCTCTGCTTCTGGTGGTTGGTAGCTAGACATTTAAGATTTCTCTTTTAGCCAGGGGTGGTGGTGGTGGTGGTTATGTGCCGTGGAGTTGGTCCCTGACCTTGTACAGGGTTTCTGAGGCTGTAAATCTTCACGGGAGCAGAAAGCCTCGTCTCTCTATCACAGAACAGCTGGTAGATTCGAACTGCTGACCCTGAGATTAGCAGCCCGATTCATAATGACTATGCTACCAGAGCTCCTTTTCGCTAAGGGTAAGGGAAGAAGAATTGTTTTGTCCTGTTCTCTGAAGTCACTTTAGCCATATGGTAGAAGATGAACCTGCAGAGTAGGCTTCAGGATTACCACTGTGAAAGATTTTTTATAGTAGTCCAAGTAAAAGATATTGAACATCATGTAGAAGGTAAAAAGAAAGGAACGCAGTAACAAAACATTTAAGAGGTAAAAGTGGTAAGATTTTGGCAGATGATTAGATGTGAATATAGGGTGACTTCAAATTTCTAGCTACTGGTACATTTTTACCAGCATTTCAACATATTTATTTAGTAAGTAGGATCTCTGGTAGTGTAGTGAATTATGACTGGGCTGCTAACCTCAAGGTCAGCAGTTCGAATCTACACAGGAGAATGATGAGGCTTTCTGTTTCTGTAAAGATTTACAACTTCAGAAACTGTATACACGGTCTCTTTGAGTCAGAATTGACTCGTGATGGCACGCAACCACCACCATTCGTTAAGTGTTTACTGAGTATCTCTTCATTGTGAGGCACTGTGTAGATAGATGCTAAGGGTATAAACAGTGATAAAAAAGAAACTATAATCTTTAACCATAGAGTTTACATTCTAGTGGGGGGGAAACAGACAATAAAATAAACTAATAACTATATTATGTCAGGTAGGCACTATAGAGAAAAAAAAAGGAAAGGTTATGTGCAACATCAAGTTAGAGGAGGCCTCATTGAAAAGATAAATATGAGCAAAGAACCACATAGGAGAAGTAGAGGCCATCTGGTTATCTAGGGGAGGAGTGTCCCACAATAGTAAGTGCTAAGGCCTAAGGGAGGCAGTATACGCAAAGTCTACAAGGTCTTTGTATCTGGAATGGAGTGCAGAGGGGTGAGGTGGGGCAAGAGTGGAAAAGAATTAATTAATTATTAGTTATGTGAGAAGTGATGATGGCTTTGGACCAGGGTGATTCTAGTAGTAATGGTAAGAAGAAGCAGTTGGATTCTGTGATATATTTTGAAGTTAATACTACTAGGGATTAATGATAAATTTAGCATGATATATAGAGAAGTTAAAGGTAACAAGTTTGGTGGACAATCAGAAATCAATTTTAGACATGATATTTGAGATGACAGTTATCCCAAGAAAGACAAGTAGACGTTTGTACGAGCATGTACATTTCACTGGGAGGCCTAGGCAGGAAATAATGAATTTGTGCATTATTGTTGTGGTTCTGACTCAATGATCCTGTTTAGGGCTTCCAAGAGTGGCTCATGGGTTTGAAGCACCAGCCTTGTGGTTAGCAGTCCAGTGCTTATCCTACAGTGCCACACTTGGAATTTGTGCATTGTTGTTGTTGTTAGGTGCTGTCAAGTTGGTTCTGATTCTTAGTGATCCTATGCACAACAGAATAAAACATTCCCCAGTCCTGTGCCAATCCATCTTGCTGGGAATCTTCCTCTCTTCTATTGATCTTTTCTATATTACCAAGCAAAATATCCTTCTGCAAGGACTGGTCCCTCCTGATATGTCCAAAGTATAAGAGAAGACATCTCGCCATCCTTTTTTCTAAGAAGTATTCTGGCTGTACTTCTTCCAACAAAGATTTGTTTGTTCTTCTGGAAGCCCATGGTACTTTTAAGGAGCTCTGGTAGCATAGTGGTTATGAATTGAAACTACCCACTGTTCCGCGGGAAAAAGATGAGGCTTTCTGCTCCCGTAAAGATTTGCAGCCTTGGAAACCCTGTACAGGGTTCAATATTCTTCTCCAACATATTTAAATGTATCAATTTTTCTACGGTTCCCATTTCATAGTCCAACTTTTCATATGTATGTGAGGCTATTGAAAATACCATAGTCAGGTTCATCTTATTCCTCAAACTGGTATCTTTGCTCAGGTGATAAATGCTATAGGGAAAAATAAAGAAGAAAGGTCATGTGCAATATCAAGTATATAAGAATGACCAAAAAGAAAAACTACAATCTCTGACCTTGGTGGTTATATTGGTATGCTGTGGTGTCGGTTCCAACTCATACCAACCCTGCATAGAGTTTCCCAGGCTGTAAATCTTTATGGGAACAGAAAGTCTCATTTTTCTCCCATTGAACGGCTAGTAGTTTTGAATTGCTAATCTCGAGGTTAGCCGCCAGACTCATGATCACTACATTTTTTTCAGAAACCCTATACAGGATCACTATGAGTTGGAACCGACTCGACAGCACTTAACAACAGAAACAATAAATACCCTGTATATTGTGGCAGATGACTCTTAATTTTATCTCCAACCCTGACCTCCCTCAACTCAAAGTTCAAATATTTAACTGTTGCTTGCCATCTTTGCATCACTGTCTAACATCTCTAACTTTTGAAACATAAAATACTGAAGTTTTTGTCTTATCCCTCATATCTATTAGTATTTCCTATTTTAATAAATGACAGCGTTGTCCTTTCATTTGCCCAGGGTAAGTTGACTTCTCAAAAGAAAACTCTCTCACATTCCATATTCAATCTAGGTATGTGGGTTAATTCACTGGACTGTAAGGTTAGTTTGAACCACATGGGTGGCAGTTCAAGCTCACCAGAAGCTCCTTGGAAACCCTATACAGGGTCGCTATGGGTTGGAACCGACTTGATGACACTTAACAACAACAACAACCTTGCAGTTGGGAGTGGGAGTTCAGTGGCTCCATCGGATAAGCACTGGACTGTGTATCACAAGGTCAGCATTTTGAGCCCATCAGTCATTACGTGGGAAGAAGATAAGGTTGTCTGTCCCCAAAAATATCTTAAAAGCCTCAGAAATCCTATATAGGGTTGCTATGAGTCAGAACCGACTTGACAGCACTTAACAACAGCAACCTTGAAAATACCTTCAGAAGCAAACAACTTATTATTATCAAAGCACAGCCCTAGTTAATTGCAATATTTCCTTACTGTTCTTCCAACTTCCTACAATCTGTCTTCTACATGGCAACCAAAATTATCTTTTTAAAAATAGACTAGATGCAGTGTGCTATCTGGATTGTATCCAGAAGAGAAAAAGAGCTTTAATAGAAAAGCTGGTAAAATATGAATGTCTGGAGTTTGTTGTTGTTAAGTGCCATCAAGTCAGTTCTGTCTCATAGCTACCATGCATTAGGGTTTCTAAGGAGCAGCTGATAAATTTGAACTACCAACCTTTTGGTTCAAATCGACTTTGTGGCTAGCTAGCGCTTTTATCTCACAGCACATTACTGTTAATTAATGTCTTAATGTTAACAAATGTAACATTGTTGCATAAAATGTTACTTATTTAACCAAGTAGCCTTAATGTAATATAGGAACTTGATATTATTTTTGCTGCTTTTCTATAAAAGTAAAAGTTTGTTTTTTTAAAAAAAAAGAAAAGAGCAGAAAGCAAAAATAAATATATAAAATCAAGGATTTTTTAAAAAAGATTAATGGGATTGATAAACTTTTTTTAAAATATCATATCACACCACTCTTCTGCTCAAAATCCTGTTTACAATCTCACTAAGGTAATGCACTGTGGATTAATGCACTGAACTGCAAAGTCAGTTTGAACCACAAGGTGGGAGGTTCAATTTCACCAGTTGCTCCTCGGACACCCTATACAGGGTCATTATGGGTCAGAACCAACTTGTCAGCACTTAACAAGGAGCTCTGGTAGCATAGTGGTTCCGAATCGGGCTGCGAACCTCAAGGTTAGCAGTTTGAAACTACCAGCTGCTCCGTGGAAGAAAGAGGAGGCTTTCTGCTCCCGTAAAGATTTACAGCCTCGGAAACCCTGTACAGGGTCGCTATGGGTCGGAACCGACTCGACGACACTTAACAACAACAACAAGTAAAATTCAAAGCTCTAATTATGGGTTCAAGACTCTCTTGACCCACTCCCTCACTAATCTGGCCTCCTCTACCACATTCTTCCTTTTTTGTTCCAGTCAGCCTTGGCCAGGTATGCTTCTTCTGTTGGTGACCTTTGTGCTTGTTTTTTTACCATTAAATCTCTTTCCCCAGAGTTTTGCATGGCTCTTTCACTTTATTAAGATCTATGCTCAAATGTCATCAAAAAGCTCCTCACAGACCAACTTATCTATCTAAAATAGCAAATCCCTATCCTACTCTGCCTACTTCATTTTTTATTGTATGTATACAATTCAGTGACTTTTAGTAAATTTAGAGAGTTGTGCAGCTATCACCACGATCTATTTTAAGAACATTTCCACCAGTCCCAAAAGTTCCCCTGTCCTCATTTGCAGTCAATCCCTATTTCCAGCCCCAACCCCCACCCAGTCAACCACTGATTTACTTTCTGGCTCTATAGATTTGCCTTTTCTGAACATTTCCTAAGTGAAATTATGAACTTTGAAGTCTTTGTAGTCTTTGGCCTGTAGCTTCTTTCACTCACCATACTATTTTCAAGGAACATCTGTGTTGTAATACGTATCCCTAACTTTAACTTTTTATTGTGAGTTGAATGAAAGTCTACAGAGCAAATAATCAGTTTTACATTCAACAAATGCTACAGTTTGTTTCACTATATGGTTGCAATCTTCTCCATGTACCAACAGTTAAAAGCATTTATCTCTATTCACTTTAGCACTGCAGTCTTCCCTGTGTCTCCTGCTACTTTCATCTTTGCTCTGCCAACCTTTCTTGTGTATTGCGTTACCCTGTCACTCATGTTAACAAGTGTCTACCCTCTAACCTGTGAATAATTTTGCCTCCCTCCCTCACCCTATAATCATCATAGATTATTTATTTTATCATAAAACCTTTTTTTTCCTTTTAACTTTTTACAACATTGGTCTCATACAATGTTTGTCCTTTTGTATTTCACAGATTCATCATTATTCTTCATCCTTTTGTAGTATTACATTGTGTGTATGTGCCAAAATTTGTTTAACTATTCTTCTTCTGATAGATATTTAAGCTGTCTCCATCTTGTGGCACTGTGGGCTAATGTGTCAGACTGCAAAGTCATTTGAACTGCAAGGTCGGTGGTTCAAGCTCATCAGCTGCTCCTTGGAAACCCTCTACAGGGTTGCTATGGGTCAGAATCGACTCGATGGCATTTAACAACAACAACAAATCTTTTTACTGTATGTTTTAGAAAGCATATTGAAGGATCCTGTTTGTTTATCCATTCTGTTCGTTATATCTCTTGACGGGTACATTTAATCCATTTTCATTCAGTATAATAATTAATAGGTATGAATTGATTTTTGTCATTTTTCTGTGTGTGTGTTTTTTGTGGTGCTGCTCTATTCTTTGTCCCACATAATTTTCTATGCTGAGTTTTTATTGTTTGTGGGTTTTCTTGTCATTTTCATTTATGTTGTGTTAATGTTTACAAAATCTTTCTGATTTTCCTCTCTTTTTATTTTGATGTACAAGTATTTTATTTTTCATTGAGGTTATCTTGCTTTAATCCGTCTGTTTTATCTTGAAATCTACTTGACTTCCTGGCCATTTGGAAGTTCTGTATTTACACTTTTTTTTGTTTTGTCTTTGGTTGTTGTTGTTAAGTGCCGTCGAGTCGGTTCCAACCCATAGCGACCCTGTACAGGGTTTCCGAGGCTGTAAATCTTTATGGGAGCAGAAAGCTTCATCTTTCTCCCAAGGAGCAGCTGGTAGTTTTGAACTGCTGACCTTGCAGTTTGCAGCCCGATTCATAACCACTGTGCTACCAGAGCTCCTTCTTGACTTCATTATACACTGATACCTCTAGTTCCCTATTTCAGTCTTATAAAGTTTGTTTTACTTTAAACATTTCTATACCTGGATTGAGTTCTGGGTGGTGTTGTCATGAATGTTGTCTGCTGTTGTTGGTTCTCACTCTATAAAGAACACAATTTAGCATTTTTTGTAAAATTGGTCTAATCATTATACATTCCTTTAATTTCTCTTTATCTACTTGGCAGTATTTTTCTTTCAGAGTTTTGTAATGTCATTCCATTGCCTTCTTGCCTGCATGGTTTCTGCTGAGAAATCAGAGCTTAGTTTTATTGGTTCTTTGTAGGTAACTTTTCATTTTTCCCAAGCTGTTCTTTCCTTGCCTTTGATTAATGGAAAGTTTGTATGTCTTGGTAATTTTATTTGGGGATCTGTCCTGTTTGGGTTTCATTCAGCTTCTTTTATGCTTATCTTCTCATCTTTCCTGATGTTAGGGAAGTTTCTTCTAACAAGTCTTCCAACAGTTTTCTCTGTGCTTGTCTTTCCTTTTCCTGAATTCCAATCACCATATGTTATTCCTCCTTGTGGTGTCCCAAATAAGTCTTAGGCTTTCTTTGGATATTTTCTCTGATTGTTCTTTTAGCATACTCGTATTGAGAGATTTTTCTTCAGTGCACTAATTCAGGCTTCCATTGTTTCTTATCTGCTGCTTTGCCCTTTCAATGTATTGTTCATTTCTCAGATCTTAGTATTAATCTTGTGGATTTCTAATTGCAGGTTTTGTATTGTTTCAAAGTTTGCATTTATTTTGTCTGTTTTTGTAGTGTTTTCTTGAATTCTTGTAAAGTTTTTATTTTATTCTCCTTCTTTTCCTCAATCTTTCTATCAATCCTTTGAAGGTATCTAATTATCATTATTTTGAATTATTTTTCAGTTCTATTACCTTTTCTTCCCCAGAAACATCTTCTGTATATTGGTCATTTGTTTGATTCATTCTCTCTTGTTCCTTGTCTTTGTTCATTGTCTCCTTGGCATTGTGAGGTTGCTGTGTATGTTTTATTAACAAACAAACAAACATGCAGTTATTGGACTCAGAGGGGAAAAATCTCTGGGGGCCTACTGTAATTCAAGGAGCTCACAAAGTGGTTGTGGAAGGGATGAGACAGCAGAGTTCCTGGCCCTAGATGGAGTTCCTATTGGCCTTAGTGTTATCTCTGTTCAGGGCACTCAATCCAATGGAGCTGGCTTCAGTGTCTGTTTAGGACCTCAGGGAAACTGGGGCAGGCTGACTGGTTAAATGCTGGTCTGGTGGCTTTGTAGCTTTTGTCGATCTGGAGCGGAGCCCAACTGAATGCAGGCACTAAAATGGCACACCAAAGGCTCAGCCGACCCCCACCTGATGCTGTCATTGCTCCCACCCATTCGGCTCCAATCTCCTGGAGAGCAGGGTCTGCAATGGGAGTGGATGAGGGTGGGAGCTGGCCATATTTCTGGTTACCGGAGTGGCATGGAAAAACAAGAAATTGCACTTTTTCTGTTGCCTGTACAAATCTGCTCTGCCAGGCCGCCCTCTGCTGCCATTGCTGCTCACAGAATGGTGGATCTGCATCTGGCCAGCCGTTCACCAGTCAGTCTCTCTTTCTTGTCACCCCTGCTTGGCCTCTACTCCCAGCAAGCCCTCTACCAACCTCTCTAACCTTTCTTTTGAAGTTCAGTGGCCCAAAATTTTCATTTTTGTCTCTTGTATCTTTGTTTAGAGGGTCCATGTACTGCATTTGCCTAATCCACCATCTTGTCAGAAGTCTCCCATACCACATTTCCTTATCTGCATACCAGTTGATGGCTATTTGAACTGTTTGAAGGTTTTTTTTTTTTATAAATATTGCTGTAAACATTCATGTCTAAGTATGTGGTCGTATTTTTAATTTTTCCTGGGTAGACTTTTGGAAGAGGCTCAGGAAATTGCAGAAGTTTTATTCCTACTGGCCTTTAGTTTACTACAGATGTTAATTTTACAAAAATGAAGGTAGTGTTGGGAGTTTTGAGGCAAGAGATAATGGTTTGGTTTAATATTCCAAAGGGAATGTGAAAGAGAGCTGACCGAAGGCAAGTAAAAGGAATGTTAAGTGGCATGCATGTTCCTGCTGAAATTGAGGACTACTGCCTCTCTGTGGTTGTGGTAGAGGAGAGCAGTAGCAGAATGAGGGTAGAAGCAAAAAAGAAGGATATGATCAAAGTATGATGTTGTAATTAAAGTTCTGATAGGGTACAGATGAAGATTGTTTTTGCTTATAGATATTTAGGACTCCTGGTGTGGCACTGTAGGATAAGTACTGGACTGCAAATCACAAGATCAGCAGTTCAAACCCACCAAGTACTCCTTGGAAACCCTATTATACAGGGTCCTTATGAATTGGAACTGACTTGATGGCACTAAATACTTATGTCACTGAGGCTTATTACATGACAGGATAGACAGATAAATATCCAGTGAAAATAGGGTAGTCAGTTGGGGGAAAGACTACATATTAGCAAGTATATGTGTCAGGGTCCAGTCAGGAGACAGAAACTTAACTATACTAGTTATTTGAAGAGAGAACTTGCATGATTAGTTTAGTTAAATTGTTGCTAAATGCCATCAGTCAATTCTGATGCACGGCGACCCTGTGCATAGTTTCCAAAGGAGCAACTGGTAGATTTGAACAGCATACCTTGAGGTTAGTAGTCCAGTGCTTATCCTGCAGTGCCATACTATGACTCCAGTTAAATAGTTGTGAAGTGCCATCGAGTTGATTCTGACCCATAGCAACCCTGTATAGGGTTTCCGAGGAGCAGTCGGTGAGCTTGAACCGCTAACCTTGCAGTTCAAATGGCTTTGCAGTCTGGCGCATTAACCCACAGCGCCACACCCAGCGTGGTAAATTGGGTGTTTGAAGGAAATGAGATGGTTTTGTTTAAGCACTAAAGTGGAGGGAACATTCAGTTTATGCTAGCCAAGTCTCAAGGGTGGAAACTTTTGAATTTTTAAAGAGATGTTACAATACTGAGTTTCAAGCCATTTTAACAGTACTTGGCCTGTTAAGTTTGGCATAAATGTTTAATTAGTTATATAAGACTGTTTCTTCATTATGCTAAGTGAAATGTCAGGCATAAAAGAATAGATCTTTATGCTTCTATTTATATTTGCCTAGAATAGGCAAATGCATACTCAGTAGTTTATTGGTGTTTATTAGAGGCTAGGGAAAGGGAGGAATAGAGAGTTACTGCTTATGGGGTACTGAGTTTCTGTTACTATGACAAAATATTCAGAAATAGTGGTAATGGTTATAAATCAAAGTGAATATAATTAATGTCATTGAATTGTTCGCTTAAAATGATTAAAATGGCAAATTTTATGTCATACATAATTTACAAAAAAATGTTTTTAATGAAATATAAGTACTTTAAAAGAATAGGGGTGGGTGGCAGGAATCGGACTCTTGAGTGGCGTCTAGGCCTCTGTGGAGGCAAATCCAGCGATCATCTGAGCCATCAGAACCACCACCATGACTGTTGGCAAGAGCAGCAAGATGCTGCTGCATATCAACGACAGGATGAGGTGCATCCTGCAAGATGGCTGAATCTTTAAGGCTTTTCACAAGCACATGAACTTGATCCTCTGTGACTGTGATGAATTCAGGAAAATTAAGCCAAAGAATTCAAAACCAGTAGAAGGGAAGAGAAGTGAGTGAGTCCTTGGTCTGATGCTGCTGCCAGGAGAGAACCTGGTCTCAATGACTGTTGAGGGACCTCCTCCCAAAGAGACTGGCATTGCCTGAGTACCACTTACTGGAGCAGCTGGAGACCCAGGGATCCATAGGGCCACGGGCAGAGGCATTCCAGCTGGTGTTCCAATGCCCCAGGCTCCTGCAGGACTTGCTGGACCAGTCGGAGGAGTTGGTGGGCGTTGCCAACATGTGATGACCCCACAAGGAAGAGGCACTGTTGCAGCTGCTGTGGCTGCTGCCACAGCCAGCATAGCAGGGGCCCAGACCCAGTACCCACCTGGCCACACCTGGCCACGCAGGCCCTCACCACCTATGGGCACCCCCTCCAGGCATGATGGGTCCACCTCCTGGTATGAGGCCTCCCATGGGTCCCCCAATGAGAATCCTTCCTGGACGAGGGACTCTAATGTGCATGCCCCTTCCAAGGATGCCGCCATCTCCCCCAGATATGTGAGGGCCCCCTCCCCCAGGAATGTGCCCACCAAGGCCCTAGACTCATCTTGGCCCTCCTCAGCTTCTTGCTTGTTTTCTGTAAGGCAGTACATGGTTCTTGTGTTTCCTTGTAGCCTGCGAAACTAGTTTGTAATAAACTTTTGAGAGAATATTATAAATGTAAAAAAAAAAGGGGAGGGGGAAGATCTTACTACATGATTTTAAAATGTACTTATTCATGTATATTTTCCAGTCTTGGTAAAATCAAATATAATTGAATGATATGAGGGATTTTTCTCAAGGAAATTTTTGACCAGATAAAACTTATAAAAGTGATGGCTGTATAGATACCAATGATGCTTAAAAGTTGACTCACTTTTACTTGTAAGTCAGGTGTTAATAAATGTGTGACCAGCCTCTGACGAATTAGGTTTTTTTACCAAATTTTTGCAGGAGAGGGAAAGGGGCTGATGTTTTTAATGTGAAATTATTTTTAAATGAGAGTAAAAAAGATAATTCCCAATTTTTTATGGCTTAGTAATTTGTTAGTAACTTGATTGCTTTTACTTCTAAAACTTCATGACATGAACGTTATGTCAGGCAGTGTAAAAATTAGCCAGACCTTGCTTTTTTTACTCTTCAAAGTAAACTCTATAATAATAATAAAGTTATCTTGGTGTTTTCTTTTAATGTCTAGTTTCTGACAATCTGTGAAGTTGGTCCTGCAAATTCCATGTGCTAATTTTATATTTTACTTTTTATTTTTAAAGAACCAGCACCGAGCAGTAGATCAAGTAATTAAAGCTGTAAGAAAAATCTGTAGTGCTTTAGATGGAGTGGAAACTCTTGCCATTACAGAATCTGTAAAGAAGCTACGGAGAACAGTTAATCTTCCAAAGAGTAAAAGTTCTGATGTGAGTAGTTATTAGTAACTAGTATTTTATTACATATAGATCTATATTTGAGTGTCTGCCCTCAAACTGAGAGATGTTTGCATACTGCTGGATACAATTTTTCCATTTTAACTTAGGTTTTCACCTTTAAGTTGAATTGTTCAGTTTGGTATGGTGGTGGTGTGCTGTGGAGTCAGTTCAGACTCATAGCAACCCTGTACAGGGTTTCTGAGGCTGTAAATCTTTACAGGAGCAGAAAGCCTCATCTTTCTCCCACGGAACAGCTGATAGTTTTGAACTGCTGACCATGAGGTTAGCAGCCCAATTTGTAACCACAACACTACCAGAGATGATAGGTGAGAAAGAAAGAAAGGAAACAATAAAAGAACCAACCATCCCTCCCACATCACTCTGTACTCATACTGCATTCAATAATCCATTGCAGTATTGCAGTACCCACATAGTACTCAAGAGACACTACTCACAGTTGTGGGTTTATTAGGGAAGTTGTTGTCAAGTGCCGTCAATTCAGTTCCCACTCATAACAACTCCTGTGTAGGGTTTTCAAGGAGCATCTGGTGGGTTTGAAACATTGACCTTGTGGTTAACAGTCTAGTGCTTATCCTACAGCACCACACCAGGACTTCAAGGAAATTAGCAAATTATGATTAAGGGCACAGTTCTTACAGTCAGGACATCCTCTCTCTGCCATGCCCACAGGCAGACCTCTCTCTGTCCCTTGGCCTGATCTTTGCCCTGCTCCCAAAATGCTGTGAAGCTCTTTTAAAGCTGCCAATAAATTCTCACAGGACACACAACTTCACCATAAGCATCACCCTGAAGGCACTTGACTCTAGCTCTGGGGATCAGCAAACCTAGCTCCCTCAGTTAAGTGCATGGAGACATCCCAATCTGCAGGCAATCTTCTTGGCCAGTCACTCAGCTTTACTTGCTCTGTGAGCTGGGAAGCCCACTGCTCTGTCTCATGCTCTGGTTCTCGGTTCTAGTGCTGCTGATTCTCTGCCTTTCCTCCATTGTCACAGCTTTCTGTCCATGAGGTTTCTAGGTCCAAATGATGTGCTCCACTCCTGGCTCCTCTTTGATGGTAGTGAGATTCTCCCCCTCCTAATTCTGAGATGGCTCACTTAAAACCTATGTTAAAGTTCCAAGTTTTTACAATCACTATGAACTCTGTTGACAATCACAATTGAAACATATCACCCTATCAGCATCTTCTCCCACCTTTTCTTGTCCAGACCCACCAGGAAAAAGTTGTTTGGTGGGAGTTACAAAGATTGAATAGAAGAGTCATATAATGTAACACACTGCACTGCAGGCCACCTTCTGGCTTCTGTAGCCATTGGCCCTTTCATACTTTAATGATGAACTTTGTTCATAGCAATAATTTTAACTATACGCATACCCATGAAAGCTTTGTAAACTAGCCACTTCATGCCTTTATCTCGTTCCATTTTGGATATCCAATTTCGGAATTACCCATCCCTATCGACCTTGTGGAGTCCTGCTGTGGTGCTGTGGGTTAATGCGCTGGACTGCAGAGTTGGTTTGCATTGTAAGGTTGGCGGTTCAAACTCACCAGCTGCTCCTAGGAAACCCTATTATACAGGGTCGCTATGAGTTGGAACTGACTTATGGCATTTAACAACAACAAACTCTGTTGTAGACAAGCACGTTCCTTGACGTGAAGATTCTTCTGTTCCTATTGAAACTTGGCATTCATAACACAAAATCCATTCCAGAGCATGCCATCAAAGTGCAGCAATTTGCATCAGTTTACAGGATTCTTGGTGTGACGCTGTAGGTAAGATAAGTACTGAACTGTGAACCACAAAGTTGGTGGTTCCAACCCACCAGCTGTACCTTGGAAACCCTATACAGGGTCTCTATGAGTCAGAATCGACTCAAAGGCACTTAACAACAACAACAACACAGTATCCAACCAACATCTTTTGTCTTCATTAAGGTGGGTTTTTGGTCAGATCACTCCTGGCCATCCATTTGAGTTAGCTCAAATGCTATCAGCTGCAAGCTTGGGAGGCCACATACTCCTGCCTGTCCTAAAAGCCAGCTAGCTGGCCCCTTCACTGTCTCTCAGCTGGTAGCCTATATTGTCTAGGCCACTGCCTATAGGCTTGAAGTCCACACAACTCCCTAAGCTTCAGACCAACCAGCCCTTCCTCTTCTCTCTATCAAGTTGTCTCTTCATTGCTGCATATTCCCCACTTCCAATTGTTGAAGAGGAGCCAGGTGGTCACCAGTGACCTTGCTGGTTCCTTTTAACTTTCAGTTCTAGAAGGGGCAAAGATTTTTCTTTTAACTTTCATTTCTCTAATGGGCACAGATTTTCCTGCCTCAATGCATTTAGCAGCATACTGCTTGCTCAAAAATTTTAAATGCCAATCATTTTTCTTTCTGTACATCTTTCCTTCAAAAGTAAGTCTCCTCAGCCATCTGAGCAGTGCTCAGGTTTTCACCTAAGCCCCCATACTGTACAAAGGCATGAAAACAAAAAGCCTGTTTCTTCTGGGCCATTTCTAGTTCCCCTTACAAGTTTTCTGTATTCAAGATACCTTATAACCATTTCTATTTACATATGACCTTGGACCTCTGACTGGCAGGGTAGATCAAGCCTTGGCTCCCTATTAGTCATTTTGTTTAACCAGCCAGACTTTTGCCCCAGACTTTTGCAGTTTTTCTCCCCTGACCTGCAGCATAACATATTTTACATTTCTTTCAACTATTATTAGTAGCAATAACCAAAGTAACCTTAGAATCAAAATTTTTACTTCCCATTTTCCTTTGGCTTTTATCTTACAAAACCCCATGCTTCAATGAGTGTGGGGCCATGGCTACAAACCCTACTTCTGACCCCAATTCTGGAAAAAAAAGATCATCCCTACCACAACACTCTTTATTCATGCTAGGTTCAATTATGCATTTCAGCAGCCACACAGAATTCTGAGACAATACTCACAGCTTTGGGGCTTATTAGAGAAGTAAGTAGGCTCTGTTCAGGGCACAGTGAGGAATTCCTAAGAAGAGATGGGCTTCCTGTAAGATTTTTTGATTGTTGACATTGAATGGATGCCAAATTGGGAACACTTAGTATGTAGAGTAGGAACTCTGAGTTGGTTGGAGGTTTAAAAGATCTGGATGGAGGGCAATAGCTTCCACTTCTCCATTTGGATGGAAATGTGCATGATTGCCAGTCAGGGGAGTTCTGCTTTGAATCATAATACCCCCTTGTTGAAGAAAACCAGAAACTTCCATAGTAGTGACTACTGGCCTCAGGCAACCAGTAGGAACCATCTCTTGATATGATACTATTGCTTTTAATAAATTAGTGTCTTCTAGTATTTCTTTGGAGCCCTGTTGTGGCACTGTGGGATAATGCTCCAGACTGCAAAGCCTTTTGAACTGTTAGGTAGGCAGTTCAAGTTCACCAGCCACTGCTTGAAAACACTATACAGGGTCACTATGGTTTGGAAACGACTCGGTGGCACTTAACAACAACAAGAAGTATTTCTTTAGGGGTTTAATTAACTTTTTTCATAGAAATGTTTATATCTTTGATTGAAAGAATGAAAGAGAAGATGGATCTCACAAGCCATGATAAATTTAAAGGGAAGGAAAGATTATGTTGCTGTTCATTCAGTAGATTATCTAGCGATGTCTATATATTCATTCTCAGAGCTATCCACATGGAATATAAAGATCTGGGACTATTTTTTCCTTTTACTCAACTATGTACTTATTTTTAAGGAGCTCTGGTAGCGTAGTGGTTACGAATCGGGCTGCGAACCTTAAGGTCAGCGGTTCGAAACTACCAGTCGCTCCACGGGAGAAAGATGAGGCTTTCTACTCCCGTAAGGATTTACGCCCTCGGAAACCCTGTAGAGGGTCGCTATGGGTCGGACCCGACTCGATGGCACTTAACAACAACAACAACAACATGTACTTATTTTTAGAAATATGAAATAACATATAAAATCACAGAGGTGATTACCCACCCACTGTCATCAAATTGATTACAACTCATAGCGACCCTGTGTAAGGTTCCCGAGTCAGTAAATATTTTCAGAAGCAGAAAGCCTCAACTTTCTCCTGTAGCATGGCTGGTGGGGTTTGAACTACCAACCTTATGGTTAGTAGTTCAGTACTCATCCTACAGCACCAACAGGGCTCCTTGATATAGTCTGAATCTTCTATTAATTTTACTCATTTGCTGGATTAAAAGTGCAAATGAAAGGGAAACTCAATTTACATGATTAGTAAGGGCTTTCTGTGTCACCAAGTGGTAGCAAATAGAGTTCTAGCTTCTTTTCTTTAAGAGTATTCTTATCACACTGACACTAGAGCAGCTAGTAGAAAATAAAATAATGCACTATCGTTTATCATCCCTGGGTTTCAAATTAATGTTAATTACTTAGTTGGCTTAATGAAATCGTTTTTTGTTATATTTTCTTTTTCAGTTACTTTATGATTTTATTGAAATCATCTATTTGATTTTTAAGAAATAGTTTTCTTTGATTTGAAGTTTCACTTTATTTTTGCATTTCTTATTGTTTGCACACATTTTTGGAAGGTTTCCCCTGGGAATGTTGTTTTGTTTCCTTTCTTGCATTGAATTTAAATTATTAAAGTTAAAGCTGAGCATTTTATATCATGGGTAGTTTTCTGACTAATTTGTGTATGTATGTACAGGTGAATTCGTTGTCTGGAGGAGACACTAGCAAGAGTTCATCTAGGGGTATGTCTTTAAGTTCTTTTATTTTAATAGTAACTATTGCTTTTTCAGATAATTGTATAAATTTTTTTGTTTGTTTTAAACCTAGGCTCACTGCATCCTGAAAGTCCTATTCAAGTAAGCATGGACCAATTATCTGAAGCAGTTTATGATCTTCTCAGACTGCATGCAAATTCAGATACAAGTCCTGCTGATCATGCCCAAAGTAGCAGGAGTATCAAGGAAGCATGGACCACAACAGAACAACTTCAGTTTTCTATTTTTGCTGCACATGGAATTTCAAGTAACTGGGTATCCAAGTAAGTGCCTGTTTAAAAGAAAATATGCTCAACTTTGCCTTAAAGCCATTCCAATCTTGGAAAAATATCAGCAACCATTGTTGTCTTGGTATTTAAATGGATAATACAAAAATCATTATATAATTTCATAGTTTTCATAGAAATTACAGAGATGTTTGAAGCTGTTTCACAAAAAATGTCACCACATATAAGAGTAGGAAAATACATGTTGAAATTTACAAAAACAACTATCGACCAATAAATTTATTAATTTAAGACTGTAATCCTTTGTATCTTTTAGTACCAGAGTAATTTAAAACACTTCTGCAGAACAAAATTTCAAGATTTTTTTTTTTTTTTTTAACCTTCTTTGGTGGTAGTGGAGTCAGTTCTGACTCATAGTGACCCTGAATAGGGTTTCTGAGGCTGTAAATCTTTACAGAAGCAGAAAGCCTCATCTTTCTCCCATGGAGTGGTTGGTAGTTTTGAACTGTTGACCTTGAGGTTAGCAGCCCAACTTGTAACCACTACGCTACCAGAGCTCCTTAACCTTCTTTACTGGTTTACACTTATTTGGCTTTGAGGCATTAAATTCTACAGATGCATTAGTTCTTCTATTAAAACTTTAATATAGGTTTTCTTTTTTAGTCTTTTAGTCAATGCCATAATAACATTATAGTAAATGTTCACCAATTGGGCTTTAAATGTAAGAGTAATATAATGTGAAAGTGATATATTAATTCATTTAGTAAATATTTACTGAGCACCAGCTATCAACTATGTTTTTAGTACTTGGGATAGAGGAATAAACAAGGCAGAAAGGGAAAAAAAACAACCACATCCTCATGGAACTTCCATTTAAATGGGTGTTACACTCCACGTTCTCTCCTGATACACACACACACACACACACACACACACACACAGATGCATTTAGACACTAAGAAGGAAGACAAATACCCAGTAGAAGACAATGTAAAAAACGACAGTGATAATTTTGGATAACTGGTGGAAAGAAAGTTAATAAGATGCCGAAGTAAATTGGGAGAAATGGATTGAGATTGAAAAAAGGAAAACAAATAGTTTGGGTTTTTATGAACCAATGAAATTAGACTTGAAATATATTTAGAATGATGATAGTTTGCATATTTGAACAAAAGGGTTAAATATGTAACCTAGCAGTAAGAATACAAGTTGGTTATTTTATAGTCTATATCTCTGTAACGGAGTCCTGGTGTGGCTCTGTGGGTTAATGTGTCAGACTGCAAAGCCATTTGAACTACAAGGTTGGTGGTTCAAGTTCACCAGTCGCTCCTTGGAAACCCTATACAGGGTTGCTATGGGTCGGAACCAACTCACAGCACTTCACAACAACAACAACAAATCTATGTAAAAAACATATGTCATTTTAACAGTCTTCACATGTAGTTTGATGACATTAGTTATGTTAGTTGTTTTTTAAGCATTACCCTTATATGAAATTCAGTGTCCCTAAGCATTGAGTCCTTTTTTCCCGCTCCCTCCTGCCTGCTCCTAGGAACTGCTAATCAGCTTTGGTCTCTGCACTTGTCTCTTACAGATATTTTATGTAAGTGGGATCCTACATTGTTTGTCCCTTTGTGATGGACGTATCTCATTTAGAATAATATTTTCAGGGTTTATACATGTTGTAGCAGATATTATTGTTGTTAAGTACCATGGAGTCGGTTCCGACACATAGTGACCCTGCACAGGGTTTCATTTTTCCTCATAGCTGAGTGTAATATTCCATTGTATATATGTACTACATTTTGGGTATCCATTCATATCTGCTGATGGGTATTTGGGTTGTTTTTACCTTTGGGCTATTATGAATAGTGCTTCAATGATAAATATAGTTTCAATGAACCCAAGATTCCTGCCTTAGAAGACTGATTGTACCTAACCAGCTCTGTACTTGGGATAATTAGGGATTACTGATGGCAGAACACAACAGCATCTATCCCCATGGATGAAAGCTTTCCAATTGACTGGAAGGGCTGACTCAATCAAGTCAGGTCCATTCATTAATAATATGATTAGATGAGTCCATTTGAATGACTTAGCAAAGGAAAATAGCTAGTAAAAGTAATATTTGCACTCTCTTCCTAGAATGTATTTAGAAGTGAAAGAATACAGTATTCAGTATTATTCATCTCAAAACTAAAGAAGTAATTATAACTGAGCACAAGATTGAACAATTGAGATAAATTCTCAACTATTATCATTATGGCACACCTTAGCCTGGCATCTAGAGATATGTGTTAATTTCTGCTACATCTCTTCTCTATTTTTAGAGTTTACAGTGGTTAAACTTTACATCAGTTTCCAAAACTTCAAATAAATGGTAATCACATTATCTCAAATAGTAGTTACTTTGGGGGAAGAACTAATAACTATATGTATTTGTATTCATTGACTAATTTTTGTTATCAAAATAAAATCAAACTATTTCTTCCTGCAGTTATGAAAAGTACTACTTGATATGTTCCCTGTCTCATAATGGAAAGGATCTTTTTAAACCTATTCAATCAAAGAAGGTTGGCACTTATAAGAATTTCTTCTATCTTATTAAATGGGATGAACTGTAAGTGAAATTTCTGGCTTTTTATTCTTTTAGTATACCCTGTGCTTTTATTTTTTATGTATGCATTCTAGCTTTTGTTTTTATTATAATTTCCATTAAGCTTCATTCAATTCTTACTGATACTCAGTTCTTACTGACTTTTTAAGGTGTCATTGAGATATAATTCTGTAAGATAGACTGACATTTTCATTAAAAAGTTGGAAAGATTTTTAAAAATCTACATACAGTTAAATTGCAGAAATCTGCCATTAATTCTTCTTTGACTTTAACTTAAATATGAATGTTTACATACAGGTCTCCTATAAAGCAATGTTCTATAGCATTGCTTACCGTAAGATTTATTCTATAACACTGTATGAATATATTTGAAGCATGGCTGTTGATTAACATAAAGTGCTACTCTTAAACCCACTCATAGCAACCCTGCATAGGGTTTCTGAGGAGTGATTGGTGGGCTTGAACCTTCAACCTTGCAGTTATCAATCCGGTGCTTGTCCTACAGCATGTAAAAGATAGTATTTTTTAACTGTTAATATTTTTAAATGTTATGATTGGTTGAAAGCAAAGCTGATGGTCTTGTCTGTTTACCTTCACTCAATTCACAGTAAAAAGTTGGCAAAAAAAATTTTTTTTTTAATGCTTTTAACCTAAGGGAATTCTTTCAGCATTTAGGCAGATAAGTTGCAGAGTTTCTAACCTTTTGTTCCACA
>NW_006408601.1:7374397-7383208 GCF_000296735.1 Chrysochloris asiatica | reverse complement strand
CAATCAAATAATCATCACTCCATTCATTGCCATCACATTTATTCCAACTCATAGTGACACAATAGGATAGACTAGAATTGACTGATAGTGTTTCTAAGTCTGTAAATCATTAGGAAGCAGACTCCCACAACTTTTCCTTTAGAACAGCTGGTAGGTTTGAACTACTGACCTTTCAGTTAGCAGTCCCATGCTTAATCACTGTGCCATCATGGATATGTCAGTCAAATAATACAGAACTACTTAGAAGGTAAAAAATGTCACCAGTTTTCAACACTTAACATCTGTGGCCTCCTCAGAGTGACCACTGTTGAGCATGTGTGTCCTTGTTGGCTTAAAAATATATATGTGTATACATATATATATATACACACACAATGGTAAACATATATGTCTGTTTGTACATGTATGTGATTATACATCCCCAAACAAAATAAATCAGAAACATTCATCTAGTTTTTGCTAAAGGAAATAATGTTAATTGCTGTTAATTTGCCTGGAAATTGACATTGCACTTCTTCTGTAAAAGGCATTTATACATTTGTAAGGAACAAATATATTTTAAATTTTTATATTGTTACTGAAATTTGCTTATTTAAAAATTTTAATAGTAAGCTAGGCTTGCTATTTAGCTAAAGACATTGAAGATTATAGATAATTTGTTAAATAAAATACCTAAATAGTTCAGTCTCACTGAAGAGTTAAACTTAACATTCAACCTAATTTGTTCTTTGTATTAATATATTCTTCTCCTTGTAGAATCCTTTTTCCCATCCAGATATCACAGTTGCCACTAGAATCACTTCTTCACCTTACACTCTTTGGGATTTTGAATCAGAGCAGTGGAAGTTCGCCTGATTCTAATAAGCAAAGAAAGGGGCCGGAAACTTTGGGCAAAGTTTCCTTACCTCTTTTTGACTTTAAACGGTAAGTATTACTGAGTTGTGAAAATGAGTTACTGTGAACACAGCATCAGAATTGGCTAGAGGACAAGATGGGAGATAATGACAAATGAGGAAGCTTCAGAAAGTTTGTATAAGGATGAAATTAAAAGATAATATAGTGTTCCACAAACTTTTTGAAGTTTCCTTGTACATTTGCTAAGGTGGTGGTGGTGGTGGTTATGTGCCGTGGAGTTGGTTCCAACTCATAGCGACCCTATACAGGGTTTGTGAGGCTGTAAATCTCTACGGGAGCAGAAAGCCTGATCTTTCTCCTGTGGGAACTGCTGATAGTTTCGAACTGCTGACCCTGAGGGTAGCAGCCCGATTCGTAAGCACTACATTTCCCATTGTGATAGTTCAGTGGCACAGATCAGAGAAAACCAAGGTTATTCTACTGTAGTTTGAGCATATCTGCTGCTCATTGTTTCAGGAGAATTAATTTATTCTTTGTCATTTATGTAACCATATACCAAACTCATTACTATGAAGTTGATTCCAACACACAACTCTCTAGAACTGACTCAAAGGGTTTCAAGGCTCTAAATCTTTACAGAAACACAGTGACACATCTTTCTCCTTCAGAGTTCCTTGCTGGGTTCGAATGTCCAACCTTTCAATTAACGACTGAACACTTTAACCATTTGCTACCTGTTGTTGTTGTTAAGTGCCATCGAGTGGCTTCCGACTCATATACCACCCCTATATAGGGTTTCCATGGAGTAGCTGATGAGCTTGGACTGTGGACCTAGCGTTCAAGCCAACCTTGCAACTCAAAGTGCATTAGCTCACAGTACCCCAGTCCTTATTTATGTAAGGCACTGTGTTATTGATATAACTCCTTGATATTAAGTATGACCTCAGTTTTTGTTTATAACTCCTTCTCAACTTTCTCTACTTTTTGGAGTCTTCATTGCACATTATTCCTTTCCTTTACTTCTTTACTTGTCTGATTCAGCCCTTACTGTCTGGTCTCCTGGTCTTTAATTTCCAGTGGCCCCACATATGTCCAAAAATCCTCTATAGGAGTTAATTTCCTTATCTAGGGATAAAGGAATTTCTTTGGAGCTTTTTGCCTACTTACCACTTTTGGTAGGAGCTCTGGTAGCGTAGTGGTTATGAATCAGGCTGCAAACCTTAAGGTCAGCGGTTCGAAACTACCAGCTGCTCCATGGGAGAAAGATCAGGCTTTCTACTCCCGTAAAGATTTACACCCTCGGAAACCCTGTACAGGGTCGCTATGGGTCGGAACCGACTCGACGGCACTTAACAACAACAACCACTTTTGGTGTTATTTGCCTGGCCTTTCACCTGAATATTCTAATTTTCTTCTAAGTAATATTCCTGAGGTGAACAAGGGTATTCCTTTAAAAAAATATATGGAGGAAATTCTGCAGAACTGAATTATTTGTCTCTTAAACAAATAAATGGCAAGGTAAAAAACAGGTAGGGACAATGTATAAGATTAAGACAAGGATTGGCAACTTTAGTCACTATGGTTCGGAACAAACTCGACGGCACTTAACAACAACAACAACAACAACAACGATATTGTACTTATTTTAAAAGCAAACACAATGTGTATTTAGAGATATATTATGTACAGATTAAATAATATTAGAATTTGAAAATCTAGTGGGAGTGAGCATGATTCTAAAAATGACAGATTATATTGTATAAAAAGTTTCAGACTGTTACTCTGTCAAGAAAGCATGAAGATAATCTAGTTTTAGAAAGTATTTGCTGTTTAAATAAAATGAACAAAGATTGGAAAAATTTGTAGTTTTCTACTTTTATGTATGTGGTGTTGGTTTTCAGAAATCTCTTACATGCAAAGATATGTCAAAACGTTTACTATAATAAATATGCTAATTAGGCCTTAAATTAGTAGTCTAGGGCATGTATTGGTGAACTCCCAATCCACTACCTGCTTTTGTAAATAAAATGTTTTTAGAACATAGCATGCATATTCATTTACATATTGTTCATGGCTACTTTTGCACCATAACGGCACAGTTGAGTATTTGCTACAAAGGCCCTATACTCCACAAAGACTAAAATATTTACTATCTGACCCTTTACAGAAAACCTTTGCTGACCCCTAGTCTAGGGCACAAATGTAACTTATCATCTTAAATGGTTGGTGCTTTGCCACTAAGTAGGTCCTTGTTTTCTCAGCCTACATGTTTTGTTCTGATGATAAAAGCCAGGGAGAATTTTGTAATCCAAACTACCCTGAGATGTATTCCTTTATAGAAAATCTCCTAAGACTGTCCTTTGCCTTCCTAGTATCCTTGGTTGGTTGGTGGTTATGTGCTGTAAAGTCAGTACCGACTCATAACGACCCTGTATAGGGTTTCTGAGGCTGTACATGTTTACTGGAGCAGAAAGCCTCATCTATCTCTTGAGGAACAGCTGATGTACTTGCTTTTGTTTCTTTGTCACACTACATGTGACTGAGCCTTTACCCATCTTGCACTCTCACCTCAACTCCATTCTTCCCAACATGCTTTCTTTCATTCTGTCTTCCTTAGTTCCCACTTGTTACTTCAGTATATTTACCTAAAGTCTCAGTAAACTATTGAAATCTTTCTAATTTGTTATTAAAGATGATACTCTTTTTATATGTTACTGTTATTAAGTGCTATCAGTCGAGTCTGACTGATAGTGACCTGTATAGGGTTTCCAAGGAGCAGCTGATAAGTTTGAATTGCTGGCCTTGCAGTTAGCAATCCAGTGCTTTCCTACAGCACCAGACCAGGATTCCACTTTGTATATAATAAATAAAAACTTAATAAATGTTTGAATACTTACATTTCAAATACCTTACAATGTGTTGTGAATTTTGAATAAATTTTTTAAATGAAAATCATAGATATTCTTCTGTTTACATTCTTGAAGGTTTTTAACATGTGGAACTAAGCTACTGTATCTTTGGACATCATCACATACAAATACTACTCCTGGAACAGTACCCAAAAAAGGGTATGTGATGGAAAGAATAGTGCTACAGGTAATGCTGCTGCTTGACATGTGAGGAGGTTTAAATTTACTTCTAGTTACTCAGAAAGTATGTGTATACACCTTTACTTGTATCCTTTTCAAATGAGCCTCATTGATTTAAGTGCCAATAAACCATACTAATTTCTGAAAAACAACTAAAAAAATGCACTTGCTCCCATCCTAATCAGTGTATGTGCTATTTAGAATTACCAACAGTAGTTATCACTTTCAACAAAAGAACAATAAGTACTAATTTAATTTTCAATCTAAAAGTCACATCGCTGAGAAAAATTAATTTTCCTCAGAAAGGTTAATATGGAAAATATGTAAATTATGCAATTGTAATGTAATTGACTTCTGTTAAAATTTTTAAGGTTGATTTTCCTTCTCCTCCATTTGATATCCTTTATTCAACTCCTCAAGTTGACAGAAGCCTTATACAACAGCAACATTTAGAAACGTTGGAAAATGATATTAAACGGAAACTTGTTGACATTCTTCACAGAGACTCCTCATTTGGGTATGCCCCATTTTCTGTTTTGTCCTAATATCTCATATGTAGAGTTCTACTTAAGGGCTTGTATTATAAATGTGTTGATTTTGTTCATGATTTTTCAATTCTCTTGGTATGGGAACTATTCTATCTGATTTTTAAATTATTTTTATTACAAATGACCGTAAACCCATTGTCATCGAGTCAATTCTGACTCATATCAAACCTGTATAGGGCTTCCAAGGCTGTAAATCCTTATGGGAACAGAATGCCTCATCTTTCTCCTATAGAGTTTCCCGTGGGTTTGAACTACCGACTTGTAGTTAGCCATCCAGTGCTTATCTTGAGGTGCCACCAATGCTCTTTAAAGAATCGCTGTATGACTACATAAAAATGTAGAAATTTGTATAACTCAAACTTTACATGCCGAAAAACAACAACAGATTTGGAATTTATTTATAGTAGATATCAATAGATTAATTTCTTTAATATATAAGATATTTTCATATCAACAAGGTAAAGAGTAACAACTCAGTAGTAGACAATTCAACCAGGCAATTCTTTGGGAAATAAACACAATACCTTTTGAAAATACATAAAAATTTTCATCCTCTTTAGTAATCAAGACACTATTTTACACGCATCATGTTGACAAATAATATAATTGCATTATAAAAAAATTTTAATGAGTTATAAAGGAAAACAGGAATTGTGCTATTTGTGGAGCTGTAAAATGTTTCAACTCCTTTGGAGAGCAATTTGGCAAAAACTGTAAAAGTCAAAAGGTACCTAATGTGTGCTTCAACAGTCCCACTCCTAGTTATATATGTATATGAGAGAAAATCCTTTTATATTTGCTAATGGAAATGAGTCCTGGTGTGGCGCTCTGGGTTAATGCACCAGACTGCAAAGTTGTTTGAACTGCAAAGTTAGGGGTTCAAGCTCACCAGTCACTCCTTGGAAACCCTAAACAGGGTTACTATGGGTCAGAATTGACTCAATGGCACTTAACAGTAACAACAATGGAAATAAGGATTTTCAGTGCAGTGTTTATTTGAGATACACCCATATGTATGCTTCTATATAAGTAGACTGTCTCTGGAAGAATACACAAGCTTAGGCAATTGCCTCTGGGGAGAGAGATGGCAGTGACTCCACTGTGTGTATCTTTTTACAATATTTTAATTTTACAGTAATATGCATTATATTTAAAACTGGATAAATAAATATTTTATTCATGTAAACACTTGTCATTAAACTTAAATTAGATCTCTAAGTACATTTCATTTTTAATATTCTTCAACTGAATTAAATAATCATCCTTCAGCATTTTGTAATAGCATTTGTTTTTTGCCTGGCATTTCACATTAACCGGATATTGCTGAGTTAATTCCAAATGATAGCAACGCTGTAGGACACAATAGAACTGACCATAGGGTTTGCAAGACTTAATCTTTACAGAAGCAGACTACCACATCTTTCTCCTATAAAGTGACTGGTGGTATCAAACTGCCAACCTCTCTTTTAGCACCCAAGTGCTTAACAACTTTGTCACAGGGCTGCTTCAGCATTTCATATTGTTGTTGTTAACTGCTTTTTAGGTGATTCTGACTCATAGTAACCCTGTACAGTGTTTCTAAGGAGTGACTGCTAGGTTCTTCAGCGCCATACCAGGACTTCACATTTCATATTACTTGTGTGAATTGTATGAGATCCTTGTAGTTCCATGGTGTGGTCTGCTTATTCAGCTCTGATTTCTGACATCTGGTGGTGTTGGTGGTGTTAGGTGCCATCAAAGTTGGTACCAACTCATGTGATCTTATGCACAACAGAACTAAACACTGCTTGGTTCTGTGCCATCCTCACAATTGTTACACTTGAATCCAATGCTGTTGCCACTGTGCCACGCCATCTTGTTGGGGGTCTTCCATTTTTTGGCTGACCCTCCTCTTTATTTAGCACTAAATCCTTCTCCAGTAACTGATCCTTCCTGATAATATGTCCAAAGTATCCTATCTTCTAAGGAGCATTCTGGCTACATTTCTTCCAATACAGATTTGTTTGTTCTTGTAGCAGTCTGTGGTATTTCTAATATTCTTGCCCACCATCATAACTCAAATGCATCAATTCTTCTACCGTCTTTCTTATTCACTGTCCAACTTTCACATGCATATGAAGCTATTTAAAAATACCATGGCTTGGGTTTGGGCACCTTAGTCTTTAAACTGGCATCCTTGCTCTTGAACACTTAGAGAGGTCTTGTGCAGCAGATTTGCCTAATGCAATATATCATTTGATTTCTTGACTGCTGCTTCCCTGAATATAGATAGTGAATCTAAGCAAAATGAATGAAGTCTTTGACAATTTCAATCTTTTCTCCATTTATATGCATGGTTTTTTTGTTTTTGTTTTTGTTTTTTTTTTGCTTTGCTCCAGTTGTAAGGACTTTTGTTTCCTTTCCATTAAGGTGCAACCCATACTGAAGGCTATGGTCTTTGATCTTCATCAGTAAGTATTTCAAATTCTCTTCACTTTTAGCAAGCAAGGTTGTTTCATCTACATATTGCAAGTTGTTAATAAGTCTTCTGCCAATCCTGATGCCACAGTCTTCATATAATCCCAGATTCTCAGATTTTATTTGTTCAGTATACATATTGAATAAGTACAGAAAAAAATACATCCCTGGTGCACACCTCCTAATTTTACACTATTCAGTGTCCCCTTATTCTATTAAAAGAACTGCCTCTTGGTCTAAGTACAGGTTCCTCATCAATACAATTAAATGATCCTGAAGTCTCATTTTTCTCAATGTTGTTCATAGCTTTTCATGCATGATCCACACAGCCAAAAGCCTTTACATATTCAATAAAGCCCAGGTAAACATCTCTCTGGCATTCTCTCCTTTCAGCAAAGATTCATCTGATGTCAGCAGTGATACGCTTCTTTCCAGGTCCTCGAGTGAATCAGGCTTGAACTTCTGGCAGTTCCATATTGCAGCTGTTTTTGAATATTTAGCAAAATTTTATTTGCATGTGCTATTAATGATTGTTATTGTTGTTAAATCGAGTCGGCTCCGACCCATAGCAACCCTGTATAGGGTTTCCGAGGAGCAGCTGGTGAGCTTGAACTGCTGTGCTGACCTTGTGATTCAAACCGACTTTGTAGTCTAACGCATTAACTCATATCACCACACCAGGACTCTGCTATTAATGATACTATCTGATAATTTCCACATTCCATTGGGTTACCTTTCTTTGGAATAATCACATTTATGGATCACTTCCAATCAGTTGGCTAGGTAGGTCTTCCAAATTTCTTGGCCTAGATGAATGTCTCCAGTGCTGCCTCAGTTTGCTGAAAGATTTCAATTTGTATTCCATTAATTTCTGGAGCCTTGTTCTTTGCCAGTACCCTGGAATTCTATTTCAGTACTGCTGGCTCTTGTTCATAAGATGTCTCTTGAAATGGTTGAACATAGTCCATTTCTTTTTGGTACCGTGACTCTTTATTCCTTCCATCTTCTTTTTTTTTTTAATGTTTTATTGTGAATTATGTGATAGTTTACGTGGGAGAACATTGGCTTTACATTCATCCTTTCGTATATCATTGCATTGCCATGGTTACAATCCCCTCCATGCATCATCAACCAATCAAAGGGTATACCCTGCAAGCCTTCGCCCTGGTCATCAGCACACAGCCCCTTGCCCTCTATGGGTATAAAGTCCCCAGCCGCTCCATCTCTCCACGTCATCATCTCTGCCTCCATCTCTGGCGTCACTGCTTCTCTGGGTAGGTTCCCACTCTCCGCTCTTCTCCCTTGATGGTCCCAGGGACCTCCATTCCTAGGCTGAAAAGTCAGTCACTCCCCTCCTTTGCTACAAAACGTCTACCTTTACATTTCCAACCCCACATCTCCAACCCATGCAATCAGTCCTGATAACACTTATTCACTATTGTATCACAAGAGACCTATCTGCATCTCCTTTTATCAGCTCCGCCCAGACAGATTGGATACTACTCAGTGGAGATTCTACTTTTCCTCCACGCCCTCTGGATCTAGACTCCCTCTTGAAAGCTTGTAAGCCAGTCACTTCTTGCCTTTGTAGCCCCCCCATTTTGGATAGCCAATGTTCAAGTTGCCCATCCCTGTCTACTCTGTGTATGGAGGGGGTGGGAATGATCCTGTTGTAAAGATTTGTTCCCTCTTTTGAGCTACTGCATCCATAGGTGTAGGTCAAGTTCATCAAATTGTATTAGATTACTCTTTTTTTCCTCTTCTTTTTTCTTCTAGTTGAGCTCTGATCATCCAGTCATTGAAGCCAGGTCAAGTGGGTATTATCTGCAGGTGTGGGTGTTCTTGTGCATATGCCCTCTCTT
>NW_006408601.1:7346878-7372974 GCF_000296735.1 Chrysochloris asiatica | reverse complement strand
AGCAGTGGTTTGCTTATTCTGGGTCTCTTTCCTTTCCATATAAAGTTTGTAATTGTTTTGTCCATCTCTTTGAATAATGTTGTTGGAATCTGGATTGGGATTAAATTATATGTGTAAATTGCTTTGGGCAGTATTGACATTCAACGTTAAGTCTTCCTATCCAGGAGCATGGTACATTCTTTCATTTTTGTAGGTCTCTTTTGGTTTCTTGTAGTAGTGTTTTATAGTTTTCTTTGTATAAATTCTTTGTTTCTCTGGTTAAATATATTCCTAGATATTTCATCCTTTGGGTGGCTATTGTAAATGGTATTACTTTCCTAATGTCCTTTTCAATGTTGTCGTTTTTGGTAGAGGAATCCAGCTGATGTTTGTATGTTGATCTTATATCCTGCCACTTTGCTGAATCTTCCAATGAGGTCTAGTAGCTTTTTTTTACTGAGTCTTTGGGGTTTTCTACGTATAGGATCATATCGTCTGCAAATAGAGTTTTACTTCCTCTTTGCCAATTTGGATGCCTTTAATTTCCCTGTCTTGCCATATAGCCCTTGCTAAGACTTCCAGCTCAATATTGAATAGGAGTGGTGACAAAGGGCATCCTTGTCTGGTTCTTGTTTGCAGTGGGAAGGCTTTCAATTTTTCTCCATTGAGAGTAAGGTAGGCTGTTGGTTTTGTGTATATGCTCCTAATTATGTTAAGGAATTCCCCTTCAATTCCTATTTTGTTGAGTGTTTTTATCAGGAATGGATGTTGGATTTTGTCAAATGCCTTTTCTGTATCAATCGATATGGTCATGTGGTTCTTTTTTTTTTTTTTCTTATTTATATGGTGGATAACGTTGATCATTTTTCTAATGTTGAGCCATCCTTGCATCCCTGATATGAATCCTACTTGATCATTATGTATGATCATGATGTGTATCATGATATATTATCTTTTTAATGTGTTGGCTAGGATTTTGTTGAGAAATTTTGCATCTGTATTCACGAGGGATAGTGTCTATAATTATCTTTCTTAGTGATTTCCTTCCATGGTTTTGGTATGAGGGTTATGCTTGCTTCATAAAATGTATTACGAAATTTGCTTTCTTATTGTATGATGTTCTTGATGTCATTCCACAGCTCTTCTGGTCTTCAATCATTAATGGCTAATGCATCAAGTGTGTTCTTGATATGATTCTAAATTTGATCTTTTCAAGGTCAAATTTTAGCTCTTGTGTACTTGTTTTAATTGTCTTCAGCTTCAACCAGAACTTGCATATGAGCAATTGGTGGTCTGTTCCATAATCTGCCCCTGGTCTTATTTTCTTGTTTCAGCTGATCATATGGAGCTTCCCACCCCCTCTCTTCCCACAGATGTCATTTTGATTTCTGTGTATGTCATCTGGTGAGGTCCTTGTGTATAATCATCTTTTGTGTTGTTTAAAAAAGGTAATGAAGAAGTCATTGGTCTTGTAAAATTCTATCATTGCTGTCACCAAGTCCATATTTTCCAACTACTAAGCCTTCCTTTTGTTTTCCTACCTTTACATTCCATTCACCAGTAATTATCAGTACATTTTGATAGTGTGTTTGATCAGTCAGACTGAAGAAGTTGGTAGAATTCTTCAGTTTCATCATCACTGGCTTTAGTGGTTGGTGCATAAATTTGAATAATAGTGGTATGAACTGGTCTTCCTTGTAGGTGTATGGATATTATCCTATCACAGACAGCATTATACTACAAGATATATCTTGAAATGTTCTTTTTGATGATGCATGTGACCCTGTTCCTCTTCAATTTGTCATTTCCTGCATTGTAAACCATATGATTGTCAGATTCAAGTGGCCAATACTAGCCCATTTCAGCTCACTAATGCCTAGGATATCAATCTTTATGCATTCCATTTCATTTTGGAGAACTTTCCATTTTTCTAGATTGATACTTCATCTCTGGTGCAAGGTCAATTTGAACTGCAAGCAAGCTTAGCAGTCACTCGTTAAAAACCCTATACAGGGTCGGTATGAGTCAGAAATGACTTGATGGCAATTAACTGCAATGTACGTCATACATTCCATATTCCAATTATTAATGGATATTTACAGTCATTTCTCCTCATTTTGAATTGTGCTCATCAGCAAATGAATATCCCAAAAACTTTTACTCCATTTGCATCATCACTGTCAACTCCACTCTTAGGAGGCATATTTTGAGTGCCTCCCAACCTTAGGAAAGGAGCTCTGGTAGCGTAGTGGTTACGAATCAGGCTGCAAACTGCAAGGTCAGCAGTTCGAAACTACCAGCTGCTCCTCGGGAGAAAGATGAGACTTTCTGCTCCCGTAAAGATTTGCAGCCTCAGAAACCCTGTACCAGGGTCTCAATGAGTCGGAACCGACTCCACGGCACATAACAACAACAACAACAACCTTAGGGGAGCGCATCTTCTGGTACTATATCTAGAATTATTCTTGTGCTGTTCATCATTTTTCAATATTCAGTATTCTGATGCTATCTGACAGTGTTCCACTGTTATTCATAAGGTTTTCCGTGGCAGACATTCAGAAGTAGTAGGCCTCTCCTTCTTCCTAGTATGTTTTAGACTGGAAGCTTAGCTGAAACTTGTCTACCATGGGTATATACCCTGTTGGTATTTAAAATGCTGGTAGCATAACTTCCATAATCACAAAAACACTCAAGCCACCAGAGTACAACAGACTAACAAACAAGTGAATTCATGATTCTATCAAGAAGTGGCTGTCTCAAAATTATACTTTCCTTTATATTTTTACTAAGACTGTAACTATGTCATTGTTAAATCACCAAGAAGTAATTTAATTCTATTGTCTGTGCAGACTTTCTAAAGAAGATAAAGCCTTTTTATGGGAGAAACGTTATTATTGTCTCAAACACCCAAATTGTCTTCCTAAAATACTGGCAAGTGCCCCAAACTGGAAATGGGCTAATCTTGACAAAACTTATTCATTGCTTCAACAGTGGCCTCCATTGGACCCACTGACTGCTTTAGAACTTCTTGATTCGAAGTAAGTTAACTGTGGATGCATTTATTTACTTAGTTTTATTGTTGTCATTTTTCTAGTGAAGTATTACGCTATAGGAATAGTATTTTTCTAATGGGTTAGTATAGTTATCCAATACATTGTAAATGTGTAAATGTATACCTATACAAATACATTTTTTGCATTTCAGTTACGAATGAAACATTTTCACATAGTTTTAAATAAATCTAAATAGGGTTGGGTGAAAATTTTTAATTATTTGTTGAATTTTATGTTGTGTACTGAAATTCATTTTCATAATCTTAAGCTTTTCAAATGTTCATAAAATTAGTCTATATAGCACTAAGATATTCTTCCTTAAAAAAAAAAAAAGAAAAGAATAGCACATTGGTTTTGAACAACTCTGTTTGAGTATTATTTGTCAGGAATCTATTGAGATTGTGTTTTCAGGAAACACAGCTTCCTTAGAAAGATGACTATCAAATCTTGATTACTGTGTTATTCTCCTAGATTTGCTGATCAGGAAGTGAGGTCCCTAGCTGTGACCTGGATTGAGGCCATTAGTGATGATGAACTAACAGATCTTCTTCCACAGTTTGTACAGGTGAGATTTTTGTTAGGTTATCTTCCTCTTCAACCTCCCCCATTTTTATGAGCAGTGAACTTGCTAAGTGATATACCTTCTGTTTTGATAAAAAATAGTGTGAAATGACTTAAGGGATTGCATTTAAATTTAGTGTGATTTTTCTCCCAATATTATCATCTGTCCCACTTGAATATTATACAAGGGGACTTCAGAATCTCAGAACAAACCAAAACTGAGCATTTTATGTACTTGACCATTTAAATATAACTAATAAATGTAATTCCTGAAATAATTTTTTTGCTAGATTTAATTATTTGGCCTTAAGTTAATTCATTTGTTTTGTTTTTATGAGTATTCTTTTTCATCAGTAAGAGTAATATTTGCTATATATAGTTTATCTTTTGCTAATTTTATCTTAGCAGTTTCTTCCCCAAAACCAAAGGTCTCATGTATTTATTAGTCAATCTCTTAATGCAGAAGCATCAGAACAAAAGGAAGAAACCAGATATTCCCAATACATGTTCAGTTGACCAGATTGTGGCAACCTTTTAAACTTAATATTGGTAGAATGCTAATGAACCTCGTCACGTGTGCCATCACATGTGAAACTCCTTATAAACCATGCTTGGTTCTTTCCCAATGTCTGCTCTTGGAGTTGTATTTGATTTAATACCAGTTTTCATTAGAACCCATTGGGAAGTTTGCTTTTGTTTCTTGACTAGGAATCTCTTGATTTTGAAAGTCTTATGAGAAGACTTAGCAAGGATGGAAGAGGGCTACACACACCATGATGGCAGAGAAAGGGAGAGTTTATCTTAGCAATTTAGTATGGATTTGACCAGTAGTAATGCCTATTTTCCTTTACATGTAGGCTTTGAAATATGAAATTTACTTGAACAGCTCATTAGTACGCTTCCTTCTGTCCAGGGCATTGGGAAATATCCAGATAGCACACAATTTATATTGGTAAGATTTCAATTTTATTTAAGTACCTTATTTCAAGTATATATAGAGATGACTTGACTTCGAACCACAAGGCTGGCAGTTTAAACCCACCAGCTGCTCCAAGGGAGAAAGATAAGACTTTCTGCACCTGAAAAGATTTAAAGCCTTGGACAACCTATACAGAGTCACTATGAATTAGAACTGACTCAACAGCACTTAACCTAGAGATGACTTACTCTTTAAGTCCAAACAATATACCCAGGCTGTTTACTGTGGATACAAGATACTGTGTTGAAGGCATTATTATAAATAAGCTAAATTCTTATTTCCTTAAAAATAAATCCAAAAATTAAAATGCCTTCTGTTGCAAGATATTTTACATGTTATAGCAGTAAGTAACGTTTTTATGCTTATATAGCTTAAAGAATCCCTGGGTGTTACAAATGCTTAATGTGTTCTGCTGTTAACTGTTGCATTGGAGTGGGTTTCAACTCATAGTGACCCTGTGTAGAGTTTCTAAGGCTTTAAATCTTTTTGTGGGAACAGAAAGTCTCATCTTTCTCCCGTGGAGCGGCTGAGGGGCTCGAACCGCCCACATTGTGGCTTGCAGTCCACTATTTATCCTACTGCTGTCAACTGAGAGGTTGGAAATTTGAGTCCGCCCAGAGGCATCAGAAGAAAGACCTGTTGATCTGCTTCCAAAAAATCAGCCGTTAAACCCTAAAGAGTACAGTCCTACTCTTCACACACATTGTGAGTTGTTGTCAAGTTAATTCCAACTCACAACAAGCACATATATTAAAGAGTAGAAGTGCTCCATAGGATTTTCTTGACTTAATGTTCAGAAGTAGATTGCCTCTCCGTCTTCTGCAATACCCTTGGGTGGGTCCAAACCACCAGCATGTAGGGTAGCTGTTGAGCACAAACCATTTATGTCACCTAGGAACCCTTTTTTTTCTTTTATAACTTAAAGTCAATTCCTGATTACCAAAAATTAAGCTTGTTAAGTTGATTTTCCAGGGAGGTTTATCCAGTTCTCAGAAGTGGCTGACATAAATATTTTGCTGTATTAGGCTCCTGAAGGATGCACTGCACGATGCACAGTTTGGTGCCCGGTATGAACATGTTTTGGGTGCTCTCCTTTCCTTGGGAGGAAAAGGCCTCAGAGAAGAACTTTTAAAGCAGACAAGACTCGTACAGCTTTTAGGAGGTGTAGCAGAAAAAGTAAGGCAGGCTAGTGGATCAGCCAGACAGGTACGTATTCATAAAACAGATCTTAAATGTTTTGCTGTTAAAGAATCTTTGTGGCGCTAGTAAGTTTAGATTTTATTCTTTGTTAGTAGACTTCCAATACCAGTAAAACTCTGTAACGTACCTGTTTGGAACAGATGAATACAAAAGTTACTCAAAATTAATAGAAACAGATTTCGCAGTCTAACTCAGAAAATCCATCCTTTTAAATTTCTGTCCTTATTAATTTTTTAGTCACTTACTCTATTCAGTTTTTTATTTTGAGTTTTAATTTTTTGTAAGTATAAAAGATGAAAGTATGAGTGGATGCTGATTTTTTAAAAATTCAAATCATGGATTTATAGAATAAATTTTAAGACTTTACCGTTTCCCTCTCCCATGTAGTTATTAATAGTTTGCTGTATGTCCTTCTTGATTATTTTCTATGACTTTACATGTATAAACAAGTTTATCTATAGATCTTTGGAGTGTTAAATTTTTTTAAAATAGAAATAAGACTATAATGTATATATGTTTTATTGAGGTAAAAAAAATGGCCATTTTAACCATTTCTAACTTTACAATTCAGTTACTTTTAGCATAGTCACAATATTATGTCAAAACAATTGTGAGTATGACAGAACAGAACAGTGTTTCCTTCTGTTTTGCATGGGGTTACTATGAGTCAACCTGACTCAAGGGCACCTAACAACAACAACAAAACATTTATCACCTCTAAAGAAACTCACTATGAAGTCATTCCCTATCGTCCCCTCCTCCCAGCCCCTGGCAAGCAGCTAAGCCTTGTTACCATTAAGCTATCACTCCCAATTTCTCCTTACCCCCAGCTCCTGTTAAACACTTACTTTTTGTTTCTATGAAGTTGCCTGTTTTGAACATTTTAGATAAATAGAATCATTCAGTATGTGACCTTTGGTATTTAGCATCTTTCATGCACCATAATGTTGTAGCATGTGTAAGTACTTCATTCTATTTTATGGCTTAGTAATATTCCATTATATGAATATACCACACTTGGTGTAACCATTCATCAGTTGATGGACATTTTGGTTGTTTCCAGCTTTTGACTATAAAGAATAATGCTGCTATGTACATTCATGTACAAATTTTGTTTGTATACATGCTCAAATACCTAATTCAATTTTCTTGGATACATACCTAGGGGTGGACTTTCTGGGTCATATGTTTAATTAATTAAGGAGTCATGGTGTGGTACTATAGGATAAGTACTCAACCTTAAGGTCTGTTTGAACTGCAAGGTTGGCAGTTCAAACTCACCAGCCACGACTCGGAAATTTTATACAGGATCATTATGAGTCAGAACCGACTCGACAGCGCTTAAAATCAACAGCAACAACAATATTTAATTAAAACATGCATTTAGTTAGGAGTCCTGGCGTGGTGCTGCAGAATAAGCACTGGATTACTAACTATAAGGTCAATGGTTTAAACCCGCTAGCCACTCCTCAGAAACACTGTACAGTGGGATGTTTTGAGTTGAAACTGACTCAACAACACTTAAAAACAACAATTATGTTTAATTCGTAAACTCCTGTGTTTAATATTTTTAAGAACTGCCAAACGTGACTGCACCATTTACAGCCCTAACAGCAAGGATGTAAGTTTCAGTTTCTCCACATCACTTGGTATTTTCCATTTTCATTATAGCATCCTACTGAATATAACCACCACTCATCTGTCAGTTTGCTGTACTACAGTGGCTTGCGTGTTGCTGTGATTCTGGAAGCTATGCCACAGTATTTTAAATACCAGCAGGTTCAACCACGGTGGACAAGTTTCAGATGAGCTTTCAGAAGAAGACAAACTTGGAAGTAGAGATGGACTACTTCCAAATATTTAATCACTGAAAACCTTATGAATAGCAGTGGAACACTGTCAGATAGCACCAAAATATTGATTATTGAAATATGATGAAGAGTACTGGCATATTGTCAGATACAGTGCCAGAAGATAAACCCCTCAGGTTGGAAAGCACTCAAAATACAACTGCCTCCTCAAAGTAGAGTTGGCCATGATGATGCAAATAGAGTAAAGCTCTCTGGACCTTCATTTGCTGATGGGGCACAACTCAAAATGAAGAAAAACAGGTGTAAACATGGATTAATAATCAGAACATGGAATTATGAAGTATGAATCTAGGAAAATTGAAAATTCTCAGAAATGAAGTGGAACACATAAACTTTAATATCCTAGGCAATTAGTGAGCTGAAATGGAATGATATTGGCCATTTTGAATCTGACAATCACACATGGTTTACTGTGTCGGGAATTACAAATTGAGGAGGATTGGCAATGCATCCATTATCAAACAGAACATATCAAGATCTGTTTCGAAGTACAGCACTGCCTATGATAGGATAATATTCAGACACCTACAAGGAAGAGGAGTTACTACCAACCACGGTTACTCAAATTTACTGACCAACCACTAAAACCAGTGATGATGAAGTTGAAGAGTTCTATAAACTTCTTCAGACTGAAATTGATCAAACATGCTGTCAACACTGGTGACTGGAATGTAAGGGGTGAAAACAAAGAGGAAGGATCAGTCTTTGAAAAATATGGCCTTGGTAATGGAAACAATGCTGGAGCTCACATGATAGAATTTTGCAAGACCAGTGACTTCTTCATTGCAAATACCTTTTTTTTTTTCCTCCTGTTGTGAGCTGAGTGACAGTTTACATGGGAGAACATCAGCTTTTATGCCATCGTTTTATTGCAATGATTACAATCTTCTTCATGCATCATCATTCAACGTGCAAATACCTTTTTTAAGCAACATAAAAGATGACTATATGCATGGACCTCACCAGATGGAATACACAGAAATCAACCTGACTACATCTATGGGAAGACACAGTGGAAAAGCTCCATATCATCAGCTAAAACAAGGCCAGGGGCAAACTGTGGAAGAAACCATCAGTTACTCATATGGAAGTTCAGGCTGAAGCTGAAAAAAAAAACAACAACAAATCTATGAGAACGAAAATATGACCTTGAATATATACAACCTGAATTTAGAGATCATCTGAAGAGAAAGACCAAAGACCAGAAGAGTTACGGGATGACATCAACAGCATCATACAGGAAGAAAGCAAAAGATCATTAAAAAGACAGCAGAAAAAGAAAAGACAAAAATGAATGTTAGAAGAGACTCTGAAACTTGCTTTCCAGAATAGAGATGCTGAAGCAATAATGAGGAATAAATGAGGAAGTGAAAGCTGAACAGAAAATTTCAAAGGTCAGCTCGAGAAGACAAACTCAAATATTATAACAAACTGTACAAATGGTTGGAGTTAGAAAACCAAAAGGGAAGAACACACTCAGCATTTCTGAAGCTGAAGGAACTGAAGAAAAAATTAAATCCTTGATTTGTATATTGAGGGATTATATGGGCAAAATATTGATTTATGCAGAAAACATTAAAAGAAGATGGAAGGAATACACAGAGTCACTGTACAAAAAAAAAAACAAAGTCGATGTTCAGTCATTTCAAGAGCCAATGATCCCAAAGGAAAACGTTCAAGGTGCATTGAAGGCATTGGCAAAGAATTGGGTTCCAGGAATTGATGGAATATAAATTGAAATCTTTGAACAAACTGATGTAGCACTGGAGATATTCACTCACCTGTGCCAAGAAATTTGGAAGACAACTACCTAGCTAACTTACTGAAACAGATCCATATATGTGCCCATTCCAAAGATAGATAACCCAATGGAATGTGTAAGTCCTCGGACAGTATCATTAACATCTCATGCAAGTAAAGTTTTGCTAATGAGAATAAAAAATGGATGCAAGCACACATTGACAGAGAACTACCAGAGGTTCAAGCTGGTTTCAGAAGAGGACATGGAATGAGGGATATCATTGCTGATCAGATGGATCTTGACTGAAAGCAGTGAAAACAAGAAAGATGTTTACCTGTACTTTATCGACTATGCGTTATCGATTGTGTGGATCATGACAATCTATGGAAAACATTGCAAAGAATGAGTATTCTGGAAAGCTTAATTGTGCTTATGAGGAACCTGTACATAGACCAAGAGGCAGTTGTTTGAACAAAACAAGGGAACACTGAATGATTTTAAATTAGCAAAGGTGTATGCCAGGGTTGCATTCCTTACCATACTGTCAGTCTGTATGCTGAGCACATAATCTACAAAGCTGGATTATATGGAGAAAAATGTGGCATCAGGATTGGAGGAAGACTCATTAACAATGTGCGATATGAAGATGATACAACCTTGTTGGCTGAAAGTGAAGAGGACTCAAATACTTACTGATGAAGATCAAAGACCACAGCCTTCAGTATGGGTTGCACCTCAATGTAAAAAAAGACAAAAATCCTCACCATTGGACTAATAAACAACATCCATATAAATGGAGAAAAGATTAAAGTTGTCGAAGACTTCATTTTGCTTGGATCAGCCATCATCACTCATGGAAGCACCAGTCAGTAAATCAAATGACGTATTGCATTAGGCAAATCTGCCACACAATACCTCTTTTAAAGTGTTCAAGAGTAAAGATGTCAGTTTGAGGACTAAGGTGTACCTAATCCAAGCCATGGTATTTTCAGTAACTTCATATGCACGTGAAAGTTGGACAGTGAATCAGGAAGACCATAGAAGAATTGATGCATTTGAGTTACGGTATCAGAGGAGAATATTAATGGACTGCCAAAAGAACAAACCAATCTTGTGTTTAAAGAGGTACAGCCAGAATGCTCCTTGGAAGCCAGGATGGCCAAACTTCATCTCACATACTTTGGACACATTATCAGGTGGAACCAGTTCTTGAAGGAAGGATACCATATTTGGCAAAGGAGCTCTGGTAGCGTAATGGTTACGAATCGGGCTGTGAACCTTAGGGTCAGCAGTTCAAAACTACCAGCTGCTCCGCGGGAGAAAGATGAGGCGTTCTGCTCCCGTAAAGATTTACAGCCTTGGAAACCCTGTACAGGGTCGTTATGAGTCGGAACCGACTCCACGGCACATAACAACAACAGGATTGGAGAAAAAGAGGAAGACCCCCCAACGAGATGGATTGTCACAATGGTAGCAGCAGTGGACTCAAATGTAGCAATGACTGTGATGTTGGCCCAAAACCGGACAGTTTTTTGTTCTGTTGTGCATAGAGTCTGTATGAGTTGGTGCATACTCAGTGGCACCTAACAACAACAAAAACTGAATATAAAGTGGTATCTCTTTGCATTTGGATTTGCATTTCCCTGATCACTAATAATGTTGAAGATCTTTTCATGTGCTTATTAAGCATTTATATATTTTCCTTGGAGAATTGTCTACTTAGATTCTTTGCCTATTTCTTATTTGGCTTGTCTTTTTGTTACTGAGTTGTAAGTTATTTATATGTTCTAGATATGAGTCCCTTATCAGACACATGATTTGCAAATACTTTCAAACATTCTGTGAATTGTCTTCACTTTCTTAATAGTGTCCTTTGTTCTATAAAAGTTTTTCATTTGAATGAAATCCAGTTTATCTATTTTTTAATCTTTTGTTGCTCATGCTTTTGGTGTCATAACTAAGAATCCATTGCCAGATTCCAGGTCAAGAAAATTTATCTCCATGTTTTCTTCTTAGAGTACTATAGTTTTAGCTCTTAACATTTACATCTTTGATCCATTTTGAGTTAATTTTTACATGTGGTATGATAAAAGAGTCCAACTTTATTCTTTTCATGTGGCTATCCAAATGTTTCAGCACCATTGTTTTCCATGTTGCCATCCAGATGCCTCAGCACCATTGGTAGAAGAAATGTTCTTTTTCCCTGTGAATGATCTTGATCCCTGTTGAAAATCATTTGGGTTTAGATGTATGGATTTATTTCTGGACTTTCAGTTCTCCTCCATGGATTCTTATGCCTATTTTTATGTCAGTACCAGATTGTTCTGAGTACTATAGTGCTGAAGTAAATTATGAAATTGGAAAGTGTAAATAGTCCAACTTTGGTCTTGTTTATCAAGATTGATAGGGATTCTCAGAGCCCCTTGAAATTAATATGAAATTTTCATAAAAATTGTATTAAATCTATATATCATTTTAGAAAGTATTGCCATCTCAATTAACTATCTTAAATCTTCTAATTCCTGAACTCAGGATGCCCTTCCATTTATTTATATCTTAAATAATTTCTTTTAACAACTAATACATTCTTTTTTGGATAATTGTTTATTTTGTTTCATCTTAGTGATATATGTCAGTACATATAATTCATTTTTATTGATGGTTGCATATATTACAAGGTGGTGGTTGTGTTAACTGCCGTCAAGTCAGTTGCAACTCTTAGCGACCCTGCTTAGGGTTTCCAAGGAGCAGCTGGTGAGCTTGAACTGTCGACCCTGAGGTTCAAACTGACCTTGTGGTCCAGTGTTAGTCCTACAGCGCCACATCAGGACTCCGTATTATAAGGTATTATAGTATAAATTACGAATCATTACTTCTATGTAGGTTGTTTCCGTTTTGTTTTTTCCTTTCCTAAATAGTGCTGCAATAAACTTTAATGTGTAAGTCTTTGCTCCTTTGCTAGTATTTCTTTATAGGATATTCCTACAGAGAAAAAGCAAACTGTGTACATTTTCAATTATGATCATTTCTACTAGATTGCTCAACAACACCAACAACAAAACATGACTATATATATTCTTCACTTTCCCTAACAGGTTATTAAAGTATGCTCACTCATACTCGTTATGCACTGGCTGTTACCTTAAAATTTTATATGATAGAAGAGTTTTGCTTATTTTCAATTTCTTTGCCAGTTAATGAACTTTAACATTTTTGTACATGTTGATTGACCGTATGTACTTTTTCCTACTCCAATACTAATTTTGTATTTTATAATAAAACAACTTCCTTTAGCCATTTTGGAAATTGGACATTTTATAATTGAAACTTATGGAAACTATCCCTTGAAATTGTATTTGCAGCATCATTTTATTATCTTAAGGATAGATGTTCATTTTCATTGTATTCTCAGAGTATCGATTTCTTTCTGTAGGTTGTCCTCCAAAGGAGTATGGAGCGAGTGCAGTCCTTTTTTCTAAGGAATAAATGTCGTCTCCCTCTCAATCCAAGTCTTGTTGCAAAAGAATTAAATATTAAGGTGACATAAAATACTTATATGTTCACATTTTGTTTCAAAACAAGCATAGGAAGAAAACAAATGGGCAGATATGCAATGGCAAATGAGGCTAAAACCTGCATAGTTTGGTTTTAATTATGTATGAATATATGTTTGTGAGTAAGGTCCACATTTATCTCAGCATATTTTTTACCTAATCACCATTCTAGAAAGACTACAAAGTGTAAAATCATTTGCTACTTGGGAATAAATAATTTTTTCTGTAATATAATAGCTATGTGAGAGACATATGTTGTAGTTCCAGTAGGCAAGCTACTCAGTCAAAATAGACATTTTTTCCCTCATTAAAGGCCAGACTCTTCCCAAGTTTGCAGTATTTTTAAGAATCATCAGACAGTAATTGAGTAAGCATCAAAATTGACCTTTGGCCAATAATAATACAATATTAGATTTTCTCTAAATGAATTTAGCAAACACAACAAATTGGTCCATCCATTAGTATCTTTAGGATTTTAAAAGAACAGAGTGTAACTACTGTAAAGGAATCTCATTTTTTGTTCTTTGTTATAGTTGGCATATGGCATTGCTGCACTAAAATTTTTAACAATAGGTTCCTGAGTTGTATAACCATGTTTTACACCAAAGAGGGAAAAAATCAGCTTCTCTCTGGAATTTGTTTGAAAACTTTTTATAAAGCTTTTTTAAAGCTAAAACTTAAAGCATTTTTGTCTCTTTTTAAGTTTTTGTTTTTCTGCATAGAGAAAATAGGTATTATACTCATATATGCTACAGTTGCATTTCTAAAACTATTTTTATATACTGTTGTCAGCCAGATGTAGCATTGTAAAATAATGTGCTTTAGCACAAGTTCAGCAGTTCAAACCCACTAGCCACTCCTCAGTAACCTTGTACAGGGTCTCTATGACTGGGAACCTACACAGAGTCACTTAATAATAACAACACTCAGCCAGATAATCTCAATAAGCAGTTCATATATGTTATTTCATTTACCATAATTAAAAGGAACAAGGGAAAGGCCTAGGATCATGGAAATCTTAAATCCATTTCTAGTCTTTATTATCTTTCTAATGCTTAGTTTTTCTATTTGCAGTCTTGCTCCTTCTTCAATTCTAATGCTGTGCCCCTGAAAGTCACAATGGTGAATGATGATCCAATGGGGGATGAAATTAATGTCATGTTTAAGGTGAGCAAAATAGAGCTACTTTGTTATTAGGAATTTTGTTTTGTTGTGGTAAACATTTGCCATTTCAACTGTTTTTACATGTATAATTCAATGTTAATAATTATGTTCATGAAACCCTGGTGTGGCACTGTAGGATAAGCAATCGGATGCTGCTAACCACAAGGTCAGTGTTTCAAACCCACCAGCCCCTCCTTGGAAATCCTATATAGGGCCGCTATGAGTTGGACTTGACTCTATAGCACTTAACAACAATAACTACATTCACCATGTTGTATAATGACCACCACTATCTATTTGCAAAAATTTTCTTCATTCTTAACAAAAACTCAGTGTCCCATAAGCAATGCCTCCCCAATTCTCCATCCTACCTTGCCCTGTTAACATTAATTAATTTTGGCCTCTTTGTATTTGCCTGTTCTAGGTGTTTCATATGTGTTTGTTGTTAGGTGCCGTCAAGTTGGTTCCAACTCATAGCGAAATACTGCCTGCTCCTGCGCCATTCTCACAATTGTTGTCATGTTTGAGTCCATTGATGTCACCAGTGTGTCAATCCCATCTTCTTAGGGTCTTCATCTTTTTCAGTGACCCTCCACTTTTCCAAGCATGATTTCCTCCTGGGACTAGTCCCTGCTAACAGCATTTCCAAAGTACAAGACCTAAAGTTTCGCCATACTTGCTTCTAAGAAGCCTTCTGGTTGTACTTCTTCCAAGACAGGCTTTTGTTGGTTTTTCTGACAGCTCGTGGCACTTTCATTATTCTTATTCAACACCATAGTTTAAATGCAACAATTATTCAACAGTTTTTCTTTCTTTGTCCAACTTTCACATGTATATGAGGCAGTTGAAAGTACCATGACTTGGGTCAGATGCACCTTAGTCCTCAAACTGGTATCTTGGCTTTTTAACACTTTAAAGAGGTTTTTTTTACAGCAGATTTGCCTAATGCAATATGTCATTTGAGTTCTTGACTGCTGCTTCCATGAACATTGATTGTAGATCTAAGCAAAATGAAATCTTTGACGGTTGAATCTTTTCTCCATTTCTCATGATATTATTTATTTGTCTGATTCCTGGTGTGATGCTGTAGGATAAGCACAGGACAGCTAACCACAAGGTCAGTGGTTCAAACAAACCAGTTTGCTCCTCAGAAACCCTATAGGGTCTCTATTAGTAAGTATTTCGAGTTCTCTTCACTTCCATCAAGCAGAGTTGTGTCATTTGCATAGTGCAGATGAGCAAGTATGTTGAAAGGATACAACACCAGCACACACCTTTTCTGATTGGAAACCATTCCGTTTCCCCTTGTTCTTTTGTAACAACTGCCCCTTTGGTCTTTATATAGGTTTCCCATCAGAACAATTAAGTGTCCTAGAATTCCCTTTCTTTGTAATGTTATCCATATACTTGAATTCTTTTGCATAGTCAATAAAGCACAAGTTAACATTTTCCAGGTACTCTCTGCTTTCAGTCAAGATCCATTTGTTATTAGCAACGACATTCCTCATTCCACATCCTTTTCTTATTGCAGCTTGAATTGTTGGCAGTTCCCTGTTAGTGTACTGCTGCAACTGTTTTTTTTAATTATCTTCAGGAAAATTTTACTTGCATGTGATATCAATGGTATTGTTCAGTGATGTCCACATTCAGCTGAGTCACCTTCAGAATGTACACAAATATGGATATTTTCCAATCATTTGGCCAGGTAGCTGTCTTCCAGATTACTTGGCGTGAACAAGTGAGTGCCTCCAGCTCTGTATCAGTGTTTTGAAACATTCCAATTTGTATTCCATCAATTCCTGAAACCTTGTTTTTCACCAGTGCTTTCAGTACCATTAGTTCTTGATCATATGCTACCTCTTGAATGGTTGCCCATCAACCAATTCTTTTTAGTACAGTGACTCTATTTCCTTTATCTTCTTTTGATGCTTCATGTGTCATTCAATACCTTGCCCATGGAATCCTGCAATATTACCGCCTGAGGCTTGAATTTTTTCTTCAGTTCCTTCAATTTGAGAAATGCTGAACATGTTCTTCCCTTTTGGTTTTCTAACTCCCAGATCTTTGCACATTTCATTATAATGCTTGGCTTTGTCTTCTTGAGTTATCCTTTGAAATTTTCTGTTCAGCTCTTTTACTTATTCGTTTCTTCCCTTCACTTTAGCTTGTTTACCCTCAAGAGCAAGTTTCAGACTCTCTTCTATATCTATTTTTGACTTTTCTTTCTTTCCTTTTTATAACCTTATGCTTTCTTCCTGTATGATGTTCATCGTGTCATCCCACATCTCTTCTGGTGTTTGGTCATTAGTGTCTAATGCATCAAATTTGTTCTTCAGATGATCTCAGAATTCATGTGGAATAGACTCAAGGTCATATTCTTGTTCTTACGGACTTTCCTCAGCTTCAGCCTGAACTTGCATATAAGCAATTGGTGGTCTGCTCCAGACTGTCTCTGGCCATGTTTGGGCTGATGATACTGAGCTTCTCCATCATGTCTTCCCACAGCTGTAGTCAGTTTGATTCCTGTGTGTTCCTTCTGGTGAAGTCCTTGGGTACAGTTGCTGTTTATGGTATTTACAATGCTGTTTATGGTATTTACAATGAATAAATCATTTGTCTTGCAAAATACTATCATGCTATGTACAGCATCATGTCTATCTCCAAGGCCATATTTTCTAACTCTACTGATCTTTCATGTAAGTGGAATCATTCAATATTTGTCGTTTTGTGACTGACTCATTAACTCAACATAATGTTTTCAGGGTTTGTTCATGTGGGAGTATGTATTAAATCTTCATTTTTCTTTATGATTAAATAATATTTCATTGTATGGGCATACCAAATTTTGTTTATCCATTTGTTGGTGGACATTTGAATTGTTCCTATCTTTTGGCTGTTTTGAATTTTGCTACCATGAACATTGGTGTACACAAGTTCGTCTGAGTCCCTGCTTTCAAATTTTCTGGGTATACATACAGGAGTACAATGGGTCATATGGTAATCTGTGGTTAACTCTTTGAGGAATTTTGAAACTGTTTTTCACAGTGTCTTCACCATTTTATAATACCACTCTGGATGTCTTTATGGATAAGGGTCCCCATTCACCACTTCCTTGCCAACATGTTGTTTTCCATTTAGTAGCCACCCTAGTGTGAGGGAAATGATATTTCCTTGTGGTTTTGATTTTTACCTCTCTAAGGAGCTCTGGTAGCGTAGTGGTTACGAATCGGGCTGCTAACTTTAAGGTCAGTGGTTCGAAACTACCAGCCTTCCGCGGGAGAAAGATGAGGCTTTCTACTCCCGTAAGGATTTACACCCTCGGAAACCCTGTACAGGGTCACTATGGGTCGGAACCGACTCGACGGCACTTAACAACAACAACAACAATGACCCCTTGGAAACCCTACACAGGGTTGCTATGGGTCGGAATCGACTTGACGGCACTTAACAATACCAGTGACCCCCAGCATTTAATTGTGCTCATAAGGAATCTGTACCTGGACCAAGAGGCAGTTGTTCAAACAATTGCTAAACCATTGTTGAATGGTTTAAAATTAAGAAAGGTGTGCAACAAGGTTGTATTCTTTCACCATACTTATTCAACCTGTACGCTGAGCAAATAATCTGAGAAGCTGGGTTCTATGAAGAAAAACATGGCCTCAAGATTGGAGGAAGACTCATTAACAACCTGAGATATGCAGATGATACAACCTTGCTTGCTGAAAGTGAAGAGGACTTAAAACATTTACTGATGAAGATCAAAGAGCACAACCTTCTTTCTGTATGGATTACATCTCAATGTAAAGGAAAGAAAAAATCCTCACCATTGGACCAATAAACAAGATTCTTATCAATGGAGAAAAGATTGAAGTTGTCAAGGACTTTATTCTTCTTGAATCAACATCAACACTCACGGAAGCAGCAGTCAAGAAATCAAACAACGTATTGCATTAGGCAGATCTGCTGCACAAGACCTTTTGAAAGTGTTGAAGAGCAAAGGTATCAGCTTGAGGACTAAAGTGCACCTGACCCAAGCCATAGTATTTTCAATAACCTCATATGCATGTGAAAGCTGGACAGTGAATAAGGAAGACCGTAGAACAATTGATGCTTTTGAGTTATGGTGTTGGAGGAGAATACTGAAAGTGCCATGGGCTGCCAAAAGAACCAATAGATCCATTTTGGAAGAAGTACAGTCAAGAGTGCTCCTTGGAAGCCAAGATGGCCAAACTTTGTCCCTCGTCCTTCAGACATATTGTCAGGAGGGACCAGTCACTGGAGAAAGATATGTTTGGTAAGGTGAGGGTCAGAGAAAAAGAGGAAGACCCTCAACGAGATAGACTGGCCAAGTGGCAGCATTGATGGACTCAGGCATGACAAAAGTAGTGAGGTTGGCCCAGGATCAGGTAGTGTTTTGTTCTGCTGTGCATAAGGTTGATATGGGGCGGTACCGACTCTATCACACCTAACAACAACAGCAACAGTGACCCCCAGCAAGATGGACTGGCCAAGTGGCAGCATCAATGGGTTCAAGTGTGGCAACAATAGTTAGGTTGGCCCAGAATTAGGCAGTGTTTCAGTCTGCTGTACATAAGGTTGCTGTGAGTCAGCACCAATTCAATGGCACCTAACAACAACAACAAGTGATGAACAATTTATAGACTCTTTTCATGTGTTCTTTTTCCCAGTGTTATTTTTTCTGCTTAAGGCTTACTTGAACTTCATGTTTTAGACTTACACTTTTACTGTCTATAGTGTTTTTTTAGTATATCGTTGTACAGTTTTTTTACGGTTGCTCTAGGTATTCCATCATACCACAATTTACTCATTTTGCCAGTGCTGTCAAAGTGTGGAAATCTCACCTGCCATTAAGTCCCCTTATTTTCACCTCTTTATAATTATGTTAAGTATTTCTTTCATACACATTTTAAAACCACATCAGTTATGATTGTGGCTTCAGCCACCAAGATAATTTAGATAACTTGAAAAGGGAAGGGAAAGTTTACTGTGTTGACTCATATTTTGCTTACATGTTATTTTTTTCTTACTGTTACAATTTTCCTTTTTTCATTGTTTTCTTTCTGTTTAGAGAATTTTCTTTACCATTATTTTAGGGTAGGTCTGCTGGCAACTAAAGTTGTTGTTTTTTTAATTATGAAAATATCTTGATTTCTGTTTGTATGTCTTACACCTAGATGAATTTTAAACTTCAAACTTTCTAAATTTATAGGTAAATTTTAATAATGATTAAGACATACTGAGTCTTTACAAGTGCTTTATGTATATAAGCATTTACTTATTTAACCATTAACAAAAACCCTAGATAGCTGATGAACTAGATAATTTTTTCCATTTTTCATTTTAGGAAACTAAAATGAAGAGGTTGTGTAAATTTCTCCAGACCCCTGCAGAAGAATAAAAAGACAGTTCTCTTTAGCTCACTCTTCACTTTTCTCACCATTCCTTTCCTCCCTCTCTCCTACCTCCAATTTTCATAGGATGTGAGCCTGGTGGCACTGGACTGCTAATCACAAGGTCAACAGTTCAAACCTACTGTCACTCAGTGGAAGAAAGATGAAACTGTTTCTGTAAAGACTTACAGTATGACTTACAGAACAAGTCAGAATTGATTCAGTGGCAAGGGTTTTTGGGTTTGGTTATTCTCTTAATTTTCTGGAAAGGTACACATTTCAATTTTGTTACTTTGATTTCAAGGTTGGTGAAGATTTACGGCAAGATATGCTAGCTTTACAGATGATAAAGATTATGGATAAGATCTGGCTTAAGGAAGGATTGGATTTGAGGATGGTCATATTCAAATGTCTCTCAACTGGCCGAGATCGAGGTATGTCTGTTAGCTTGTTTCTTAATTGTTTGGCTTTTGTTTTTTCTGTGAATTTAGGTGATTATGTCATTTTCCCTAATGCATATAGCAGACAAGTAAGATCTCATTGTTTTATTTTAATCTAGTGTTATCTAGCAGCATCTATTAGTTGACCCTACCAGGGCTTTATAAGAAGCCCTGGTATGTACTGGATTATGAACTGGGCTGCTAACTGCAAGGTCGGAAGTTCTAATCTTCCAGTCCCACAGGAGAAAGAGGAGACTTTCTGCTTCCGTAAAAGTTTACAGCTGTGGAAACCCTATATAGGGGTCACTATGAGTCAGAACCAACTCAGTGGCAAACAGCCACTACCAGGGCTTTATGGTCTTCAGCTTTTGCATTTAAAAAATAAGACCTTATTTAAATTAAACCAACTTTGACTATATTCCTGCAAAATAAAGTAATGGTTACAAAGTTTTATTATTGCCGCATATGTAAACTGAGAATAATAATAATAATAATAATACCCTCATAGGGATTCCTTTTGTGGTGCCATAGGATAAACACTGGACCGAAAAGGTCAGTTTGACCACAAGGTCTGAAATTCCAATACACCAGCTGCTTCTCAGAAACCCTATACAGGGTCACTGTGAATCAGAACCAACTTGACGGTACTTAATAACAACCCTCATAGAAAAACTGTAATAATTAACAGTTAATAAAATAGATAACAAATGTAAAGCAACCCATTTTTTGATACATGATGTTATTGTGGTAGTGGTGGTGTGCCGTGGAGTCGATTCCAACTCAAGCAACCCTGCATAGGTTTCCAAGAATGGCTGATGTAGTTAGCAGTTAGAAGTCCAGTGCTTACCCTATAGTGCCACACCAAGACACATAGTTCTCAATAGATGATAACCATTACCATTATTCTTAATCAACAAATATTGTTGCTTCTGTACCATCTGCAAAGTGCTAAGAGCATGTAGTGTTTATATTCTATAAGGGAATAATTAAATACATATTTAAATACAAAGAATTATAAATGTTCTAATAAGCTGAAAGTTCTCCTAATAGAATTATCAAGGCAATGGTATGGGGCTTCAAAGGGGATAAAGATCACCTACGGTTGGAAGCAATGAGAAATTTTGTACTTATTCTAATCATGGACTTTAGGATATCACCTGAAAGATTATTTTATCTAATCATCCTTATAATATTTGCCATCAAATTTATGCTTAAACACCTCTAGTGAAAGCACGTCACTAATTTTCAGGTTGGTTCATCTTGTCCTGGATAGCTCTGACAGCTGTAGAGTTCTTTTTTCTTTCTAGGTGAATGGAGACTGACTCCTGGTGTCTTTTACCCATGAATTCCAGTCCTGTTTATATAGAGTATCATGTAACTAACTTGAATCCCTCTTTTAAATTACAAAATGATCAATATTGTGGCTTTCTCAAGTCCCAAGTTCTAAATTCTTAATCCATTTACTGTATGTGACTTTAAATTCCCTTATCACCTAATTGTTCTCCTGGAAAATGATTTAGGTAATCCATAGACTCTAAGAATGACTACTGGATTTTGCAGAATGCAAAATGTAAACCAGTAGACCTATGGAACTTACGTCACAAATACCAGTGTCTAGACTCCTAGAGCCACTATAACAAAATATCACAAACTCAGTGGTTCATAAAAGCAAATTTTTTGTCACACAGTTCTGGAGGCTAGAAGTCCAAATCAGGGTATTGGCCACATTGATTCCTTCTGAGGACTTTGAGAGAAAAAATTTTTCATGCCTCTTTCCTAGCATTTGGTTGATCCTCACAATCCTTAAAGTTCCTTGGCCTGCAACTGCATTTGCCTTCATCTTCACATGGCCATTCTTCCTCTGTCTCTCTGTCTCTGAGTATATTCTCTTTTATAAGGATACTAGTCATATAGAATTAAGAACCTCTCTACTCTGGAATGGTCTCATGAACTGACAACATCTTGAAAGATCCCATTTCCAAATAAGGTCCTATTCACAGGTAAAGAATTAGGACTTCAACAAATCTTTTGGAGCTCCATAGTTCTATACATAATACATATTAGCACCTTCAGAGCCACATCTTGGTAGTCCTGGTGTGGCACTGTGGGTTAATGCTCTGGACCTCAATGTCATTGCAGCAGTTCAAACCCATCAGCCACTCCTTGGAAACCTTACACAGAGTTGCTATGGGTTGGAACTGACTTGACAGAACTTAACAACAACAAAGCCATATTTTAGTCCTGGATAAGCACTGGACTGAAAAGTCGGTTTGAACTGCAGTGTCAGTGGTTCAAACTCACCAGCCACTCAGAAACCTAATACAGAGTTGCTGAGTTGGAACCAGCTCAATGGCACTTAACAACAACAACAAAAGCTATATTTTTACTATCCTATGCATTTTGTTCTTGACTGCTGCTTCCATGAGTGTTGATAGTTGGTCCAAGAAGAATGAAGTCCTTGACAACTTCAATTTTTTCTCTGTTGATAAGAATGTTGTTCATTGGTCCTGTGGTGACAATTTTTGTTTTCTTTACATTGAGATTCAATCCATATCAAAAGCTGTGCTCTTTGATCTTCATCAGTAAATATTTTAAGTCTTCTTCACTTTCAGCAAACAAGGTTGTATCATCTGCATATCACAGGTTGTTAATGAGTCTTCCTCCAATCCTGATGCCGCATTTTTCTTCGTATAACCCAGCTTCTCGGATTATTTGCTCAGCATACAGGTTGAATAAGTATGGTGAAATAAGTATGGTGAACATTAGCTTACATACAACCCTGCCACACACCTTTCTAAATTTTAAACCATTCAGTGTTCCCATGTTCTGTTGGAACAACTGCCTCTTGGTCCAAGTACAGATTCCTCATGGGCACAAGGAAGTGTTCCGGAATACTCATACTTCACAATGTTGTTCATAGCTTGTCATGATCCATGGAAGCAGCAGTCAAGAAATCAAACAACATATTGCATTAGGCAAATCTGCTGCACAAGACCTTTTTAAAGTGTTAAAGAGTGAAGATGTCAGCTTGAAGACTAAGGTGCGCCTGACCCAAGCCATGGTATTTTCAATAACCTCATATGCTTGTAAAAGCTGGACAGTGAATAAGGAAGACTGTAGAAGAATTGATGCTTTTGAGTTATGGTGTTGGAGGAGAATATTGAAAGTGCCCTGGGCTGCCAGAAGAACCAACAGATCCGTGTTGGAATAAGTGCAGCCCGAGTGCTCCTTGGAGGCCAGGATGGCCAAACTTCATATCTCATACTTCGGACATATCATCAGGAGGGACCAGTCGCTGGAGAAGGATATCATGTTTGGTAGGGTGGAGGGTCAGAGAAAAAAGAGGAAGACCCCCAGCAAGATGGATTGGCAAAGTGGCAGAATCAATGGGCTCAAGCATGGCAACGATAGTGAGGTTGGCCCAGAATCAGGCAGTGTTTTGTTCTGCTGTGCATAAGGTCGCTATGGGTCGGTACCAACTCGATGGTACCTAACAACAACAACAAATACATTTTGTATCTTATACCAAAGTATATGACCTAAACTACTTAACTTTCTTCTTGTTTTAAGCCATTATTTTCTAGAGTCTACTGGGCTTTTTTAAAATCTGATTTTTGTTTTCTGTCAACAAACCTGTTTGTCTCATGAACCGATTTGATGAATATACTCTGTAGCTTCTGTTAAGTCATTGATAAAAATGTTTGCCAAGAAAGGGCCAGGGACCAACCCTTGTGACATAGCAGTGGAGGCCTCTTTTCAGGTGGTGGTTGAATTTTTTAGGTCAGTTTTCTTACTGGTTGTTTTTTATATACATATTGTAAGGTAGAACTTGTTTTTATCAAAATAACTTAACCAGAACCTACCATCTCGACTAGCTTAGTTTTTCTGTAACCACACTTAATTCACATAGTTGAACTTCTGTTCGTCCTTATGAACTACACCTAACTTCGGAAACTTAAATTTTTCTTGTTTTTTAGGTAGTTGCTAACTAAAATTTGCATGCTTATTTTGTGTTGAATGAACTTTTTTTTTTTTTTTTTAATTGTGTTTTAGGTGAAAGTTTACATAGCAAATTAGGTTGCTGTTTATCAGTGTTTATACAAATTGTTCTATGACATTGGTATTACCTTCGCTTTTTTTTTTTCAAGTTTTTTTTTTTTTTTAATGTTTTGTGAATTTTGTGATAGTTGACATGGGAGAAGATTAGCTTTACATTCATTGTATCATATATCATTTCATTGCCATGGTTACATCCCCTCCATGCATCATCATCCAACCAAAGGGTATACCCTGCAAGCCTGCACCACAGTTGTCAGCACACAGCCCCTCTCCCTCTCTGGATCTAGAGTCCCCAGCCACTCCATCTCACCATGTCATCGTCTCTGCCTTCATCTCTGGCATCACTGTTTCTCTGGGTAGGGTCCCGTACTCCATTCTTCTCCCTTGATGGTCCCAAGAACCTCCCCTCCTTTTGCTACAAAATGTCTACCTTTATGTTTCCAACCCTCACAAGTCAGTCCTGATAACAATTATTGTACCACAAGAGACCTATCCCCATCTCCTTTCATCAGCCCCACCCAGACAGATTGGATACTACTCAGTGGAGATTCTACTCTCCTCTGCGCCCTCTGGATCTAGGCTCCCTCGTGAAAGTTTGTAAGCCAGTTACTTCTTGCTTTTGTAGCCTCCCCCCCTTTTGGGGTAGCCAATGTCTAAGTTGACCATCCCTGTCTACTCTGTGTATGGAGGGGTGGGAATGATCCTTGCTATAAAGATTTGTTCCTTCTTTTGAGCTACTGCATCCATAGGTGTAGGTCAGATTCATCAAATTGTTATCAGATTACTCTTTTTTTCCTTCTTCTTCTTCTAGTTGAGCTCTGGTCTAGTGGATATTATCTGCAAGTGTGGGTGTCCTTATGCACGTGCCCTCTCTTCTTATCAGTTGGACACTTTACCCTCCACTCTAGTCCTTTGTGGCTATGTCACTGACTCTGTGCCCAAGAGTCCCCAGGTCTTGTCACACTGCTGGCCAACCAGATCTCCACCTGGGTTCACAGGAGTCTATTGAACATTGTAGAGCTTAGCTTGCAACTTCATTGCTGTTTTTCCCTCACTTTTCCTTATTGGTGATGAATGTGGTCACCAATCAGAACGCATGTCTGCTCGTGTATTCCCATTGAGTCTTAGTCTTAGAAGGGGGTTTGCCCTGAGGGGACCTGACCACTTGCTCTGATATCTCCTGGGCAAGCAACTTGCTTGTTCTTGTAGTAATCAGTCGGACTGCTTTTATTGTTTTGTGTTTTTCCTGTTGGTCTTTCTTTCAAGAAATGTCTTGTGTTCTTCTGGCTGCTTCAGGCTGGACTGTTTGTCCTTTCAAGTGGAAATTTCCCGCCTCAGAAGATTCTGGATGGGGTTCAGGATTCTACCTATGGTCTTATGTAATTCAGAAGCTTCATAAGAAGCCTCCTTCACTGAGCACATTGTAGCCCCATTTTAGGTATTCCAATCAGTTATAGGCAGAAAATGGACTTATGAGCTTTCTATGGTGATATTTCTGGCTATTCCTGTCTCTCCCACTCAAGTGTCTATTTTATAATGGTATGCTAAGGAAACCAAGATTCAAAAGATAGTAAAGCATCTTAACATTATTTCCCCCCTTTTGCCCACTGAATGAAATTCTTTTGTACTAAGCATTTCATTTGTATCATCTCACTGAAAGGTATCCAGTATACTTATTTTTCAAATGAAGAAATCACAGCCACGTCCTCTGACGTTTATCACAAGCACTTCACCGCTTATCTTTCCCTTCTCTGAACTCACAATTGTCTTTAATACTCACTAGACATTTACTTCATATTACTGTGATCTTGCATAGTTTTTCTTTCCACATACTTTATATCTGCTCCTCTGGATTGACGATAAAATTCTTTCAGTGCAGTATCTTATATAGTACTTCTTCATGTATCTTATGAACTCCAGTTCTTTTTTTTTTTTTTTTTTTTTGTATGTACCAATTGTGATTTTTATATTTGCGATAAAAGTTTGAGCCACTGTAATCAAGATAGAGATACCCATGGAAAAGGGATGCCACTGTAAGATACTGACTAGTTGGTACAACCAAGACAGTAAAAAGATCCAGATGA
>NW_006408601.1:7334594-7345853 GCF_000296735.1 Chrysochloris asiatica | reverse complement strand
TCTAATACATACAACAGTCTTTTCAAACTCAAAAGATAGGGTTCTGCATCCTAATTTTTTTTTTGATACTTTTGAAGGATTTATAGAAGGGGGCAAAAAAAAAAAAAAAAAAAAATCTGCCTAGCCAGGCATTACATACCAGTTAGGAAGACAAAGTACATTATTTAAGACTTAACATATCCACAAGGACAATCTTAATCTGTTCTTCCCTTTGAAAGAGCTTAATATGGTCTGAAACACTCCTATCTTGTCCAACTACATGATTGCACAAAGCTTTTTGTGCTGAAATTAGACGACACATGTCTAAGAAGTGACTTTGCCACATGGGTGTGCAGACTATAAAGTCTCAAATAATCAAGTGTCTCAAATAATCAAACTCAACATTTACATCTTGGGTACTTTGGAAAATAAAAAATAACTTAGATTATCACATTTTTTGCAGAGCTACCAGATTTGATTTTTTTTTAAAGTGATAATTGGTAACTGGTGTTTTATGTCAGAGATTGAAAGCATTTTCATATTAGTTTCATAATTTGTTTTTAAAGGCCTGGTGGAACTAGTTCCTTCTTCAGATACCCTTAGGAAAATCCAAGTGGAATATGGTGTGACAGGATCCTTTAAAGATAAACCACTTGCAGACTGGCTGAGGAAATATAATCCCTCTGAAGAAGAATATGAAAAGGTGATTAGCATGTCTCCTTATTCCTAATAATTTTATTTAAAATGTATTTCATAGGTTTTTAATGCTTTCATTTTTTAGACTAAGCCATTTAGTCTAAATACGGAAAATAATATCCCCTAAGTGTAGTAAAGAATACGAAACAGACTGCATTTAATGGTAGGAATCTAAGTGAAACCAGTGCTAAAATTTCCAGAAAACATTCTACACATGTATTTAGAGACCAGGAAAGGAGAAGTATTTTTATAACCAATGTTATATTGCACAAAGATTTAGAACAAGTTATGGAAATAAGTAAGCATCAGCATCATGTAGTAGTTAAGAACATAGATGACCTGAGCTTGAATTCAGGTCCAAGTCACTCCCCACATATCCATAGGGCCTTGGGTGAATTATTTGACTTTGTCCCTCAGTTACTTGCTACCAAATATTATTAAAATAATAGTACCAAAAGATTGTTAGGAGAATTAAATGATTTTATACATATATATAAAGTAATACATGTTAATGTATGCTTTTATAAATCATATAATTGGTAATTAACCATATTATGATTGGAAACATGCATTTTCAGTTTAGTTTATTATTATTATTAATACTTTTATATGAGAAGAGGGCAATCTCTTAGGACATAAGACCAATAACTATGCTAATTTGGCCTAAGGGAGACTCAAGAACACTGAAGGGTGATATAAGATGATCCCAGTTTTAACATCATTAGTTTATTTTTGTTGTTGCTAAGTGCAGTTGAGTCCATTCCAGCTCATAGCAACATTGTATTGGGTTTCCAAGAGAAGCAAAAACCACATCTTTATTGCTCCAAGATTTGAACTACTGACCTTTTGGTTAGCAGCCCAATTCATAATCCACTGTGCTATCAGGCCTCCTTATATATACACACACATATATCTATATAAGGAGCCCTGGTAGCATAGAGTGGTGCCAGGTTTGTGATACGTTGCAGAAACATTTGTTGTTACCATCATTGTCATCAGTAAGATTTCTGGGGGATTATGGAGAGAACTTAACCACATAGACAGAGCCATATATATGACTGCTTTGCTCAGTAATGTACAATCTTGAGTTTAAACTAAATACATTTATTTTAAATTCAAATATTCATTTTTTAAAAATCTTACATTAAAGTAAATGCATTTGTTTTAAATTTAAATATTCATTTTTTTAAATGAGTAAGAATACATTTTGCTGTGTTTGTATTCTTTTGCAAGGTTTTTGTAATTAGTAATTTAGTAATTGCCAGAAATGTTATTGTTGCTGTTAAGTGCTGTGGAGTTGGTTTCAACTTGTTGTTGTTGTTGTTATGTGCCATCGAGTCGGTTCCGACCCATAGCGACCCTGTATAGGGTTTCCGAGGGTGTAAATCTTTACGGGAGTAGAAAGCCTCATCTTTCTCCCGCGGAGCGGCTGGTAGTTTCGAACCGCTGACCTTAAGGTTCGCAGCCCGATTCGTAACCACTACGCTACCAGAGCTCCTTAGAGCAACCCTTTTTAAGGTTTCCATAGGTGGACTAAGGAACTCTGGTAGCGTAGTGGTTACGAATCGGGCTGTGAAACACAAGGTCAGCAGTTTGAAACTACCAGCTGTTCCGCTGGAGAAAGATGAGGCTTTCTGCTCCCGTAAAGATTGACAGCCTCGGAAACCCTGTACAGGGTTGCTATGAGTCAGAACCGACTCCATGGCACATAACAACAACAACAATAGGTGGATTGGTGGCTTTGAACCGCCGACCTTGTGGTTACAGTCCAGTGTTTATTCTGCAGTGCCACACCAAGACTCCAATTGCCAAAATAGGCTGGACTAATGTGAAAGATGGTCTGTTTTCAGAAGCTTGCAGAGGACATAGAGAATTACCACATGGAACACAAAACACATTAATTCCATTATAGGATGTTTTAAGATATAAGCTGACTTTCTTAATACATATCCTTTCTACAAGCCAAAAATGAATATGGAGGAATAAATATTCTCCTATTCAAATTAGTCTTTGTCTCAGTGTTTTTCCACTTGTGGTAAGCAGTAGAGCCTGTGAGGAGCAGATTTTTAAACACATAATGCTTAAAAACTACTCAAAAGTAGCACTCACCCTGAATAGGAACTGGAATCATCTCTGCGCATTAGAAGCCAAAAGCTAACCAGGAGAAGCAAGCACCTTCAGAAGAGGATGGCTTGGGAGGGGGTTGTTTTGTTGTTGAAATAGGTGAAGACTGTTTTTTATTACCATGCCCCAGTTTATATGCCTGTTGAGAAAGTTTATAATAATAGTATTTTGATGGAGTCATTAATGATTAAATCTTTGTTGTAACTTTAAAGAAAGTTATTTTTCTTAAAATAATTTTGTATCTTTATTACAGGCGTCTGAAAACTTTATTTATTCATGTGCTGGGTGCTGCGTAGCCACCTATGTGTTAGGCATCTGTGATCGGCACAATGATAACATAATGCTTCGAAATACAGGACACATGTTTCACATTGACTTTGGAAAGTTTTTGGGCCACGCACAGATGTTTGGTAGCTTCAAAAGGTATTGATGCTTTATTATTTGCTGTTGCTAGTGAAAACAGGTGCTTCCTGTTTCACAAGTGGATATCCCATAACTTTTCCTTTTTTTTTTTTGAAGTGCTTGTGACTCCTTTTGAGCTTTGAGCGCTTGTTGCATGTACCATCCAATTAGTTCTGACTCAGTGACCCTGTATAGAGTTCCCAAGGAGCGGCTGGTGGATGTGAACCACCAACCTTGCAATTAGCAGTTCACTGCGTATTCAACAGTGCCACACCAGGAAGCCCCTCTACTCTTTTTTTTTTTTTTTTTTAAGCACTACTGGAGAGTAAAATTGCCCTAAAAGATAGTATACCATATAGTAGACAAGAGTGAGTAAGTGAGCCCTGTTGAAATTAATTAAGGGAGATTTATTTTATCCAGTTGGCTATGCCTAGTAAAAGTTTTGTAATGACAGTGAGCACACTTGCTTTCTAAGTGATTGTAACTACTATGTGTGGATTTATAAATACCACTTGGAGAAAGTTTCCTATATAACTTTAAATAATGAAATTACTTTAGGATGGCTTTCTAAAATTGTAAATTAAAAAAAATTGTACAAATGCTAAACTGCCTATTATTAAGTTTTCCCATCAGAAATTGCTTTAATTCAAATAGCTTAGTTTAATAACCACATTATTAGTAATACGATAGCTATTCCCCCATTTCACTAGGCTTCTGTAAAGAGAATTTACTTTTCTTTGTAAATAGGGATCGGGCTCCTTTTGTGCTGACCTCTGATATGGCGTATGTCATTAATGGAGGTGAAAGGCCCACCATTCGTTTCCAGTTGTTTGTGGACCTCTGCTGTCAGGCCTACAACTTGATCAGAAAGCAGGCAAACCTCTTTCTTAACCTCCTTTCACTGGTAACTATTCTTTGCAATTATTTAATTTTACATTTATACATCATTGTTTAAGTATCTAAAAAAGGATGTCTTGTGATTTTAGAATAACATGTATTGGTACTATATGGAAGAAGTCAAACACAGTATATGCTGTATGATTCCATTTATAAAAGTTAAAAAAAAAAATTTCAGTAAACTGGTTACCCTGGGTGGAGAGTGGTCACTAAAAGGGAATTTGAATGGGGCAACTGGGATGCTGGTAAGTGTTTTGTGTCTTAATCTGGATGTGTTCAGATTATGAAAATTCAGAGTTTTTACATTCATCATTTCAAATCTTTTCTAGATACATACGGTGACATGTGCCACCAATTCAGTTATGACTCATAGCAACCCTGGATAGGGTTTCTGAGGCTGTCAGTCTTTACAGGAGCAGAAAGCCTCATCGTCCTCCCATGGAGTGACTGGTAGATTTGAACTGCTGATCTGGTCAGTTAGCAGCCCAGTTTATAATCCAGTACACTACCAGAGCGCCTTATGCTAATTAAGGCTGTAACTGATGTGGTAGTAAGTTCACAAGACTAGGCAAGCAAAAGTCTGAATTTTGGTTTTTATCCCATAAACTAGCTTTGTGACTTCCAACAAGTCATTTCTTCCTTAGTCTCAGTTTTTTCATTTGTAAGAGAATCACTTAGATCCCCAAAACCATAACAAACTCCTGAAACTATGATGATTCTTGCTTTGTTCTGATAACTTGATCAGAACAGAAAGGTGAAGAATAGATTTTTTTTTTTTTTTTTAATTTTAATTTCATTCTCAAAGCTGTTTTTTTCCTTCTATAGATGATTCCCTCTGGGTTACCAGAACTCACAAGTGTTCAAGATTTGAAATATGTTAGAGATGCACTTCAACCCCAGACTACAGATGCAGAAGCTACCATTTTCTTTACCAGGTAAAAATTAAGCATGTTGGAGAAGGCTCATAGAATTTGGTTTTGATTTGTTTTACCTTTGTTTAAACATGTGCTACATATCAAAATTCTGATTTATAGGAAAAAATTGTGATTCATATTTGTATAAGCAAATAGCAAATAAGTTATCAAAAATTAATTTCTGAATAGCTATTAAGGTTTTATAAAAGGGTTTAAAATCTATTTAATTATCTCAAAATATAATCTCAAGTTTTATTTAATATACTATTTCAATAGTAAAAACTATTATTATGAACTATTTCTATATATTCTATAGTGTAAAATACCTCTTTAAGTTCTCTTTCTCAAAAGATAACTGTAGTAAGGTTTTTCAGAATTCTGCCATAACAACTTCTTGTTATGTGCTTAAAGCAGCAAACTAGACACTGTTGTTGTAAACTGTTATTATAGCCATAGTACTTGAAATGCATATATTAGTGACTGGCAATTGGATTTATCCTTACTGCTTTTAAAGCAGATTTTCCTGGCAAATAAAGGTCTGGTGACCAGATAGGTCACAGAAGTCTGTCACAGCAGGAAGGCCATATGAGCTCATGTTCTTTTCTCCTGTTTTTCTTGCCTCCTTCTTCTCACTGAAGAGGTTTAAAATCCTGGTCTAGACTGAATTAAAACAAGCTGACTTTTGTCTAATCTTCTAAATAATCCTGATATAATTTTGTATTGATAGGTTTTGCTTATTTGTTGTTTTTAAGAGATTTGTTGGCTACCTCGGGCAAAACTATGGAACAAGCAAAAACTTGTGTTTTAGGATCCTAACTTCTTTTTAAATCTCTTTCCTCTTTTTGGCTTCTTTTAGCTGGTTTCTGGGATTTATTGGTTCCTTTTATTGCTCAAAATGTTCTATCCAGACCTGCCTTCTAAATTTAACCCCCACCAAACTTCCCACCCTGTCAAAAACTACTTTTCCCAACTGAATGGAACTATGAGTATCAGAAGGTATTCAAAACCAAATTCTACTATCTGATAGAAGGGATTTAAACATTTTTTAATTATTATTTTGGATGCCTCTTTTCATATGTGTTTGGTTGTTCCCATTCTCCCTTTATTACTGGGGAACAAAATAAAGAATCTTTTTAGTATTATGTCATTCATTTATCTCTAAAGCATCATTTCATGGAGACAGTGACATGGAATGGAAATTTGGGAAATGTATTTTATGGGTTTGTCCTGTAGAACAAATGTTGGAAATATCAGACTACATATTTTTCAGGTAATGAAAGTAGTTTTTATCTTTTACTAATAGAGGCGAACATGTATTCCCATGAACATTTACTGCTAACAAGTTTTCTGATTAAAACAAATTTTTTTTTTTTTTAGGCTGATTGAATCAAGTTTGGGGAGCATTGCCACAAAGTTTAACTTCTTCATTCACAACCTTGCTCAGCTGCGTTTTTCTGGTCTTCCTTCAAATGATGAGCCCATCCTGTCATTTTCACCTAAAAGTTACTCCTTCAGACAAGATGGTCACATCAAGGAAGTCTCTGTTTTCACCTATCACAAGAAATACAACCCAGATAAACATTACGTAAGTTTGCTTTCAACATTCGTAGACACTTACGCATGCGTTGTTGTCCTCCATTCCTGCTTCCTTCATGACTCTGCTGAAGTGCCGGGCATCTGTTCTGTTCATGTGTAGTTCTTCCACAAATTGTCCAAATAAATCAATGTACTTCAGGTATCCCTAATTTTTTTTTCATGTTTTATTGTGAATTATATGATATTTTACATGAGAGAACTTTAGTTTTACATTCATTCCATCGTATATCATCTCATTGCCATGGTTCCAATCCCCTCCATGCATCATCAACGGACCAAAGGGTATATATGCCCTATAAACCTGCCCCCTATACTCCCCCCCACTTATTCAGGACCCAGTCCCTCTCCCTCTCTGCATCCAAAGTCCCCATCCGCTTCATCACTCCACGTCATCGTCTCTGCTTCCATCTCGGGCCTCGCTGCTTCTCTGGGTAGAGTCCCGCTCTCGGCTCTTCTCCACTGATGGTCCCAGAGACCTCCGCTCCTAGACTGGAGAGTCAGTAATTCCCTTCCTTGCTACCAAACGTCTACCTTTACATTTCCAACCCTCACAATCAGTCCTGATAACAATCATTCACTATTGTATCACAAGTGACCCATCTGCATTTCATTTCATCAGCTCCACCTAGACAGATTGGATAGTACTCACTGGAGAGTCTGCCTTCTTCCATGCCCCCTAGCTCTAGGTTCCCTCTTGAAAGCTTGTAAGCCAGTCACTTCTTGCCTTTGTAGCTCCCTCCCCACCCCCCAATTTGGGTATTCAATGTCCAAGTTGCCCATCGCTGTCTACTCTGTATGTGGAGGGGGTGGGAATGTTTCTTGCTGTATCCCTAATATTTTATTGATACTTATTAATCCTTGATAATTTTGCTTCAAAACAAAACCATAATAGCCAAATAATAGTCTTCCTTTCAGAGACAAAGCTACAAGCCTACTATTATTTTGTTATTACTTTTAATTTTTTCTTAATTTCAAAAGTAAAACTTGCTCATTATAACAAATTGAACCAGTATAAAATACCTGAAATAAAAAACCTGAGTTCTCATTCTGTTCTTCAGGGATAAATTAACATAACAGTCACACATGAAGTCTGTTTTTTAATAAAAATAAGATCTTCATTGTGCTTTGTTTTTACTCCTGTGCTAAATTTTTGTTAAATAATATTTCCCAGCACTGTCAGTCTTCTCATTTTAGACAAATTGGTAGATTTCAGAACTCGTTTTACTATTAGTTTAATTTACATCTGTTTTACTGTTTATACATTTTAGTATCTTTTTGTCTGTCTTAAATACTGTATTTGTCCTGGAAACTACTTTTCATTTGTCCATATTGTGCCTATGTAGGGTTTTGTTTTTCTTTTTGTTTTGATTGCAGGACCTGAGACCTTTTGTTCTGTAGCTATTTTAACCTACTCAAATTGTCTTAAAAATTTGTACAATTTTTTAATTTAGGATTGTCAGATCTGTGTATTGCTTTAAAAAAAAACAAACCAACTTTTTTTTTTAAATAACAATTAAAGCCTCAGTTCTTCTAATTTTTATAAATACGAGGCTAAGTCAAAAAGTATTGCTACAAAATCATAGACCATTTTATTTTGAAACATTTATATTTGAAGCTATTGTTCCTCAACATATTTTAAAATCTATATACTTCTGAAGATAGTGTTTCCATCCCGCTAACCAAAGGAGCTCTGGTAGCGTAGTGGTTATGAATCGGGCTGCTAACCTCAAGGTCGGCAATTTGAAACTACCAGCCGTTCCCGCAAAAGAAAGATGAGGCTTTCTGCTCCTGTAAAGATTTACAGCCTCAGAAACTGTGCAGGGTCACTATGAGTCGGAACCAACTCCGGTACTTAATAACAACTTAATAACAATAACAACTTAATAACAACTCACAGTACTTAATAACAACAACAACCCTTTTCCAAAGAACTCATTGCTCTTCAGTTTACACCACATCTTAACAACAGCTCAATGGAGAAAAGATTAAAGTTACCAAGGACTTCGTTCTTCTTGTATCAACTGCCAACATTCATGGAAGCAGCAGCCAAGAAATCAAACGACATATTGCATTAGGCAAATCTGCTACACAAGACCTTTTTAAAATGTTGAAGAGCAAAGATGTCAGTTTGAGAACTAAGGTGCGCCTGACCCAAGCCATGGTATTTTCCATAACCTCATATGCATGAGAAAGCTGGACAGTGAATAAGGAAGACCATAGAAGAATTGATGCTTTTGAATTATGGTGTTGGAGGAGAATATTGAAAGTGCCCTGGGCTACCAGAAGAACCTACAGATCTGTGTTGGAAGAAGTGCAGCCAGAATGCTCCTTTGAGACCAGGATTGTCAAACTTTGTCTCTCATATTTCAGACATATTGTCAGGAGGAAAGGATATCATGTTTGGTAAGGTGAAGGATTAGAGACAAAGAGAAAGACCCGCAGCGAGATGGATTGGCAAAGTGGTAGCATCAATGGGCTCAAGCATGGCAACGATTGTGAGGTTGGCCCAGGAACAGGCAGTGTTTTGTTCTTTTGTACATAGGGTCACTATGAATCGGTACCAACTCGATGGCACCTAACAACAACAGTTTTAGCATCTTATGGCACTCAAGTCATGATCCCTTTCAATGTTCTTTGAGTTTGGAGAACAAAAAGAATTCTGAAGTAGCAAGATTAGGGCTGTAGGGTGAATGAGGTAAGTTTTGCAATTCATGTAGAACAGCGTTTTACTTTCAAAGAATGAGCAAGTGCATTGTCATAATGGAAAACAACTCCTTGACACAACTTGCCTGGCTTTTGTCTCACCAATGCCACTTTCAGTTTTCTTAAAACATCTTAGTATACCCCCTGGTCGCCCTGTGTCCTTTGAGAAAATCTATCAAGATTGCACCTTGGAAATACCCAAAAACAGTCTCCATAATCGTTTGAGCCAACCTATCTTCCCTGAATTTAACTGGCCCAGCAGATCCCGTTGGAAACCGCTGTTGTGATTGGACTGTGCTCTCTGGATATTGGTAAACCCACACTCATTCATGGTTATAATTGTCCTATCAAATCATCTTCATAAGCTTTCATCTTGATTCAAAGACTAATGAAAAGATCAACTCTTTGAGCTAACTGATCCTCATGCAGCACTTTTGAAAACCATAGTTGAAAACTTGCTGAAGCCAAGATGTTTGCTTAAAATTGAAAATGCCAAACCATGTGAGATCCCAAAATCAGTAGCTGTTGCACCACTGATATTTCTATGATTTTTTTTCCATCAGTTTCTGGACTTCAGCCACAGTTTTCTTCATTCATTCATTCAAGATTGAAGTCTTCCTCTTCTTAATTTATCTTTATGAGATCTTCTCGACGTTGCATAAAATGCTTCATCTAAAACTGCTGTTTTATGTGGGGCAGCGTTCCCATAAACTTGTTGCAAAGCTTCTATGATTTAGGAAGATGTCCACTGGAATGTTGTTTTTGATATTAGCCCTAATCTCAAAATCAGTTTTTTTTCCATGGCACAAACAGTATGACTAAGACGAGTGCTTTACTGAGAGAGCTTGTCTGCAGCCATCCACTAATTGCAGAGACACGTTTAAACACATTTTGTTGGGAATTAACCTGTGCACATATGATATAGAACCCTAGTTGCAATACTTTTTGGTTTAACCTAATATATAGGCATTTACATTTTAGGATAGCTAATTAACACCATTTAGTAAGACAAAATTTTCCTCATTTTCCCACCCCTATAAAGTTTGCTTTTGTTCCCAATTTACTCTACCAGACAAGCTTACTTACTAACATTATCATTAGAAGTATATTAAATGTATAGATTTTAAAGTACATTAATTATTTAATCCTAGAAGTAAGTCTACTTTCACTTTCAAGTTCCTGTTATATATTTTACTATGATTATGGTCATTCTTGGTGCTTGGTCCTCATGTGGTGCCAGGGATTAATGCGCCGGCCTGTAATGTTGGTTTGAGCCAGAACATCGGCAGTTCAGGCTCACCAGCTGCTCCTCAGAAACCCCTGTTCATGATAGCTAGGAGTCGGAACTGACTCTATTGCAATTAAACAACAACAATATGATCACTCTTAGAATATAGCTCTCAAAAGCTAAACTCACTGCCTTCAAGTCGATTCGAACACATAGTGACCCTGTATAGAGTTTCCAAAGCTTTAAATGTGCTATACATATGAATTTTATATTTGCTGTTTCCCACTGGTAGCATATTACCAGATTAAAAGCATTTGTACTATAATACAGCAGTTAAGTTATAAATTTTTTCATGTCAGGAAAGGGGTTTATATTACAAGTTTAATGTGAATTTGGGCTTTGATTTTGTTTCAGATTTACGTAGTTCGACTTTTGAGAGAAGGACAGCTTGAACCATCATTTGTCTTCCGGACTTTTGACGAGTTTCAAGAACTTCACAATAAGCTGAGTATTATTTTTCCACTTTGGAAGTTACCAGGGTATGTACCTATCCTTGCACGTTATCAATCTTTTTTTTAAGGAAACAATTTCTTTGTTATCAAATATAAGTCAAAAGCTTTGTATTAACAGAAGTTAACTGATTTTCCTTTTTATCACAAGGCCTAATAAACAGTGCTGAGCATAGACAAGCTATACGTTCTTTTTTTCTTTTTCTTTTTT
>NW_006408601.1:7297822-7333916 GCF_000296735.1 Chrysochloris asiatica | reverse complement strand
ATTAGTCATGATAACAGTTATTCACTATTGAATCTTACGAATCTTACCCCATCTCCTTTCACCAGACCCATCTAGACAAAATGATAACTATTCAGTGGGGACTCTTTATTTCCCACCACACTCTTAACTAAGCTCTCTCTTAAAACCTTGCACTTTAGCTTTTTAAAAACAAACAAACAAACAAACAAAAAACCACTCAGGCACATATAATAATTTATATCTCCAAGAGTCACATTCTGCAAGTCTGCCTCCTGGCCACCACCTCTTATGAATCTAGAGTCCTCAGCCACTCCCCCTCTCCATGCCCCCATCTCTGCCTCCATCTCTGGTATTGCTGCTTCTCTGGATAAGGTCCCGCATTCTGCTTGTGGTCTTCGCCCTTGATGGTCCTACGGTCCTCAGTTTCTGGACTGTAAGATTAACCACTCCCCTGTTTTTGTTACAAAACTTCTACCTTTACAATTGTGACAGTCACAATTAGTCACGATAACAGTTATTCACTATTGAATCTTATGAATCTTATCCCCATCTCTTTTCACCAGACCCATCTAGTCAATATGACAGCTATTCAGTGGGGACTCTTTCTTTCCCCCCATACTCTTAAACTAAACTCCCTCTTGAAACCTTGTAAGCCAGTCACTTCATGCATTTATTGCCCCCTCATTTTAGGTAGCTAGTGTCTAAGTTGCCTGTCCCAGTCTACCCTGTGTATAGAGCAGATAGCATTGATACTTGGTGTGAAGACTCTTTTCCTCTCCGTTGATATTTAGAGTAACTACTGCTCTGAGTATAGGTCAGGTTCATCAAATTTAAGCAATTTACCCATGTTTCCTGTATCCAAAAAAAAAAAAGGCTATATGTTCTTGTTCAATTAATAGATGATGAATATATTAAACTGAAAATACAGATTTTTTTCAGACTTGTGATTTTAATTAAACCTTTGAATTTGTCTTCACCACAGTGAGCAAAGTATGATAATAACTTAGAATCTTGGTTTTAAACAGTCAGATACTAAATCACTGCAGAAATAGTCTATTATTGGCCATATTGAGCCCTCTAAAGTACTGAAAATTGAGGCAAACTTATTGAAACCATTAATTAAAATCTTAGTACTGAGTTTTGTATTTGATACCCTTCAGAAAGCATTAGTTTTATAAATGTAGTTTAATGGCCAGTAGATTTCTTGTATCAAATTGCTCATACTTGTCTCAAACTAGGTTTCAAAGTGAGGAGGAGATAAAGCTTGGGTATCAGGGTTTATTTCCGTGTACAGTCTTCGAATTTTCCTACTGCTACTCAAAACAAGCTGAGTTGAAATTGTCCTTTCAGCACCTGACTGAGGCCCTACGTCTTTCTTTGTGAATTTTACTGGTGTCTACAATAGCCATTGGATGATTGAAGAATTTTGGGGGTCAGATCTGGATAAAGTATTTGTGGATGATTATATTTGAGAGAAAATAAGTCAGTTTCACCATCCTAGTAATAAATATAGTAAATTAGCAACATGTGCACTTTTTCTGCCAAAGTTCATGAAAGAATAATGGATAACTGAGCTGTTTCATTTTCAGTACTTTTTTTTTTAAGTGTGTATTTTCTTGAAGGGAAATTATCAAAAAGTACCTTCTTGTGAATGAAGATTCTACTTTGTATATTTCTAAGTAAATATTATCCTTGACTACAAATACTTCCAGATGAAATTATTTAAATCCCCCTTGTTTTTCTTTTTCTTTTGTAGGTTTCCTAATAAAATGGTTCTAGGAAGGACACACATAAAAGATGTAGCAGCCAAGAGGAAAATTGAGTTAAACAGCTATTTGCAGAGCTTGATGAGTGCTTCAACTGATGTAGCAGAGGTGACCTACCTAAGTGAGAATAATGTTCTGCACCTTTTGTGCTACATCATGTTTAATTAAACTAATAACTCTGTCTTCCTCCTCTTTTCAATCTAGTGTGATCTTGTTTGTACTTTCTTCCATCCTTTACTTCGTGATGAGAAAGCTGAAGGAGTAGCTAGGTCCGCAGGTAAGTTTTGTTTCTCTTTGTAGCCGGTTCATGGCTTCCCTGTGAGTTTCAGGTCTTAGTAGAGGCTGCAGAGTGGCAGTGGACAGATTGGCTCTATTCAGCAGGATGGTAGGAAGGTATTCTTTCTAAGCCAGTCTATTTCTAGATAAACTTTCCTAATAGACTGTGATTACTTAAAAAGTATTAAATGGGTGGCCTACCAGGTTCTTTTGTGGGTTTTTTTGTCTTGTTTCTACATGTGATGGTCTGCATAAGTAAAACAAAATTCTTTTGTTGTTGTTTGAACCACTGCAGATAGGATGGATGTATGTAAGTTTCTGTGTTCAGTTGCAGGTGCTTTCAGTCCTACTCCAGGCCAGATAGGAGGAGCAGTGAAATTATCTGTCTCTTACAGAAATGGTACTCTTTTCATCATGGTGATGCACATCAAAGATCTTGTGAGTGATTACAAATATTGATGACTGTAGAGGTAGCCTATATTTTGGTAGAAATGAAGCATTACTGTTAAGATACTGCTTTTCTTTGTAGGTTACTGAGGATGGAGCTGACCCAAATCCATATGTCAAAACGTACCTACTTCCAGATACCCACAAAACATCCAAACGTAAAACAAAAGTGTCACGAAAAACTAGAAATCCAACATTCAATGAAATGGTAAGTTAAAATAATTTATAAAAATTGCCTATATTTGTTCTTTGGGGATATTTAACTTTAAAACATTTTAAATTTCTAATTTTTAGATAAGAGTTACTGAATTAGTGCACTACAAAAGCAAATCAATAGCAGTCTAATGATACTTGACAAAATGATGCAGAGTAAAACCAAAAAAAAGATCTTTATATTTTTAAAATCCCTTGGAAGTTATATGAGTCAACTGTCCTTCTAGTCCTTGAGCCTATTCTGTAACATCTCACATAGCGCTTCTCCAGTCTATGCTTAAATACTTCAAGGCCTTTTCCTCTTCTCCTGGACAACCCTAGCTCTTTAAAAGATAGTCTTTTATACTGACCTGAAATCTTTCTCTGCATTGATGTACACCCATCCATTGCATTTGTAGCTCTTGGAGCCATACAGAATTACTCTTTTCCTTCTTCTATATGGCAGCCCTTCAAATAATTGAAGTTCGGATATCCTATTTCATCTTTCAAAACATCTTCAGTACCTTTACCTTCACTTGATAAAATAAAATTTCATATTCCTTTCACAATCATAATCATTCTCCTTCAAACATGATCCAGTCTGTTGGTAGGTAACCCTTTTAATTAAAATGCTCAAAATGAAAGCAATAAGCAAATCATCAGTTGATCTGTGGGGAACAGCACTGTAAATTGGCTAAGATACTCATGGTCAGCTTAAAAACTTACTCATTAAACTCTGCTAAGGTTTTTTTGTCATTCAACTTCTTAGTTAAAATGACACCACATTATCTGTGTTATTAACATTACATTTGCGTTACATCCACACAAAAATGTCTGGATAGAGATGGAAGCAAATAATTTTGAAAGTTAATTAAATTTATAAATTTTTAAAGCTGTAGAGGTTCTTTCTTCTTCTTGTTGTTTGCCATCAAGTCAGTTCCAACTCATAGTGATCCTGTGTAGTGTTTCCAAGGAGCAGCTGGTGGTTTGAACTGCCAACCTTGTGGTTTACAGTCCAGTGCTGACCCAACAGTGCTCCACCAATACTTGGTGAAGAACAGTTGGTATTGTCCTTAAAAGGTAGTATTAATTTTTTTTTTTCAAGTGTTGTACTGTCAAAAAAATGAAATATCAGATTTTTATTTTCTATTTTTTAAGTCATTTTAACTAAACAGGATTAGGTTAAGGAATTGTTTCTCAAAACTTACAATGACACTTTATGGAAGTTAAAGTGTTGAATGAATATTAGGAGAGTTTGAAATAGGATAGCTTGCAACACTCAAGATTTGCTGTTAATATATTTTAGTTCATGAGTTTGTCTTAAATTAGGTTTAATGGAAAATCAGAAACTGTTAACTTCATTGGTAAATAAAATCTAGCAGAAAAAGACAACAAAGGAAATTTTAATCTTCCCCTTTTTGTAAAATAATTGCAGTTATGCTTTTCAATTTGTTTCCCTCCATTCACAACCAGGAGATCATCTTAAGGCATACTACCGTATAATCTCATTCTCCTACCCCATCTCCTACATCTCAGAAAATCATGTCTGTTGCTCTGTGCATCCCTATGTCCAACCCCTAGAAGAATGATGGCACAGTCCAGGACTCCAGAAACACAAAATGTGCTCTTACAGTCATGAGACAAAGCCCCCGCCACACGTGTTAATCAGTGTCACTGATTTGTGGCCACTTTTTGATATTCTCACTTACGATTTCACTTAAAATACTGCAAAAAGACAAATCATTTTACTATAACTTTTTTTTTTTAATATTTTATTGTGAATTATGTGATAGTTTACATGGGAGAACATTAGCTTTACATTCATCCTATCGTATATCATTTCATTGCCGTGGTTACAATCCCCTCCATGCATCATCCACCAAACAAAGGGTATACCCCATCTGTCCCCACTCCCCCTGTCATCAGCACACAGCCCCTCTCCCTCTCTGTGTCTAAAGTCCCCAGCTGCTCCATCTCTCCACATCAGTGTCTCTGCCTCCATCTCTGGCATCACTGCCTCTCTGGGTAGGGTCCCGCTTTCCGCTTTTCTCCCTTCATGGTCCCAGGGACCTCTGCTCCTAGTCTGAAAAGTCAATAACTCCCCTCCTTTTGCTACAAACCGTCCACCTTTACACTTCCAACCCTCATGATCAGTCCTGATAACAATTATTTACTAGTGTATCACAAGAGACCTGTCCGCATCTCCTTTCATCAGCTCTGCCTAGACAGATTGGTTACTACTCACTGGAGAGTCTACCTTCCTCCAGGCCCTCTGGCTCTAGGTTCCCTCTTGAAAGCTTGTAAGCCAGTCACTTCTTGCCTTTGTAGCCCCCCCATTTTGGGGAGCCAGTGTTCAAGTTGCCCATCCCTGTCTACTCTGTGTATGGAGGGGGTGGGAATGATCCTTGTTGTAAAGATTTGTTCCCTTTTCTGAGCTACAGCATCCATAGGTGTAGGTCAAGTTCATCAAATTGTATTAGATTACTCTTTTTTTTTTTTCCCTCTTCTTTCTTCTTCTAGTTGAGCTCTGATCATCCAGTCATTGAAGCCAGGTCAAGTGGGTATTATCTGCAAGTGTGGATGTTCTTGTGCATATGCCCTCTCTTCTTATCAGCTGGATGCTTCACTCTCCACTCTAGTCCTCTGTGGCTATGTCACTGACTCTGGGCTCAAGAGTTCCCAGGTCTTGCCACACACTGCTGGCCAACCAGGTCTCCACCCAGGTTCACAGAAGTCTATTAAACGTTGTAGGGCTTAGCTCACAGCTTCATTGCTGTTTTTCCCTCACTTCCCCTTATTGGTGACGAACATGATCACCAATCAGAGCATGTATTCCCATTTAGTTTTTTTGTGTGTTTTTTTTTTACAGACTCTCTTTATAATCATCCAGAAGTTGGTTTTTACACTTAGAAGGGGGTTTGCCCTGAGGGGACCTGACCGCTTCTTGCTTGTTCTTATAGTAATCAGTCGGACTGCCTATATTGATTTTTATTTTTCCTGTTGGTCTTTTAAGAAGTATCTTCTGTTCTTCTAGCCGCTCCAGGCTGGTCTGCTTGTCCTTTCAAGTGGAAATTTCCCACCTCAGAAGATTCTGGATGGGTTTCAGGATTCCACCTTACATCTTATGTAATGCAGAGGCTCAGCAGGAAGTGTTGTCCTTCATCTGCTTGTCTTTAGAAAGGCCCTGTAGGGGGCTGAACTTTCTGTTTGGGGCAGACAGAGTGGGGAGGGATGTCAAATGGAGACCTTAAGAAATAATTAAACATATGAAGAAATGCTCATTAGCCATTTTTGCTGTTGTTAAGTGCTGTCAAGTAGGTTCTAACTTAGAGTAACCCTATACAGAATTCTCAAGGAGTGGCTGGTGGGTGATTAGCAGTACAGTGCTTATCCTACAGTACTACACCAGGCCCTTCATTATCCATTTATTGTTACTATAACTAACTTTTAATTTACTGCTTCATTTTTCCTTTGTTCTAGCTTGTGTACAATGGATACAGCAAAGAAACCCTAAAACAGAGAGAACTTCAACTAAGTGTACTCAGTGCAGAATCCCTGCGGGAGAATTTTTTCTTGGGTGGAGTAACTCTGCCTCTTAAAGATTTCAACTTGAGTAAAGAGACGGTTAAGTGGTATCAGCTGACTGCAGCAACCTATTTGTAAGCTAGTGAATTTCTGAGTTTTGGAAGCAAAAACCATTATTATAAATGTGTGTCAACACACACACACTTAGTTGTGAATTATGTATAGTATTTTTATACTTGGACAAAATTTTAGTTAAATATACTTGCTCTATTCCAACAGTTCTGTTGGATCAACCAAGAGTCACAAAACTAATTTGTATAAATTTGTAGATGCCATTTCTGTTCTAAAGTCATTATATAGAAAGCTACAAACCCTAAACTTAATTTATAATAAGACTTGAAAACAGCTTTGAATTGGTGATGGTTTTAATCCTTTCTTGAGTAATTCTGAGTAATAGCTTTAGTTTGGTCTGATAGGACTATGTCAGTTCAGCCACCTATTTTACACTGGTGCTTATACTGACACAGCAGGTTTGTTCTCCTATTATGCACCTTTACAGCCTTTACCACTGTGTATGTTCACAAACACCAAAGGAAAGGAAAGGTGTGGGGTGTTAAGCATACAATGCAGCTGCTATTAATAAGGCCGAAAAGCAAAGCACAAATAACATGTAGCTATGTTAAGAACTACTAAATAATTTAGAAAAGTAGAGGGAAAAATAATATTGCTTTTTATTATTCATGACTTTAAAGCCTTTTTCAGGATAAGTGCCAATTACCGAAATTGTAAATAATGGTGCCTTAACTTCATATGCTTCCCCTGCACTTCATTTCTGATTTTTTTTTCCTGACTTTTGATAAATAATAATTAGTATCACTCACTTTTAACTTACTGAAGACAAGAAATTGTGTACAATTACTAATGATTTTTCCTACAGAAAAGTCATTCTCTACTTATTTGTGACTCAAACAGTCCAGCCATTTAAGTCTTTGTTCCTCACTGAGTTAATGTTGTTGTTGTTAAGTGCTGTCGAGTTGATTCCAACCCATAGTGACCCTGTATAGGGTTTCCAAGGAGCATCTTTAATAAGATTAATTAATGTATGTTAAATTCCATCATTCCATTATAATCTGACACTTATTCCCAGCAATGTTACTTGAAGTTTGATAATTTCACTTCTATATCCTTATCCTCCACTCCTTGATTAAACAAGTGAAAATTATTTACTCGTGCGCCCATCCATTCCTGTTTGCTATAAGAACTCCATGAATTAGGCAGAGTCTTCAGAAGCAGCCCAGGACAAGAATTCTTTGTTTCAAACTAAATTTAAATACAGACATTTATGGAGAAGTTTGTCTTGTAAATGGGGTTAGTTACATTGTTGTAAACAATGTTCATCCACACAAGATGATTTTATATATCAGGATTAAAAATCATAAAGGGACATGATTGAAATGACTATAGTAGCCATTAAAAATGAGATTCACTCTAATTATTCATTCAACTTTACAAATAAGTATCCCTAGTTTAGCTAAATATATGTATACAATATTTACTCCTGTGACTAGGATGTTGTCGTTAAGTGCCATCAAGTCGTTTCCAACTCATAGAGACCCTGTATAGGGTTTCTGAGAAGCGGCTGGTGGATTCTTGCAGTTAACAGTCCAGTGCTTATCCTATAGTGCCACGCCAGGACTGCTGTGGCTGGGATGGAAAGTTAGAAACATTGTAAATGGCACTAGAGATGACAGTGACCTACCTACGGCAATAAAGAACACAAGAGAGAAAGTGACCTCAAATTCATTGCCTAAGACAGAATTTGTATGAACTGTGCACATGTTTAATGTAAGTGGTGATACCTCCAGAGCAGAAATAAAAACGGTTGAGGATGTATCAGTAGGAGAAGTTTAAAAAAAAAAAAACTTAAAAATTTTGGTGCCTAACACTAATGGTCCATTGTAGAAAAACCTATGAGTTTGATATATGAGTATCTTTTATGTTAAATTTATGTTAAATTGTGTTGCCTATTTAATAAGTTAATTCTCAAATGTACATCCAAGAACTACCGGTTATTTACTTTTTCCACACCCAGTTAACATTTCCTTAAGATTTGCAAATATAAAAATGTGCTAGATGTATTCACTTGATGCATTTGAAACCTGATTCCATTCCATGAGTTGTCATTTAGCCATGAAAACAAAAGTGCTGTCTTGGTAAAAGATATCATTGTTAATTGTGCACTCCCTTTTGCAGTCTTAACAGCAAGTGTCTTTTAGCTCAAATAACAAAGCTAGAAAATGTAATGTCACTTTATAATTACAAGAAATCTGGCTTCTTATCTGAAAGTGTATATTATGATTAATACTGTACAGTTAACCAGAGTTCAGAAAAAAATGGTAATGATGTTTTTTTTCTTATTTTAATTCATTTTTGTGCTTTCCTTGGTCATACAAAATCAATAAACACATCCCCCATATACATATTTTGCATTTATTTTAATAACATAAGTTATTTCTTCTTGAGAGTTTAATCTTCAGCCCTTACCCAAAGGAAAAAAAAAAAAAGAGAAACCTCTTTACACTACTACTGTCAGTAAATTTATACCAGTAAATTTAAAATCAGTAGGGTTTTTCAACTTTTTTAAAAGCTTACAGTAAAGTAAAAACAAAATGTTAGTAAACTGGCAATGACACTAATTTTTATGTAAAATCACAATGTTTTATACCTATCTTTATTAAGTAAGAATAATCATACTATACTAGTCCTACACCAGAATTTTTTCTTCTTGCCAGTGTTCTGGGATTTGAAGATAATTTGTTACTCCAAGAACCTATATGTTCTCTACTGAGGAACTCAATATAAAACTTGCACTGACATTTTTATTACTGTCTTTGTATGAACCTATAGGTATCTGAATGTTAACGTATATATATATGATCTTGGATAAAGTATTCTTTTATCTTTTTCAAATTAGTTATATAAAAAATTCATTATCTTGCCTTAAATTGGTTGACTGTTCTTTATAGGATTCAAGTATTGTGTTATTTAAAAAAGAGCACATTAATTTTTTATACTTCGACTTCAGATCCAAAACACACTGAAGTCCCATTATCATAATACATAGATTAATAACTTACATGCTCTTTGACTTGCAGTACAAATAAGAATGAATATGATAATTTCTCCCATCTATAAGAGCCAAAACTTTAGTTATATTACGGTAGTGAATAAAGTTGTACAATATTTTTATTAATATCTTGAATATACTCAGTGGGTTGAATGTGTTTTATAGCTGTACTTTGATTGTATTAAAATGTTTCTGAATTAAGGGACTCTCGAATCATTCATTTCTTCGTTGGTGTACTAATAATGTTCAAATTTAATATGAGTTCACTGTTACTGTTTCCTCATTTCGCCCAAGAAGTTTATTACATTCCAAGAACTCTGAATTTCAGAAATAACCTGTCCCTTGCCTCTAAAAATGTCTAAATAGTGAGTTTGACTTCTGAGTGTGGTTTTTAAAGGTCTGAATTGCTGCCATTTTGATACAGCCCTATCAGCATTTCTTAGAAGAAAAATGCTTCTAAGGTGAAAAACCATGGCAATAACTCTTTTAAGGATTAAGATTAACATGTACTTAAATATATCAGTAATAAGCCACATATTCAGAGTATTGCCCCTGGCCTTTGGCAGTTTACTTAAATAATATAACATCAGTCATGTTATTGAGACATCCACAGAACTGGGAAATGTGAATTCTAATACCATACCACCATCTTGGAAACATACCAATGTGAAACTGTTTCATTGACACAAAGGATAAAAGGGTCCAGAGACTATGGTTGTTGTTGTTAAAGGCCATCAAGTTGGTTCTGACTCATAACAGCCCTATATAGAGTTTTTGAGGAGCGGCGGGTGGGTTTGAACTGCCAACCTTGCAGTTCAAACCAACTTTGTGGTCCAGTTCTTATCCTACAGTGCCACACCTAGACACTGGTAGTAATAACAAAAGATTAGTTCCAAACCATGAGGTAACAAATGCAGTGTGTTGTGGTTGTTAATAATAATCCTTTATCCTACTTAAAGAAGTAGTGAAAATTAGTCTAATCGATTCTCTTAGAGATAAGATCATAAAGTTTCTGAATGAGTACCTCACTATTGAATATGTAGCTTATTATTGAAATATTTAAGTACATGCTAATCTTAGTCCTTTGAAGAGCAGAGATGTCAGCTTGAGGACTAGGGTGCGCCTGTCCCAGGCCATTGTGTTTTCAATAGCCTCATATGGATGTGAAAGCTGGACAGTGGATAAGGAGGATCGTAGAAGAATTGATGCCTTTGAGTTGTGGTGTTGGAGGAGAATACTGAAAGTGCCATGGACTGCCAAAAGAACCAATAGATCTGTTTTGGAAGAAGTGCAGCCAGAGTGCTCCTTGGAGGCCAGGATGGCTAAGCTTCGTCTCTCCTACTTTGGACATATTGTCCGGAGGAAACAATCGTTGGAGAAGGATGTCATGCTGGGTAGGGGGAGGGTCAAAGAAAAAGAGGAAGACCCCCAACGAGATGGATCAGCCAGGTGGCATCATTGATGGACTCAGGTGTGGCGGCGGTAGTGAGGTTGGCCCAGGATCGAACATTGTTTCGTTCTGCTGTGCATGGGGTCGCTATGAGTCGGTTCCGACTTGATGGCACTTGACAACAACAACAACAATCTTAGTCCTTAAGAGGGTTATTACCATGGTTTTCCACTTTAAGTATTTCGACTATATGACTTAAAATTATTATTGTAACACTTGGTTAATCAACATGTTTACAACTATTAAGTGAATTTTATGCATTTTAAAGCTTATATTTTGATAATCCCTCAAAATAAATTTAATCCAATTTATGTCTTAGTAGATATATTTATGTCTTTGCCTTGCCTTTTAAAAAATCATGTTTGTGTTAATAACTAGATTTTCCTTTTTTGTTTTTATTTAAAAATAAATAAAACCCACTGCCATCAGACAGTTTCCGACTCATAGAGACCCTGTAGAGTTTCTAAAGAGACTGTAAATCCCCTCTTACTCCCACAGAGCAGTGGATGGGTGTGAACCACCAACCTTGGAATTAGCAGCACAGTGCTTATCCTACAGCACCACCAGAACTCCTTAGGAAAATGAAAATCATAACTATAGTGACCTGTCAATTCACACTCACTTTGTTGTTGTTGTGTGCCATCAAGTCGGTTCCGACCCATAGCGACCCTGTATAGGGTTTCCGAGGGTGTAAATCTTTACAGGAGTAGAAAGCCTCATCTTTCTCCCGTGGAGCAGCTGGTAGTTTCGAACCGCCGATCTTAAAGTTCGCAGCCCGATTCGTAACCACTACGCTACCAGAGCTCCTTGGATGACTATAATAAAAAACTCAAGACAGTGACAAGTGTTGGTGATGATGTGGAAGAACTGGAACCTTCATGCATTGCTGAAGGAAATGTGAAGTGGTACAGCTGCCAGGAAACTAGTTTGCAGTTCCTCAGAAAAGTTGCAGAAACTAGATGACCAGCAACTCTGCTCCCAGGTTCAAACCAAACTTGCCTATGAATTTTCATAGCAGAATTATCTATAATTGCCAAAAATGTGAAAACAACCCAAGTGTTCCACAATTGGTGATGGATATACAAAGTGTATTGCATTGAGCAGATTCACAAAACACCTCTTTAAAGTGTTAAAAAAAGAAGTCCCTTTGAGAACTAAAGTGCACCTGACCCAAGCCATGGTATTTTCAGTTGTCTTATATGCATATGAAAACTGGATAATGAATAAGGAAGAACCTATTAAATATGCCTTGCACTGCCAGAAGAAGGAAGAAATCTTTGTTGGAAGTACAGCCAGATTGTTCCTTAGAAGTGAAGATGGTGACACTGTCTCACACACTAAGGTCATGTTAGGAGGGACCAGTCCATGGAGAAGGACATTGTGCTTGGTAGAGGGTCAACAAAAATGAGGCAGATCCTCAATGAGATGGATTGACATAGTAGCTGCGGTACAGGAGCAAGCACTGTGTCCATTCTCATAGAAGGGCACTATGAGTCAGAGCCCACTTGTCAGCATCCAACAACACAGAAGGTGGTTTATACATACAGTGAAATATTACTCAGCCATATAAAGGGATGAAGTACTGATACATGCTACAACATAGATGAAAATGTTCCGTGAAAAACATCAGATACAAATGGCCAAATCTTGCATGATTCCATTTATATGAAATGTCCAGAACAGGTAAATCCATAGATAAAAAGCAGATACATGATTCCCAGGTGGTGGGTAATTGAGAGTGACAGCAAGCGTAACGGGTACAAGGTTTCTTCTTGGTGAAGAAAATGTTCTGGAATTAGAAACTGGTAGCACAGTCTTGTGAATATACTAAAAGCTACAGAATTGAACATTTTTAAATTATTAATATGGTGAATTTTATCTCAGTTTAAAAAAAATCCACACATCAAATCCATTTTATCAAACTTTGATCACTGAATCTCTGCCTTTAATAAACAATTTTGTTAGTACTGTGTACTTGCTAGATACTGGAATTTTTCCATTTAAAAAAATCTCTATTAAGAAAGTAAAGATTCCCATTTTTGCATGCCACATATCCCCACATACGGGGATATGACAATAGAAGGTAAACACCATTTGATTAACATCCACATCATATTTTATCTTTGCTATTACTGAGTACATAAACATGCCCAGATGTGAAGTATTTGTGTCAACATTCCTATATGCTTAGAAGATATATTTTAATAGCTTACATACATATACACACACAAGGGTGCTTCAAAAATTTGTGGAATAATGGAATGAAAAGAATGGAAATTTTCAATGAACTTTTTGAAGCCTCGTGTGTGTATATAATAAATGTTGTTATGTGCCGTGGAGTTGGTTCCGACTCAGCGACCCTGTACAGGGCTTCTGAGGCTGTAAATCTTTACAGGAGCAGAAAGCCTCATCTTTCTCCCGCGGAACAGCTGGTAGTTTCAAACTGCTGACCCTGAGGCTAGCGGCCCAATTCATAACCACTGCGCTACCAGAGCTCCTTGTATAATAAATATATGCATATGTTATTAAGTGTACCATAGAACTCATCTAATAAGTATGTATGCATATGTTAAGTGCTGTCAAGGAGCGGCTGATGAATTTATATATATATATGTGTGTGTTTATATACATATATATGTTTATATACACACACATACTCTGGTGTGGTGCTGTAGAATCAGCACTGGACGGTAAACCACAAGATTGACAGTTCAAGCCCACCCTATACAGGGTTATGATGAGTTGGAACATACATATATCAGATGATGTATTGCATTAGGCAGATCTGCTGCATAGGACCTCTTAAAGTGTTGAAGACACAGATGTCAATTTGAGGACTAAGATGCGTTGACCCAAGCCATGGTGTTTTCAATAACATATATATACACACACATAAGAAGGTAAATAAAAAAATTAACATACTGCTAGACTTATGGTATGGTGCTTTGGATCAGCATTAACTTTTAACACCAAAGTTGGCAGTTCAAACCCACCAGCTGCTCCTTGGAATCCCACAGTGTCTCTGGGTTGGAACCAACTCTACAGGCCTTTCCTTCTAGTCTGTTCATCATAGCAACTTGAAAACCTCCAGTAAGGGGTGGTGGTTGCACATAGGGTGTATTGACTAGAAACAGAACCAGGGTCTCTAGTATGAAAGCTGAGAATTCTGTCACGGAATCAGCAATACCCCTAAGTCTCTTGAAATGAGATAAAAAGGAAGCATGGGTGATCAAAATTTCTGCTTGGACTAACTGGGTTGTTGTTAAGTGCTATTGAGTCAGTTCCAACCCATAGCAACCCTGTATAGGGTTTCCGAGGAGCAGATGGTGAGCTTGAACTGCTTTGCAGGCTGGTGCATTAACCCACAGCGCCACACCAGGACTCTAACTGAATAGTAGTGCTTAACTGAAATAAAGGGGTCTGGATAGGTAATCTGGTAGGTACTGGAACCACATTAAGTTTGAGATAACCTAGTCCAAAGGGTGCAAATTTAGCTAACAACAAGCATGCCTCTTTACTAGGAAAAAATAGATTGCTTAAATAGATTACTGAATTGGATGCAAAATCCTAATGCTTTGGGAAAAAATTATTCATCAAAAAGTTAAAGGTTGAACATCTACCTAGCCAAACAATTGGAAGGGATCCATATTTGTGCCCATCCCAAAGAAAGCTGACCTAATGGAATGCAGAAATCATCAAACAATATCTTTAATATCAAGTAAAATTTTGCTGAAGATAATTCAAGGACAGTTGCAATAGTACATTGACAGGGAACTGCTCAAAATTCAAGTCAGATTCAGAAGAGGACGTGGAACAGGGGCTATCATTGCTGATGTCAGATGGATCTTGACTGAAAGCAGACAATACCCAAAAGATGTTTTCTTGTGTTTTATTGATAATACAATGGCTTTGGGCTGTGTGGACCATGGCAAACTATGGATAACATTTAGAAGAATGGGAATTCCAGAACGCTTCATTGTGCTCATGAGGAAACTTGTACATAGACCAAGAGGCAGTCATTCATTCAAACAGAACAAGGGGACACTGAATGATTTAAAATAATGAAAAAAGGTATGCACCAGGGTTGTATTTTTTCACCATACTTATTCACCCAGTATACTGAGAAAATCATCTGAGAAGCTGGATTATATGAAGAAGAACATGGCATCGGGATTGGAGGAAGATTCATTAACAACCTATGATATATAGATGATGCAGCCTTACTTATTGGAAGCAAAGAGAGCTTGGGACACTTACTGATGAAGATCAAAGACTATAGCTGTCACTATAGATTTTCATTGTACAGAAAATAAAAATCCTCACAACTGAACCAATAAATAACATCATGATAAGTGCTAAAAAAGAAAGAAGTTGTCAAAGACTTCATTTTGCTTGGATTCGCAATCAACAGTCATGAAAGCAGAAGTCAAGAAATCAAAAGACAGATTGCATTGGCAAATCTGCTGCAAAAGAGCAAAGCTATCAGTTTGAGGACCAAGGTGTGCCTTATTCAAGCCGTGATATTTTCAATCACCTCATATGCATGTGAAAGTTGGACAATAAATAAGGAAGACCGGAGAAGAATGGATGTGTTTGAATTTTGATGCTGGAGAACAATATTAAAAGTACGGTGGACTTTCAGAAGAACAAACAAATTTGTGTCGGAAGAAGTGCAACCAGAATACTCCTTAGAAGCCAGGATGGTGAGATGTCTCTCATACTTTGGACATGTTATCAGGAGGGACCAATTCCTGGAGCAGGACGTTGTTGTTGTTATTGTTAAGTGTTGTGGGGTCGGTTCCGACTCATAGCGACCCTGCATAGCGTTTCCAAGGCTGTAAATCTTTACGGGAGCAGAATGCCTCATCTTTCTCCCACGGAACCGCTGGTAGTTTCGAACTGCTGACCTTGCGGTTCACAGCCTGATTCGTAACCACTACGCTACCAGAGCTCCTTAGGAGCAGGACATAATGCTTGGTAAAACAGAGAATCAGCAAAAAACAGGATGGCCCTCAACAAGATGGATTGATACATTGGCACAAACAATGGGCTTACACATAACAACAACTGTGAGGATGGAGCAGGATTGGGCAGTTTGGGGCTCTGTTGAGCATAGCATTGCTATGAGTTGGAACTGGCTCGACCACAACTAACAACAAGAACAATAACACATAAGGAAACTAAGGCTCAGAGAGGGCCATCGCATACTGATGGTCACACAGCTGGTAAATTGTACAGTCTGGATTAGAACCCAGATCTGATAACTCAACCACCTGATGCTGTGCTTACACACCTACTGGGAGCTAGCTACTTCAGTGTGAGACTGTTGACTATGAGTGATCTCACACTGGTGTGGTCCTGATTAGTATTTCTGCATGTGGACTGCACTTTACAGTCTATAGGGCACATTTGCTGTTATTCTAAAGTCTAGTTCCCTTAGGTTAATTCTAGAAAATGCTGTTCTATTATTTTTCCAAATATTCGTTCCCTCGTAGTCTCTCTTGAAATGCTTAATAAATTTCGACCTTTCCACATTAAAAACAAAAAAACAAAAAGTTAAAGGTTGAAAAAGTTAGGTGATGTCTTAGAGCCCCTAGAGTGTCTTTCAAAATCTCACCAGTTACTTTGAACTTACCCGCAGGCATTTATTATTCTCACTGACTTCACTCATCTCCAGGGCTTTCACTTTTTGAACAAGATGCTTCATTCGTCCACTCCTTCAACCAGCACCAAATCAGTCTCAAAAGTGCGTCCTTCTTCCAAAAGGTTCAAAAGCCTCATTATTTCTCTCTCCTCCCTACTCCCTTCAGCTCCAATCTTGTTCCCAAAGCTCTTGCCTGCTTGCCAGCTTTCACTTACTTGTGCTCTCTGATCCTTGAGGCATTGCCCAACACTTCCCCTGACAAAAGGAGCCCCAAATTTCACAATTTTGTGCACCCCAGAGGGTCTACCAGGGCCTGGCTCAAATACAAAGGAATCACTAAGAGGAGGATTGTTAGGCGCCCATCAAATCACTTCCTACTTAGAGTGACACTGTCACTGTGTACAACAGAACAAAATGCTGACAGGTCCTGCACCATCCTCTTAGTCCTTGCTGTTTGAGCCCAGGGCTGCAGCCACTGCATCAATCCATTTCATTGAGGCTCTTCTTTTTTACTTTTACTTCTTTTTCTTCCAAGCATAATGTCCTCCAGGAGCTGGTCCCTCCTAATAGCATGGCCAAAGTACATGAGATGAACTTTCACCACCTTTGCTTTTAAGGAGCATTCTGGCTGTACTTCCAAGTACATTCAATATTCTTTGTCAGCACTACAATTCAAAAGCATCAATTCTTCATTCTTAATCATTGCTCAGCTTCATATACATATGATGCCTTGTATGAGGCAATTAAAAATACAACGGCTTGGGTCAAGCATACCTTTGTCCTCAAGATGACATCTTTCCTTTTTAACACATTTTGTAGCAGATTTGCCCAGTGCAATACATTTGATTTATTGACTGCTGCTGCTTCCAAGGGACTTGATTGTGGATCTAAGTAAGTAAAATAAAACATTTGACTTCAGTATTTTCTCCAATTATTGGTCCAGTTGTGAGGATTTTTGTTTTATGTTGAGGTGTAATCCATACTGAAGGCTGTAGTCTTTAATTTTCCTCAGTAAGTACTTTAAGTCCTCCTCATTTTCAGCAAGGTTTTACTGTCTGCCTATCACAGGTTTTTAAGGAGTCTTTCTCCCATCCTAATGCCACTGTCTTCTACACATTGTCCAGGTTCTTGCATTATTTGTGCAGCAAACAGATTAAATACATAGGTGAAAGGATACGACATGACACACACTTTTCCTGATTTAAACCACACAGTATTCCTTAGTTCTGTTTGACTGCTTCTTGGTCTAGGTACAGGTTCCGCATGAGCACAGTTAAATGTTTTGCAATTCCCAGCCTTCTCAGTGTTATCATAATATGTTATGATCCACACAGTTGAATGCCTTTGTACAGTCAATGAAATTCAAGTAAGCATCTTTCTGATATCCTCTACTTTCAGCCAAGGTCCAGCTGACATCAGTATTGTATCCCTGGTTCCATGCTCTCTTCTGAATCTAGCTTAAATTCTGGAAGCTTCCTGTCGATGTACTGCTGCAACCGTTTCTGAATTGTCTTCAACAAATTTTTACTTGTATGTGATTTAAACAATGTTGTTGTTGTTAAGTGCCTTTGAGTCAATTCCGACCCATAACGACCCTGTATAGGGTTTCCGAGGAGCAGCTGGTGAGCTTGAACCACTGACATTGCAGTTCAAATGAGTTTGCAGTCTGATGCATAAGCCCCACAGTGCCACGATGCTCTCAAATCAGTACTGATTCATAGCAACCTTATGCACAATAGAGCACAACCCTATACAGTCCTGTGCCAACTTCAACAATTGTTGCTACATTTAAATGATGTTCAATTATTTCCATATTCTACTGTATCACCTTTCTTAAGAATGGGCATGATTACGGATCTTTTCTAGTCAGTTTACCAGGTGTCTTGTCTTCCTAGATTTATTGGCATAGGGGAGTGAGCATTTTCCATGTTGCCTTCATTTATTGAAACTTCTCAATTGGTTTTTCACCAGTGCCTTCAGTGCAGCTTGGACTTCTTCCTTCTTGATCATATGCTATCTGTTGAAATGGTTGAAAGTCAACCAATTCTTTTTGGTACAGTGACTGCATATTCATTACATTTTTTTGTTTAATTTAACCAGTTACAGAAGAGCTTAGATGATCAGATTTTCCCAATTTAAAGTTGATAGAAAAGATCATTAAACCCTGTTTTGTCTTTTTTATCAAAATCTGACATAAAAGGGGAAAGCAGACTACAAACTTCTACCTAAATGTAACTAGAGCTAGACTCCCTGGGGGAAGGGGCTGTGCCCTTCTTCCTTGTTCCAACACTCCCCCCACCCACAGCCACTGATGCAGAAATAAGTCAGCTTCTCACGAAGTCCCAAGTCTGAGCCAGAATGGACATGGGAAGAGGTTATGGGGGAAGAGAAGGGAAAAGGGGTTTGCCTTCCTCCAACCAGACCCCACTCTCTGCCTTGATGAGCCTTCAAGGATGGGCTGAGGGAAAAGTAAAGCAAATATATTATTATATAAATTTACTGTAGATATGCCAAAGCAAGATGACAGAAATACTTTACAAGACGTCCTTTATACAATACCACTGCTGAAACAAGTAGCTTTTAATAACTAGAAAAGTCATTTTTTAAAAAATTAAACATTTCCATTCTTGCTACTTTGCTTCTCCCCCAAGAGCTTGTCTTGTATGTGGGTGGGCTGGGCTCCAACACCCCTCTGGCCAGATCTGTTCAAAGTAAAGGTTTTAAGCATGATTAGAAGTAGGACTCAGTCTCCAAGTGAAGTGCCTTTGTTTTTTGTTGTTGTTGTTTTTTGTTTTGGTCTTTTTTGAGGGGTAGGGTGAGCTGGGGGTGAAGAGAGAGTTGTCACAGTGGAGGGGAGGGGTGCTGAGGAATGACTCCAAGACAAGACCCTTCACTCTGCCAAGATCAAATCAAAAGACTACAAGTGTTTCATGATGCTGGTGGATAGAGTTCTGTATGGCACTCACTGCTACCTGTCTCTCTCTCTTTGTTCGGTCTTTGTCCCCTGGACTGTCCAACAAGCTCTGGCTCACTGTCCCCTTCATCTTCAGGAAGTTGGTCAGGAAACTTCTTAGGTTTTCCGTGGACATACGGGTGGCCAGGAAGGTGTATGTACAGCAGAGCCACCAGACACTATTCCGTCTTGTCTTCACCATGTAGTTCAGCACATGGCTGCCACAGCAGTTGTAAAGCTCCGCGTTGGTAAACACTTGCTTCATGTGGGTGAGGAATTCCTGCACAGAGCAGTAGATCCCATGGGCACACTTGCTCTGCATTGTCTGGAAGTCCATGGGCTGGGTGATCACTTCATAGTAGTCTTCAGCCTTATCTCTGGTCACAGGCTCCCTGAAAGGCCAACTGAAGCGGTACTTTACAAGCTTGTGGAGGATCTCTTCAGAGTTCTGCAGTTCGAGGCTTTGCCTCCTGGTGCTGTGCTCCGCTTCCTTTGAAGCAAACAAACTGAGGAGCAGAAGGGAGGGTCATGTCCCTCAGGCAACAACTATCAGCAGAAGACCCAGCAGTCCTCATTACATTGTCTTTTGTTTGTTTTATTGTGAATTATGTCATAGTTTACATGGCAGAATATTAGTTTTACATTCATCCTATCGTATATTTTCATTGCCATGGTTACAATCCCCTCCCTGCATCATCAACCAATCACAGAGTATACCCTGCAAGCCTGTCCTCCCGGCAGTCATCAGCACACAGCCCCTCTCCCTCTCTGGGTCTAAAGTTCCCCAGCCACTCCATCTCTCCACGTCATCATCGTCTCTGCCTCCATCTCTGGTGTCACCGCTTCTCTGGGTAGGGTCCCACTCTCCGCTGTTCTCCCTTGATGGTCCCAGGGACCTCTGCTCCTAGACTGCAAAGTTAATCTCTCCCCTCCTTGCTACAAAACGTCTACCTTTACATTTCCAACCCTCACTATCAGTCCTGGTAACAATTATTCACTATTGTATCACAAGAGACCTATCTGCATTTCCTTTCATCAACCCTGCCTAGACAGATTGGATACTACTCAGTGGAGATTCTACCTTCCTCCAGGCCCTTCATTACATTGCCTTTTGATAGCTTACTGCATCATTCAATTTTTTTTTTTTTTTTTGCCCATATAAACTTTTAGTATTGCAATTCCAGGCTTGAATTTTCCTTCAATTCTTTCAGTTCGAGAAATGCCAAGTGTGTTCTTCCCTCATGGTTTTCTAGTCCTTGGTGTTTGCACATATCAGATAAAGCTTTTGTTTGCATGTAACAGATAAAAATCTTATGCAGGGTCACTATAAATCGAAACCATGGAAGACTCATAGTGGCATTGTATAGGATTTTCAAGAGCAGCTGGTTGAACTGCTGATTTTTGGTTATCAGTCCAATGCTTATCCTATTTATATAACACCAGGGTTATAGATGAGAATTGTTAATTACCAGTTGAGTTAGTATCAACTCATAGTGACCCTGTATAGTTTCTAAGGAGCAGTTGGTGGGTTTAAACCTCTGAGTTTATGGTTAGCAGTCCATTGCCTATCCTACAGTGCCAACCAGGACTCCAGATGAGGATTGTTGCTATTGTTAAGTGCCATTGAGTTGGTTCCAACTCATGTTGTTTTTAAGTGCTGTTGAGTTGATTCTGACCCATAGTGACCCTGTACAGGGTTTCTGAGGAGCAGCTGGTGAGGTTGAACTACCGACCTTGCAGTTCAAATGGCTTTGCAACCTGGCACAGCACCACACCAGGACTCCATACTCATAGCGACCCTATATAAGATTTCCAAGGAGTGGCTGGTGAGCTTGAACTGCCAACCTTGTGGTTCAAACCGACTTTGCAGTCCAGCACATTAACTCATTGCATTAAACCAGAGCGCCACACATTAGAGATCTGTAAACACTGGACCTGAGGTAGCCATACCATTACTTTCCAGCACTTACCACATGATATTGAACTTGTTAGAAGTTCTGGGAACACTGTGGTTAAAAGCTTAGCTGTTAACCAAAAAGTCAATGGTTTGAACCCACCAGCTGCTCTGTGGGAGAAAGATGTGGTAGTTGGCTTCTCTGTTAAGATTTACAACCTTGGAAACCCTATGTGGTAGTTTACTTTTTCCTACAGGGTGTCTAAGTCTGAATCAGCAGGATGGTAATGGGTATTGAACATGTTTAATGTCTTTGAATTTATCAAGGGCAGGGTCAGACTTAGGGGAACTGAATTGCCAAGACAAAGAAACCCTGGTGGCACTGTAGGATAAGCATTGGACAGCTGATGGTAGGTAGACATTCCTCGGGAAAAAGATGAGGCTATCTGCTCTGGTAGCGTAGTGGTTACCAAACGGGCTGCGAACCACAAGGTCAGCAGTTCGAAACTACCAGCTGTTCCGTGGGAGAAAGATGAGGCTTTCTGCTCTGTAAGATTTACAGCTTTGGAAACCCTGTACAGGGTCGCTATGAGTCGGAACTGATTCCACAGCACATAACAACAACAACATCTGCTCCTGTAGGAGCTCTAGTAGCGTAGTGGTTACGAATTGGGCTGCGAACCTCAAGGTCAGCAGTTCGAAACTACCAGTTGTTCCGCGGGAGAGAGATGAGGCTTTCTGCTCCCGTAAAGATTTACAGCTTTGGAAACCCTGTACAGGGTCAATATGTATCAGAAGTGACACAACCACCATCTGCTCTTTAAAGATTTACAGTGTCAGAGATCCTAGATAGGATCCTTGAGTTTGAATCGCAGTGTTTTGGTTTGGCCAGGAAAAGGCTTAGCACTGGTGAATGAATGAGCAATTGCGTGGAGCTGAATTTCAAGGTGCCCTAGGATCTCTGGTAGAGCAGTGGTTACAAATCGGGCTGCTAACCTTAGGGTCAGCAGTTCGAAACCACCGTATGTTTCGTGGGAGAAAGATGACGCTTTTTGCTCCCGTAAAGAGTTACAGCCTCGAAAACCCTGTACAGTGTCACTATGAGTCGGAACCGACTCCACGGTAGGAAGTCTGGTAGGAAGGCGCTTAGTTGGCACAGTGGGTTAAACGTTGGGCTGCAAATGGTAAAGGTCGACGGTTCACCCACCGGCTCCGTGGGAGAAAGATGAGGCGGTCTGCTTTCATACAGATTTACAGCTTCAGAAACCCTACGGAGCAGTTGTCTTGTCCTATGGGGTCTTCAAGATTTGGAATCCATTTCACGGCAGTAAATCCGCTGGGCGGTGAGGGCACAGGTAACAATGATTCCTCAAGCTTTAGCCAGCTGCAATACCTTTGCTAAACTCATCTCGCGAAAGCGAACAGATTCCCCAAGGCAAGGACCTTTGATTGGAAGCTGGCATGACGTGCAGCTTCCCACTCAGTTTACAAACCTCTTCAATTTCTCCTACAGGCCGGGAAGTGTAGTTCTGTAACGTGCAGACGCTCACTCTAGGTTACAATGCATTTCGGGATATGTAGTTAAGCGGACGCCGGAGGCTACGAAGCGTAGTTCCGCCTCCTGAATGCGAGAAAGCGGGAACGCGTGAGGTCACTTCCGGCGTGCCGGGTGACTTCCTGCGGCGTTTCTACCCACACTCTCTTTTTTGCTGCCTGACCGACGCCATCATGGGTCGCATGCATGCTCCCGGGTGAGCTTGGGGTACCGAGCGGGAGGCCGCGCTGGGATGCAGGAGCCAGGGAGAGGAAGGAGTGTGGGCACCGGGCCGAGGGGTGATGTTCCGGGCTTCTGTGTCCCGGGCCACCACCTTCCCCTGAAACTGCTTCTCTCCCCAGGAAGGGCCTGTCCCAGTCGGCTCTACCCTATCGCCGCAGCGTCCCCACCGTAAGTAGCGTGCGGGGACTAAGGGAAGCCAGGGCAGCGCTCGTTGTGGGCTGGGGGCCTGTGCGTTAGGGGCGCTCAGGAGAGGGCGGCGGGCACTGCGGCGCGGCCCTAGCCTGCTTGCTCGTCCGAAGGCCGCTTCTTTCTCTCCTACCCACAGTGGCTGAAGTTGACGTCCGACGACGTGAAGGAGCAGATCTACAAACTGGCTAAGAAGGGTCTCACCCCGTCACAGATTGGTGAGGGTTTCTGCCTCTTCTCGCCCCTTCCGCCTCCCCTCGCGTGGCAAGCTGGCCGCTAATGCCTCGTGTGCTTTGCAAACCCTTGCCCATTTTCCTGACTTTACTCTTGGGGAGAGAGGCCTAGCAACTCTATAAACGTTTTTATCTGGCCGATGATAAAATGATTAAAAGACGACAAAATTAAGTGGTCATTTTCTCGGGGCTGGGCACTGTGTGCATGGTTTTAAGGTCTTTACGTATGCCGGCCTTAAGTCATTCTGACAGCAACCCCTTGGAGTACTGGTGGTGTTAAGTGCGGTCAAGTCAGTTCCGATGCATAGCGACCCTGTATAGGGTTTCCGAGGAGGGGCTGGTGAGCTTGAACTGCCCACTGCAGTTCAAGCCAACTTTGTAGTCCAGAGCATTCATTGACCCGCAGTGTCACGCCAGGACTCCTAGTTAACCCGCATTTTGTAGTGGGAACTGCGACAGTGCAGTTCAGCAACAAGATCCAAGTCACTGCTATTAAATGAAGGAGTGAGTCAGGGTTGGATTTGGACCCATTGACACTCCCTGACAGTTGAGTTAGGGATGCTTGGTTTTTTCTAAGGTGGTATGTGACCTGGTTAGCAAATAAGTACATTTACCTAATGTTTACCTAGTGTGTCAAACATGTATCTGGGACCTGAACATACACAGTAGTAAGGAAAAAGGCAAAATAATCTGCCTTTTGGAGTTCAAAATCTTAAGGAGGTATGACTGAAAAGCATAAACAACTACATAATAGACTGTCGGAATTGAGAACAGTTAATATTTTGAGATTTAAGAAGAATGTCTCGCAGGTTCTGAGCCTTGTACAAGTAAGTACAAATGTACAAATTTCCGTATCTTGAGTTACCTATATTGCAGCAAGCCTGCTATAATGGTGGTCTTCCAGACTTCACATTTCTACCAGAAAGATTTACCTTGTTAAATGCTTAAGTGCTGTCAGTTGGTTCGGACTCACAGAGACCCTGTATAGGGATTCCGAGGACTAAGTAGTGAGTTTGAACCACCAAGTGCTTAGCCTGTGGTGCCATGCCGTAACTCCTGCTTTGGGTGTCTGTGCTTTGAGTATATTCTGATGGTTTCTGTGGTTTGTTGTGAAGTGCCGTCAAGTCTGTTCCAACCCATAGCGACCCTTTATGGGGTTTCCAAGGAGCAGCTGGTGATCTTGAACTGCCAGCGGCTATGCAGTCTGACGCATTAACCCACAGCGCCACACCGGGACTCCTGATTCTGTGATATCTCACAGTAAATACCCTTTTACATGTGTGAGACTTGGGAGTTTTTACATCACCTGATCCAGTGTATCTGGTGTGGGAAGTTTATCTGTATAATATGTGATTTCTCTTCAGGTGTGATCCTGAGAGATTCTCATGGCGTGGCACAAGTACGTTTTGTGACTGGCAATAAAATCCTAAGAATCCTTAAGTCCAAAGGACTTGCTCCTGATCTTCCTGAGGATCTCTACCATTTAATTAAAAAGGCTGTTGCTGTTCGCAAGCATCTTGAAAGGAACAGAAAGGTAAGGGGGTAAATGAAAGCCTGGTGATGCTACTTTAGCATTGACCTCCCTCCCTGAAGTTTTCTTGGGTGTGTCTAGTTGCTTAAAAAGCTGGGGGTATTTATTTGCAGGGTTGCAAATCATTCCTGTTAAACATTCTCCTGGGATTTTCACCTAAAAACTTACTATCTAGCCATATCTATGTGCATGATTAGTCCACATTCGTGTGTTACATAGTTTTCTGAATCCTATCATTTTATTGTTAGGATAAGGATGCCAAGTTCCGACTGATTCTGATTGAGAGCAGAATTCACCGGCTGGCTCGCTACTATAAAACAAAGAGAGTCCTCCCCCCCAATTGGAAATAGTAAGTATCAACCTTTTTTTAAAATAAGTCTTATTTTTATGGTTTGCAAAGAGGAACGTATAAAAATAGCTGTGTGATTCTTGGTGTAGAATAGTTCGAGTCTGCAAACTTTCTGTAAAGAAAGGACCATGTAGTAAATATTTTAGGGCTTGCCATACCATGATCAAAGCACCTGTGGGCTTCAGGGTAAACCCAGGAGCTAGGCAAGACTTCCAGTAAACCTTTATCTGCAACCAGAATCAGAGGACCATAGTTTATAGACCCCTGATGAAGAACCGCTTTTGAATGTCTTTTAGGTAAAGTATATAAAATTTCTGTTTTTAACTGCTCTTAAGTACTTGTAGTTTTTGCATGCATTGCTCACTATGATGATTGATTTCCACACATTCGCAGTTTCCTCCAGAAAAGATTTTGTTTATGTTGGCCAGATCTTCCTTGGGTGTCTGAGTGAGCATTGAGCATCTTCATTCATTTAGTCCAAGTACAATGAACTCATTCAGGAATCCAACAATTTGGTGTATTTTGTATAGTTGTGGTTTGTTTGGAAATAGGGCAATTCTGTGAATATGGGGGTGCTAATCTTTTGTTTCCTCTCCCCCTTTTTTCTCTGCAGCGAATCATCCACAGCATCTGCCCTGGTTGCATAAATTTGTTTATGTACTTGAGCAATAAAACCATTGTTTAACTACAAGACTGTTTTGTATTTATTTAAGTTTCATGTATTGGTGATGTTGTTAAGTGCCATCGAGTAGGTGCCGACTCATAGCGACCTTATGTACAGCAGAATGAAACACTGCCTGTTCCTGGGCCATCCTCACAATTGTTGCCAGGCTTGAGCCACTTGGCCAATTGATGCTGCCACTTGGCCAATCCATCTCGCTGGGGGTCTTCCTTTTTTTCTTTGACCCTCCACCTTACCAAACATGATACCCTTCTCCAGCGACTGATCCCTCCTTAGATAATTAATTGCACGGGGTAAGATAGCACCAGAGCTCATCCCTTCACGGACTCCCTTGAACTATTTGTACAGTTTATGGTTTCCTAGGTTGTTAGATGCAAAAGTGAAAAATGGGAGACTAGAAAGTGATGACTCGGGATTTGGGAAGGGTGTGTATACATTTTTTGATGCATATTACGTTAAATACTGAGGTCAATGTGTGACATGTTGTCCACAGCATCAAAGTGTGTCACTGGATAAGGAGATGGCATGGAGAGAGGGACTTTACTGTTGTGAAGTGCAATCAAGTCGGTTCCGACCCATAGCGACCCTGTATAGGGTTTCCAAGGAGCAGCTGGTGAGACTGAACTACCGACCTTGCAGTTCAAATGGCTTTACAGTCTGGCGCATTGACCCACAGTGCCACAACAGGACTGCTGGAGCTTGGCTGGTGAGGTATGAAGATATTTAGGAGCTAAATTCCCTAGGTAATTTTGTCTAAATGATGTTTTTTAAATTTGCACAGAGTTTCCCTAAACATATGCATCTATTTGGTATTCCCACTGGGACCTCAAACTCCTAAACACTTGCTACTAGGGTTCTAGTTAATCCATGGCACAGGTTTATTCCAAGCAAGTATTTAAACATGTTTCTGTGATCAGTAGATGTCTGCAAACAAGATGTCTCAGCAATACACTTGTAGTCTTAAAAGATGCTGTACAAACACAGGTCTAATCAGAAACTGACTTTCCAGGGGATATGTTGGGCCAATTAAATTCAAGGCAGAAAAGTCAGCTCCAGAGGTTCGGGTGACTTAAGGGACAATGAATTTTTTATAATACAGGGAAACTTAGGAAGTTTTAAGGGTTTCTAAGGAGCAGTGGGTGCCACACCAGGAAGATGGAAACCACCTTCAGATATGTATAGAGTTTGCTGGAGGATGTTGGGAGGCAATAGCTTTACATTTTGATATTTCTGTTAATGTTTCTATGATTTTGTAGTACTATTCTTTGACTCATTCTCATATACAGCACTTATTGGCAAGTATAATTTCAGTCCTAGGAACCTCTGGCCTGGCATATCCAAAAGAGAACATTTTGGGAACTGGCTAAACATGATGGATTGATCACATTAATTTCTAGGGCATAAATGTATAATAAAGATGATGAAAATGAGATGATAGCAACAGCATTTTGGACACTGGAAAGCAGGTGGACTAGAAAATGGATAGATGAACAGTAAAGTGGCCGCTCTGAGAAAGCTGAAACCTGAGCTAGCAGTGGGGGAACCCGAGAAACACTTTAAACCTTGGGAAGACTCAAGAATTGGAGGCATCAGGTACCTTTAAAGAAGAGAGTGCAGGTAAGCTGAAAGCAAGTGTTAGCTGTAAGTCCACCTAAGAAACAGACTCCCCAGATAACTCCCGACCCTGTGCAGTGAAGTATTCCCCCAGCAGAAGACTAGAACTAAGGAATTTTGGACAGGTAGATGAGGGGCACAACTGAAGGTCAGAATGCTGTTCTGAACATGGAAGTTGGTAAAAGACTAGATAATGAAAGCATACACAATGGCCTCTGACCATTGAGGATCCCCTCCCCCAAAGAATGAGCACAGCCAAGGCCAACCTACAGGGGAGCTTAGCCCAGTCACAATCCTGCCTGCAGTTTCTAGTCAGATTTTAGAGCCATGGATTTACTGGGCATTTGAGGAAAGCGTTTAATATAAAAGAGCAACAGAAAATAAAGGAACTCAGAAGGTAGAAGCACAAAAAGCTTTAAAAATATATTCAGAGATGAGAAGATAACTACATTCATGAAACAACAGCATCTAGAAAAAAACAGAGGGAAAGGACAAAGGAGCTCTGAGTAGTGGTATGTTGGAGCTGGCCTGTGTGCAAATTCTGCGAGGTAGCTAGATGTTGAGCATTGTTGAAACAAATTAGGTGAACTCACAGATATGTTTAAAACAAACATAATAGTCAAAACTTACCACTTGCTAATTCTTTTTTTACAATTTCACTATTTTCTATGTTTAAAAAAAACTTTAACTTTATTGTGAATTGCGTGAAGGTTTACAGATAAGATACATCAATTATAGTTCAGTAAAGCATACACTTTGTTTTATCTCAATGATTTAAATCTCCTCATGCAACAACAGGTAGTCCTGTTTTCTCCCTGTGGTTCCTAGTTCCATTCCACCCCCCTTTTCCTCCCTCCTCAACTTGGTCCTTAAGCAAATGTCACCCTTTTGGTTTTAAATAATTATTCCATGGTAAGCATACCCAGAAAAATTTTGAGTTTTTTTCCACATGTTCTCCCACTCTACCCAGGACCTTCTCATGTGATCCCTTCAGAGCTATTAGTGAGCTAGCTGGGTACCATCTAGTTCTGGTTTCAGTTGTCGGGACTGATGTTCACATGTTCCATTAGTCCATCTTTAATTCTCATCACTCCTTCTTCTGCATGTGAAGAGACCGACAGTTGTACCTTGAATGGCTGCTTATGAGCTTTCAAGATCCCAGACAGTACTCACCAAAGTAGGATGTAGAACATTGCCTTTGTGAACTATGTTTTGCCAATTGAAGGTAATAAGTACCTTCTGCCAATTGAAGGTAATGGTGTCCTCTGAGACTGTTGTCCTGAACCCCCAGGCCCAGCAACTCATTGCCTTAAGATATTTGATAATATCTAAAAAGTTTTCATCACTTTGCCTGTTCCATCACTATAATTGTGAGTATGGCACTGTGGATAAAGCACTGGACTGCAAGGTCGGTTTGAACCACAAAGCCGATGGTTCAAACTCATCTGCCGCTCCTTGGTGGTTATGTGCTGTGGAGTCCGTTCTAATTCATAGCGACCCTGTACAGGATTTCCAAGGCTGTATGTAAATCTTTACGGGAGCAGAATGCCTCATCTTTATCCCGCGGAACAGGTGGTAGTTTTCAAACTACTGACCTTGCAGCTTGCAGCCCAATTTGTAACTACTACGCTACCAGATGAGGCTTTCTACTCCCGTAAAGATTTACACCCTCGGAAACCCTGTACAGGGTCGCTATGGGTCGGAACTGACTCAACAGCATTTAACAACAACAACGCTACCAGAGCTCCTTAGACAACCTTAAACAGGATCACTGTAAGTCGGAACCGACTCAATGGTATTTAACAACATGGATATGTATGTATGTATATGTGTGTCTATATATATATCCCACTCTTCCTCCCATACCCATTCAACCTGTGTCTCTGTTCATGTATCTACCTGCAGAACACTTGTTGCAAGTGGTATATATATCACTGTTTACCTCTATGCCTTTTAGCCCTTCCATACTTCCCTGTAAGGATCTCAGGTAGCATAGTGGTTACGAATCAGGCTGTGAACCGAAAGGTCAGCAGTTGGAAACTACCAGCTGTTCCGCGGGAGAAAGATGAGGCATTCTGCTCCCGTAAAGATTTACAGCCTCAGAAACCCTGTACAGGGTTGCTATGGGTCAGAACTGACTCCACTGCACATAACAGCAACAATCCTTCCCTGTGTCTTCACCTGTCTTCATCATTCTTCTACCAACTTCCTTCTTGTATATTGCCCTCTTCGTCATACAAGTTAACATATATCTACCCTCTAACCAGTGAATTATTCTTTCATTCCCTCACACCCCTAGTAGCCATAAAAGAATGCTTCTTTTAGTATGAAAACCTTTACTTTCATTCTTAAAACAGTGGATTGATACAATATTTGCCTTTCTGTGATTGACTAATTTCACTTAGCATAATATCCTCCAGGTTCATCCATATTATGTGGTGTTTTGCAGATTCAATCATTATTGTTCAATGCTGCGTAGTATTCCATCGTGTGTATGTACCAAAGTTTGTTGATCCATTCTCGCATTGATGGACCTTTAGGCTGTCTCCATCTTTCTGCTATTATGAGTAGTGGTATGATGAACATCGGTGTGCATTTATCTACTTGTATCCTGGCTCTTATGTCTTGTGTGTATATATATCAAGTAGAGGGAATGCTGAGTCCTATGGCATTTCTATTTCCAACTTTCTGAGACTGCACCACACCATTTTCCACAGTGACTGAGCCATTTTACAGTCCCATTAGTAATGTAGGAGAGTCCCAGTCTGTCCACACACTCAACCAGCATTTGTTGTTCTGTTTTTTTGTTGTTGTTTTTTAGCTTTGCTATTAATGCTGGTGTGAGATATTTTATTGTTGTTTTGATTTGGCGAGCCATTAGAGAGATGCAAATCAAAACAACAATAAAATATCTCACACCAGCATTAAAAGGAGCTCTGGTAGCGTACTGGTTACGAATCGGGCTGTGAACCTTAGGGTCAGTGATTCGAAACTACCAGCCACTCCGCAGGAGAAAGATGAGGCTTTCTACTCCCGTAAAGATTTACACCTTCAGAAACCCTGTACAGGGTCGCTATGGGTCAGAACCTACTCAACGGCACTTAACAACAACAACAATGGCTAGTGATAGTGAACATTTCTTCATATGTTTGGTCTATACCTTTAAAATTACTTAAATCTATATTGTATCTGCATAGAGGAAATACTCTACAATGCTACACTGAGCAGCTTTCCCAACTCTGTGGTGATGATGCCCCACTGGTAGCTTGAAATCAGTTGTGGTGAAAGGTTTTACACTACAGAAATAGTAAGCCCTACACATAAGACTATTTTCCCCCCAGAATGGTGTTTAGTGCTGTCTAGTCAGTTCCAACCCATAGTGACCCAGTATCGGATTTACAAGGGAGCAGCTGGTGAACTTAAACTGCTAACCTTATGGTTCAAATCAACTTTGCAGTTCAGCACATTAACCCACAGCCCCACATCAATAAAATTAAATTTAAAATATGACAGTAGGAATGAAAAACTTAGGAAGGTTGGAAAATAAAGAGGAAACCTCCTACAAAGTACAGAAGATGGAGAAAATTAGAAAGTAAGTACACAGGAAGTCTAATGTGCAAATAATAATGCATTCCAGAAAGCACAGAAATGTAAGAAACTATCAGGGATCATTCAGGAGAATCTCCCAGAACAAGGCAATTTCTAGACTAAAATAACTCACTGAGTACTCTGCAGAATAAATGAAAAAAAAGATACAACCAAAGTCTATTATTGCAAATTTCAGAATACGCAGCAATAATGAGAAAATCCTAAAAATTTCAAGTCCAAAACACAAGTCATAAAGTACTGCAAGCCAAAATGACATCTGGTTTCTAAACAACAGGCACTTTTAAAGTCACAGGAGTGATAAGCACTCCTAGAAATTCTCTAGAAAAATTACGCCCAGCCTAGTATCTTTTCAGCCACGTTCTCTATAAATCTCTAGTTGGAAAAAAAAAACTTTCCAAGATCTCAAACATTTTTCTTGTGTTATACATATTCATTTAACAAATACTGAGTGTGTATGATATGCCAGACATGAAGTACTAGGGATACCGCAGTAAACAAACAAGGTCCCCACTCTCATGGAGAATACCTATAATCTGAATAAATAATTATTATAATGAAATGTGTCAGGTGGTAATAAATACTCTGAAGGAATATAGAGCAGGATAGGGAGCTGGGGTTCTGAGTGGAGCCTCTCTGGTTACATGACATTTGAATAGACATAAACAAAGAACCCACCCCTCGTCTGTTTGTCATATGGTGGCTTGTTTATTGCTGTGATGCTGGAAGTCATGTAGGGTCACCCACGGTAGACAGGTTTCCGAGGCGCTTCTAGACTAAGATAGATTAGGAAAGAGGCAGACTACATCTGAATGGTTAGCCACTGAAAACTTTATGAATAACAGTAGAACATTGTCAGATATCGTGCTGGAAGATGAGTCCCTCAGGCTGAAGACACTCAAAATACGACTGGGGAACAGCTGCCTTCTCAAAGTACGTGAAGTGCCATTGAGTTGATTCCAACCCATAGTGACCCTGTATAGGGTTCCTAGGAGTAGCTGGTGAGTTTGAACCACCTACCTTACAATTCAAACGACTTTACAGTCTGATGCATTAGCCCACAGCGCCACACCAGGACTCCTCCATAATTACATGAGTAGAGCAAACCTTTCAAGAACCTCATTTGTTGATGGGGCACAACTCAAAATGAGGGGAAATTGCTTCCATTAATAATAGGAATGTGTAATATTGGCAGTATGAATCTAGGACAATTGGAAGTTGTCAAAACTGAAATAGAATGCATAAAGATCACTATTAGGCATTAGTGAGCTGACATGGGCTGGTATTGAATCTGACAATCACATGGTTATATGATTGTCCATGTTGGAAACTACGAATTCAAGAGGAATAGCTTTCCAGCTGCCAGTCATTTGAGGACTACTCAGCTTCCGGCCAGTTTCCCATATGCCAAGTCCAACCTTCAGTGACATGAGCGTGGGCTTGTCAGGGTGATTTTGTGATTTTGTTGTTCATGAGAAAGAAATTTTCTGCAAGCTGACTTAATGAGAATTAGCTTTGAGGAATCCAATTAATTTTTCTATTTGGTTAATAAACTTTTAAATTATTTTGTACTCCTCACCAAAAAAGAGGAATGGCATCACATTCATCATCAAAAAGAACATTTCCTGGGGAGGCAGCAAGATGGTTCACTGGGCAGAAAGGCTATACGGACCCCCAACAACAAAGATAAGAAAACCAAATGAAACAGCTGCAGGTGATAGTCCCAGAACCCTGAGCTTCAGATGAACCGGTAGAGAAGTGGATTGAATGCTTACTAGGAGAGAGAGCTGAATAGATGCAGCAAAGGCAAAAGGAGACAGACTGGTGACCTGCGCTGGTGGACCAGGCACGACATGCCATTTTAAGCTTTTGTAGCAGCTTCAGAGACAAGAAAACATAGGCATTGTAGAAATACACTGGTGGCTTGTGGAGATAACGGTGTGATTTGTTTTTCTTGTTCCGGTCAGCGGTTCGAAACTACCAGTCGCTCCACGGGAGAAAGATGAGGCTTTCTACTCCCATAAAGATTTACACCCTCGGAAACCCTGTACAGGGTCGCTATGGGTCGGACCCGACTCGATGGCACTTAACAACAACAACTCTCCCCTGGCGACCAGAGGCAACCCCACCCACATACATCCCCAGGGAAACTCTTGCTATCCCAGCAGTGGGAACCACAGGGAGGTGAGCACCGCAGTCGTGAGCCCCATTAAAGGTGCGGGGTAGATAGTCACATTAACCCCATTTAGGCAGGCCCTGCTCAAACCTGGAGAACCAACCCTGGCCAGTCCTGGACTAGGCCTCATGAGGAAAAGCAGCTGAATAGATGCATGATTGGGTGGGGGAGGTTCTGACCAGCCCTGGACTAACAGGACCTCGTACCTTTGGTTGCCCTCTAGGATGGAAATACCCTGATGCTCCTGCAACTTTGGGATCTGAATGAACTGCTTCTGGATTGGGTACCTAGAACAGACAACTTGCCCTACAGGAACTCCAGCTAGAGTTGAGAGGGTTACTTTCTCATCCCTTGTCCATCTATGATGCGAGGTCCTTAACTGGTAGGATGTCCCAGAGTTTTCTCCTTTCTGGGTCTGGCACCTGCCATGGTTTTTTCCTTTTAGTTGTTTTTGTTTGTTTATTCTTTCTTCCTCATCTTCCTCTCTCTTGCCTTTTATACTTTCTATCTCTGTTTTCTGGAAGCTGCAGCTAAGAACTCAAACGACATATTGCATTAGGCAAATCTGCTGCACAAGACTTTTTTTAAAGTCTTGAAGAGCAAAAAAGATGTCAGCTTGAGGACTAAGGTATGCCTGACCCAAGCCATGGTATTTTCAATAACCTCATATGCATGTGAAAGTTGGACAGTGAATAAGGAAGATCATAGAATTGATGCATTTGAGTTGTGGTGTTGAGGAGAATATTGAAAGTACCATGGGCTGCCAAAAGAACAAATTGATCTGTGCTGGAAGAAGTGCAGCCAGAGTGCTCGTTGGAGGCCAGGATGGCCAAACTTTGTATCTCATACTTCAGACATATTGTCAGGAGGGACCAGTTGCTGGAGAAGGATATCATGTTTGGTAAGGTAGAGGGTAAAAGAAAAAGAGAAGACCCCCAGCAAGATCGATTGACAAAGTGGGCTCAAGCGTGGCAACGACTGTGAGGTTAACCCAGGACCAGGCAGTGTTTCGTTCTGTTGTGCATAGAGTCACTATGAGTTGGTACCTACTCGATGGCACCTAACAATAACAATAACAACAACATCTCTGTTCTCAGTTTTTTCTGCTTCCCTTTCCCAACCACTGCTGTGCTTTCTTTCTCCTCTCCCCACCATATGTTTTTCTTTACTGCTCTTTGGTCTCATTCCCTTTTATTCACTCCACTCCCTAATTTTGTTTAGTTCTTTTTCTTTCTATTTTCTCTCCTTCTTTTTTTTTTTTTTCTACCCATTTCTTTTTGTTTTTTGTATTGTTTTTCTAGCTTTTGCCTGCTTTTTCTTCTTTACTATTTTCTTTTTTTTGCTCTCGTTTGCTTGTTTGTTTCTTTTCCTGCTCTCTTTTCTGTGTGTTTCTCTTCTGAACCACACCTGACAGGAAACAGCAACAATGTCCATATTGCTCAGCTACAGCCATCCACTCTACAGCCCCACATAGGACAAGAGCTGCTATACACTGGATCAGCAACAACCAACATTAAACAAAATCCATCCTAAAGTGACCTGCATGAACAGTGCACAGAGAACAGTGCACAAGCTCATCCCTTGTTCCCCACCAACAGGAGGCAGTTGGTGAATGCCTAAAGATACAATAGCATACAATCATAAACTTAGTGAGAATACAAAACTACCACTATATATATATATATCTTGAAAGCAGCAGACAGTTTCTGTCCACACGAAGAAGCAAGACAGAGTGACTCAAAAAAGTGACCAAGATGCAAAGCTACAAAACATTTTTGAAGGGGAAAAGGCATTGGAATTAGCTGAAAAGAATTCAAGAGAATGATATTTAGTTACCTCCAAATCGTTGACAGATAGGCTGAGGAAAACACTATAAAAACAATCAAACAAAATACATAAAGGATTGGAGACAATACAAACCTGCAAATAAAAATCCAGAAGATTAAGACTAAGATTTTGGACAATACATTGAAAGTAGATTTGAATCAATGGAAGCCTGAATTACTGAGCTTGAAGATAAATCTCTCAATACTAGTAATCTAGAACAATCAGAAAAAAAGAATGAAAAATCTGAAGAAAGCCTAAGATTCATGTAGATAACATGAAGAGGAATAACTTAAGAGTGACCAGAATTCCAAAGCAGGAAGAGACAAAAGCACAGAGGAGATAGTCAAAGAGCTATTGAAGAAAATTTCCCTAACATCATGAAAAATGAGAAGATAAACATCCAAGAAGCTGAATGAATCCCAAACAGGATAGACCCCCACAAAGAATCACCAAGACATGTCATAATCAAACTCTCCAAAATCAAAGACAAGGAAAGAATCCTGAGAGCAACTCAAGAAAAATGAAGTTAGCTACAAAGAAGAACCAATAAGATTAAGCTCTGATTACTCAGCAGGAACCATGCAAGCAAGAAGACAATGGGGAGACATATATGAAACTCTGAAAGAAAAATATTTCTAACCAAGAATCATATACTCAGCAAAACTGTCCCTAAATATTACAAGCTTAGAACAATTATTAAAAGTAATTTGTAATAACCGTGCTAACTTTATGAGAAATACTGAAAGGATTCCTTTAGGCTGAGAACCACCACCACCAACAGACAACAACCTGAGATTGACAAACATGGCAACCCACTCGGAATTCCATCCAGATGTAGAATAAGGAAGACCATAGAAGAA
>NW_006408601.1:7294735-7295727 GCF_000296735.1 Chrysochloris asiatica | reverse complement strand
TTTTAGGAAAGACCTACTATGGCAATAAGGGGTGTTTGAACTAATATTTTTCTGCATTTAAAAAACAAAAAACTACCTCATGATTACAATTAGATTACAATTAATTTCTACTTCTGTAACTATGTCTGAACTTTGTAAAAATAAAAGCCAAAAAACACCCTAAAAAAAAAAGAAAATGCACAAATGAACACAGTACAGAAAATTTTGGTGGAACAAGGAAGCCAACAGCACCACTAAAACCACACCCAGCAAAATGACTGTAATCAATTTACAACTATCGATAATTACACTGAACATCAATGGGTTAAATGCGCCAGTCAAGAGACAGAGAGTAGCAGAATGGCTAAGAAAATTGGATCCTTCAATATGCTGTCTACAAGAGACACACCTTCCATACAAAGACAAAAATCAAAGGATGAAAAACATATCAAGCTAATGGCAATCACAAATGAGCAGGAGTGGCAATTTCTGATCAAATAAACTTTTAAGGCAAAAATCAGCATGAAGGACACTATCACATGATTAAAGGGTAAATTGAACAAGAAGACACAACCATAATAAATATCTATGCTCCCAATGAAAGACCCTCAAAACGCGTAAATGAAACTCTAATAGAGCTGAAGGAAGAAATAGGCAGCACTCCAATAATAGCAGGAGATTTCAATACACTACTTTCAATGAAGGACAGAACAACTAGAAAGAAACTCAGGAAAGATACAGAAGAGCTAAGCAACACAATCAATGAACATGACCTCATAGATTTATGTTGTTGTTTTTTAAGTGTTGTTGAGTCAGTTCTGACTCATAGAGCCCAGTATAGGGTTTCCAAGGAGCGATTGGTGAGTTTGAGCCCCTGACTTTGCAGTTCAAACCAACCTTAAGGTTGAGTGCTTTCCTATGGAACCACACCAGGATACAGAACGCTAAACCTAACAGCACAATATACACTTCTCTAGTATACATGAACAGTCTCCAGAATAGACCATATGTTA
>NW_006408601.1:7291430-7293685 GCF_000296735.1 Chrysochloris asiatica | reverse complement strand
TAAAAATAAATATATACATATGTTAACATAGTCTTAACATAAAAAAATGATGTTAGGACTGTGATGGTGGAATAATGGAAAGAAAGAATTTAACCTTTTTATGCTAAAAAGGGACTACAAAACTGCTAAAATTATATTTGGAATTGTGAAGACATGTAACAGAATACAACTGGGATTGTTATGCAGTATTTCTTAAGAATTGTCTAGCCCTTGTGTATTGTTCTAAAAAACTTGAAATTTTTATCATGTTGCCTACTGCTAGATTGACTGTTCTTTGGTAGACAATCCCCATAGTCCATACTCAAGTAGTGCCTAAAATTGATTTGTGATCATTTCTAAGTCCATCTAGCAAATTATACATGTTTTCTAAAGAAAAAAAAGTTGGTCCCTGCAAGATATTAATAAAGTTGACAAACCATTGGCAAAACTAACAAAAGAAAAAAAGAATGAAAATACCACATATAAGAAATGATATGGGTGATGTTACAACAGAGCCAACAGAAATAAAAGGGATAATAACAATACAATGAAGAGTTGTACTTCAACAAATTTGAAGATCTCTAAGAAAAACATGATCTACCTAAACTAACACAGAATGAAGTAGAAAACCTGAACAGACTTATAACAAAGGAAGAAATTGATCAGGTAATTAAGAAACTCCTCCCAAAAAAAGTCCGGGTCCAGATGGCTTTACTGGTGAATTCTACCAAACTTTCAGAGAAGAGATGACACCAGTTCTACTCCAACTATTCCAGAACATAGAAAAGGATGGAAAACTCCTGAATACATTTTATGAAGCAACCATAACCCTCATAGTAAAATTAAAGACATTTGTGGGATATGCATCAAACTCTCAGGAATATCCAATCATTTAAACAGCCAAGGGCACACCCTGCAAGTCTGGCCCTTCCCCCCTCCCTCCATGAGTCTAGAGTCCTCAGCTGCTCTGTCTCTCCATGTCATCATCTCTGCCTCCATCTCTGGGTAGGGTCCCAAACTCCACTCCCACTCTTCTCCTTTGCTAGTCCCAGGGTCCTCTGCTCTGGGACTATCACCCCTTTTTGCTACAAAACTTTTACCTTTACAGTTGGGACAATCGTAATTAGTTATGATAATAATTATTTACTATTGAAACATGAGAGTCTTGTCCCCCCCATCTCCTTTCTCTAATACAATATTTGTCCTTTTGTGATTGACTAATTTCACTCAGTATAATGTCCTCCAGGTTCATCTATATTATGAGGTGATTCTTAGATTCATTGTTACTCTTCAGTGTTGTGTAGTATTCCACTGTATGTATGTACCAAAGTTTGTTTAACCATTCTTCTATTGATAGGTATTTAGCCACTCTCCATCTTTTTGAGGTGTCTTTTGTAGACAGTATATTGAAGGATCCAGTTTTCTTACCCATTCTGTTCTCTCCATTTACATTCAGTGTAATAATCGATAAATATGAATTGATTGCTGTTATTTTGCTATGTGTTTTTTTGGTGTGTGGTGCTGCTGGTTTCATGGTTCCACATAATTTTCTGCACTTAATTCATTTTGTTTGTGGCTTTTCTTTGCATTTTCACTTCTGTTTTATTAATGTTCACTAAATCTTTCTGATTTTCCTCTTCTTTTATTTTGATGTGCAAGTTTTTAAATTTTCTTTGAGGTTACCCTGTAATTTATTAATATTTCCCCCTATTTAAAATAGTCTGTTGCATCTTGAAATCGACTTGAACTTCTTGCCTTTTGAAAATTCTGTTATCTACATTATTCCCTCTTTTTGCTTTGTAGTTGACTGCATTATAAATTGACATCTCTGGTTCACTATTTTTACTTTTCTAGGTTTGTTTTGCTTTGAGTGTTTCTATATCTGCATTGGGAGTCCTAGTGTGGCACTGTAGGATAAACATTGGACCGCAAGGTCAGTTTTGAATCTCAAGGTCAGTGGTTCAAACTCACCAACTACTCCTCAGAAACTCTAAACAGGGTTACTATGAGTTGAAACTGACCTAACAGCACTTAAAAAGAACATATCTGGATTTAGTTCTGGGTGGTGTTACCATGAATAGTAATCTCAGGTTGTTGTCTGCTGTTGTTATTTTTCAGTCCAAAGAACACCCGTCAGCATTTTTTTATATAAAAGTTAGTCTAGTCATTACAAATTCCTATAGTTTTTGTTTATAAGGAAGCATCCTAGTTTCACTGTCGTATTTGGGGAACAGTTTTGCTGGGTATATGATTCTGGCTGGCAATTTGTTTTCTTT
>NW_006408601.1:7287918-7290577 GCF_000296735.1 Chrysochloris asiatica | reverse complement strand
AGGTAGTTAGAAATCAAAGTATGAACACCATTCTTGTTTGCCATTTGTACACCTCAGCTTAGTGTGTGTTTTGGCTGGTGTTAGCTGTTTCTATCATTGATCTGGTGGTGTAGGAGCTGGTACTGAGTCTTGACCAGTGGGTGAAGAAGCAGCAGGTATGGTTGTGGCTGTGCTGTTTGGGTACAGTTGCTGTTTCCTGTTAGATGGGAAAGAGAAAACCCCTCACAGGTAGATAGGTACATACAGATACAAGAAAACCAAAGAAAATAAATAAACAAGGAACCAACAATTAAAAGAGAAAATAATAAAGTGAAAGAAAGAATAAGAAAAAAAAACAACAGGCAGAAATTAGAAAAAAAAAACATTAAGACAAAAAGAGGGTCAGGGAAATATAGCTATAGAAGAGAGGAAATAAAAGGAAAAACTTAAAAAACACTTAAGAATAACTAAAAAAAAAGAGAAAAGGGATCGTAAAATGGAGCTATAGAGAGAAAAATAAGAGAGGAAATAAAATGAAAATTTAAAAAACAGGAAAACCAAGGAGTGGGATGGTGAAAAGAAAGAGTAGAGCGTAGTAAAGAACAATCAAAAGGGGGGGGAGGGGGAAAGAAGAGGTAAGATGGGAAACAGAAGAAAAGAAGGAAAAGCAAAAGCAGAGCTAGAAAGGATAAAGTTCAAGGGAATGGAAAGAGAAGAAGGAAGAAAAAGAATAAACAGGCAAAATCAATGAAACAAGAAAAGGAAAATACCAAACCCCTAAGCAAAACCATAAAAACAATGCAGCTATTGGACCTCCAGAGGAGAAAACACTGGGGGGAGGGGGAGAGCTCCTGCAAGCCAAGGCACATATGAGGTGGGTGTGAGAGGGCTGTGACAGCAGAGTTCCTGGCCCTGGATGAAGTCCCTACTGGCCTCAGTGTTATCTGTGTTCAGGACACTCAGTTGGGAAGTAGTTTGTGGAGACCCTTGATGGAGCTGGTTTCAGTGTGTTAGGACCACAGGGCAACTTGGGCAGAGTGACTGGCTAAATGCTGGTCTGTGGGTCTCTCAGCGAGCAAGGCCTGCCTGCACTGGGGATGGATGAAGGTGGAAGCTGGCCATACCTCTGGTCACAAGACGAGTGTAGGGGAAGGAATTGCACCTTTCCCATCGCCCATGTGAATCTGCTTTGCCAGGCCTCTTTCTGTTGCCAAAGCTGATCACAAGATGATTGCCTGCGTGCTTAGCTTTTCCTGCCAGCAAGCACTCAATCCATGTCTCTACCCTTTCTTCTGAAGCTCAGGGTTCCAGGATTTTCCTCTGTGTCTGCTTCATTGGGTCTCTTGTATCTTTGTTGTAGAGGATCCACATTAGCCTAGTCCTCCATCTTGCTGGAAATCAATTCATTTTCAATGTTTGCTGATATTTTCTTGATGCTATGGCAGTACCACAAGTAAGCTCTGCTACAGGTAAGCCAGTGCTATATCCTGTCTCTCTTTGGAAAGGCTTTGCGTTAGCTTTTAGACTAATTGGTTGTCCTAACTCTTAGGAGTTCGAGAAAAGTTCTGATTTTGTAGATTAGCGTACTTTTTATTGCCCAGGTAAGCATGACAATCTTTCCAGTTCCACAGCATATTTTAAAAATTGGGACGTTTTAAAGAAGCTCTGGTAGCGTAGTGGTTACAAGTCGGGCTACCAACCTCAAGGTCAGTAGTTCATAACTACCAGCGGTTCTGTGGGAGAAAGATGAGGTGTTCTGCTCTCGTAAAGATTTACAGTCTCGGAACCCCTGTGCAGGGTCGCTATGAGTTGGAACTGACTCCACGGTACTTACCAACCAACCAACAATACTTACCAACCAACCAACAACAGAGAAGTGCAGATTCTGGCTTCTCTTGAGAAATTAGAATATTGTGTATGGGCCCTACTTCCTTCCACATGTTATCAATCAGCTGGATCTGAGTATCATTGTCCCTCTATTGTCTCCTCAACCTGCCTTCCTCTTGTAAGGATCTGAATTGTGAGCTCCAGTATATACAAAGGTTCTTCAAAAAGGTCATAGACTAACGGAATGAAAAGATAATGGAATTAATTATTCCAAGAACTTTGTGAAGAGCGGTATTTGAATTGTTCCAGATGCAGTTTCTCCTTTTAGGCACTAGATGGCGGGGAGTGTTGTTAATGCTGGTGATGGTAAAACTATCTTACACTTTGAAAAGTACTCTCACGTTTATTATTTCCTTTAATTTCACAACTTCTCCTAAATCAGATTCTAGATTTTTTTTTTAAAGGAGACTTGGAGTAAATTCATTAAAAAATGATTATACCTGTTTTAAACATAAGAAGGCAAGCACAGAAGAAATTTAGAGACTGAATGTGTGGTGGTGTATCTCCGTGTCTCCTGGCCTTCAGCATTTACTGCCTTAGGCTTTACCTGCATTTCTGTTTTTTAAGACAAGTGAAAAAGTAGGTTGGTGTTCTATTAGACAAACTTTTACAATTACTAATAGTATGTAGAGTACCCTCACTATGGGTTGGAATCGACTCAACGGCACTCAAAAACAATAGTAATGAACCTCTTGGTTAATTCCCAATATATGAAAATATGCCACTAGATCAATCAAATCTTAAAATCTCCAGAAATTGAAATGAACTTAGACACTATTCTTTTTTTTTTTTT
>NW_006408601.1:7284668-7287613 GCF_000296735.1 Chrysochloris asiatica | reverse complement strand
CCTGTATAGGGTTTCCAAGGAGCGACTGGTGAGCTTGAACTGCCAACCTTACTGTTCAAACCGACTTTGCAGTCCAGTGTATTAACCTACAGAGAAGATCAAAACCAAACCACAACCAAACCCACTGCCATCAAGGCTATTTCACCTCCCAGCAACCCTACAGGACAGAGTGGAGCTGCTCCCTAGGGTTTTCCAAGACTGTCAAGCCTCTTTTTCCCACAGTGGGTTTTGAACTGCTGGCCTTCCAGTTAAGAAGTCCAATCTTAATACACATCACCACCAGGGCTCCTTGTTAGGCGATAAGAGCTGCCTTTTAGCTCCAAGCACTGCTGTTACAGGCATCTCGCCTCCCTTGCAGTGACAGTGGTTCTTGCAGTAGTGTCTGTGGCTGAGGCCGCAGATACAGTGACGGTATGTAGCAATAGCTTGAGAATGATAAACCACAAAATCAGGTTAGTAGTACCTCCCCAAATGGAAGGAGGGGGCCCAGAATTGGGCAAGCTCAGCCAGAGTTTCAACTGTGTCTGAAGTATTTTATTTCCTAATCTAGGTGGTAGGGATAAGAGTGTTTGTTATATTCTCTGTATCTTTTTGTATGTTTGACATAATGCATTTTTAAAGTCCATGTGACTTCTAGGATTATAAAGCACTTCCTTCACTCAGCAAATATTTCTGGAGTACTTTTGTGATAAGTATTATTTTATATACCACTGGAACTGCAATTTAGTGATTCAATTCATTCTACAGACATTCACTGAATGCCTGCTATGGGCAAGATGCTAACAATAATATGGGTTAGACACTAAAAGAACTTCTGGTGTGGCAGTGTAGGATAAGCACTGGACTGCAAACCTACCAGTCACTCCTCGGGAACCTATACAGAGTCACTTTGAGTCAAACCACAGCTGGTCTGTCAGTTTGTCGTACTGTGGTGGCTTGTGTAAAGCTGTGATTCTGGAAGCTATGCCATGGGTATTTTAAATACCAGCAGGGTCACCCACAGTGGACAGGTTTTAGCTGAGCTTTCAGATGAAGCCAGACTGGGAAGAGATGGACTGCTTCTGAAAATGGACTGCTTCTGAAAACCTTATGAATACCAGTGGAACACTGTAACCACCAGAATTTTGCATGTTGAAACATGATGAAGAGTACCAGAATATTGCCAGATATAGTGCCAGAAGATGAGCCCCTCAGGTTGGAAGGCACTCAAAAGGTGAATGGGGAAGAGCTGCCTCCTCAGAGTAGAATTGCCCATGATGACACGAATGGAGTAAAGCCTTCAGGACTTTCATTTCCTGATGGGACACAACTCAAAATGCGAGAAACAGCTACAAACATGCATTAATAATCAGAACCTGGAATGTATAAAGTATGAATCTAGGAAAATTGGAAATTGTCACCAATGAAATGGAACACATAAACATTGATGTCTTAGGCATTAGTGAACTGAAATGGAATTGTGCTGGCCATTTTAAATCTGACAATCACATAGTTTACTATGACAAATTGAGGAGGAATGACATTACAGTCATCATCAAAAATAACATATCAAGATCTGTCTCAAGGTACGGCACTGTCTGTGATAGGATAATATTCAAATGCCTACAAGGAAGACCCGTTAATATCACTATTATTCAAATTTACGCACCAACCACTAAAACCAGTGATGATGAAATTGAAGAATTCTATCAACTTCTTCAGTCTGAAATTTGTCAAACATGCAATCAACATGTATCGATAATTACTGGTGACTGGAATGCAAAGGGTGAAAACAAAGTGGAAGGATCAGTCATTGAAAAATATAATCTTGATGATAGAAACAATGCTGAAGATCACATGATAGAATTTTACAAGACCAGTGACTTCTTCATCACAAATACCTTTTTAAAACAACATAAAACAATGCATGGACTTCAGCAGATGGAATACACAGAAATCAAATTGATTATATCTGTGGGAAACACAGTGGAAAAACTTCATATCATCAGCCAAAACAAGGCCAGGGGCAGACTGTGAAAGAGACCATCAATTGCTCATAAGCAAGTTCAGGCTGAAGCTGAAGAAAATTAAAACAAGTCCATGAGAACAAAAACATGACCTTGAATATGTCCCATCTGAATTTAGAGATCATCTGAAAAACACTAAAGACCGAAGACCAGAAGAGTTGAGGGATGACATCAAGAACATCATACAGGAAGAAAGCAAAAGGTCATTAAAAAGACAGTAGAGAAAGAAAAGACCAAAATGAATGTCAGTAGAGACTCTGAAACTTGCTGTACAGCATAGAAATGCTAAAGCAAATGAAAGCAATGAGAAGGAAAAGAACTGAACAGAAAATTTCAAAGGTCAGCTTGAGAAGACAAAGTCAAATATTACAATGAAATGTGCAAAGAGCTAGAGTTAGAAAACCAAAAGGGAAGAACACGCTCAGCATTTCTTAAGCTGAGGAAACTGAAGAAAAAAATTCAAGCTTCAACTTGTACTATTGCAGGATTGTATGGACAAAAGATTGAATAATGCAGAAAGCATCAAAAGATGATGGAAGGAATACACAGAATCACTGTACTGAAAAGAAATGGTTGATGTTCAGCCATTTCAAGATGATCATGTTCAGCCATGATCAAGAGCCAATGACATTGAAGGAAGAAGTCCAAGGTATACTGAAGGCACTGGGAATTGATGGAACACAAATTGAAATCTTTCATCAAAGTGATGCAGCACTGGAGACAAGTATGCCAAGAAATGGGGAAGACAGTTACCTGGTTGTTTAGAAAAGATCTGTATTTGTGCCCATTTCAAAAACAGGTGTCCCAACGTAATGGAGAAATCATTGGACAATATCATTAATATCAGTTGCAAGTAAAATTTTGCTAAAGATAATACAAAAATGGCTGCAATCATACATTGACAGAAAACTTCCAGAGGTTCAAGCAGGATTCAGAAGA
>NW_006408601.1:7270714-7283833 GCF_000296735.1 Chrysochloris asiatica | reverse complement strand
GAGTGCTCCTTGGAAGCCAGGATGGCCAGACTTAGTCTCTCATACTTTGGACGTATTATCAGGAGGCACCAGTCCTTTGAGAAGGAAGTCATGTGTGGTGAAGTGTAGGATTGGAGAAAAAGAGGAAGACAACCGACTAGATGGATTGGCACAATGGCAGCAGCTCAGGCGTAGCAAAGATTGTGAGGTTGGCGCAGAACCCAGCAGGGTTTTGTTCTGTTAGGCATAGGTTTGCGATGAGTTGGTCCCCACTCGATGGCACTTAACAACTGCAGTGAGTCAAAACCAACTCAATGGCACTCAACAACAGCAATACGCCACTGATAAGATGACACACACAATCCTGCACCTTAAAAGGTTTAGAGATTAGTGAGAATGGGCATGTTATTCATTAAGTGAACCCTGGTGGTGCTGTGGGTTAAGCATTGGGCTTCAAGTTCAGTGAGTCAAACCACCAGTCACTCCATCCAAGGAAGAAAGATGAAGCTACCTGCTCTGGTAAGAGTTCATCTCAGAAATGTGGAGGAGACATTCGTGGATGTCACTAGGAGTAAGAACCCATTGGGTAGCAGTGGTTTGGGTTGGGTTGTATTACTTGGACCTCCCACATCCTCAGGGAAAACTGCCCAGGACAGAGAGCCTGTGAAAAGCAGGGAACCAGGTCTGTCAGTGCATAAGCTTGTTTTCTCCATCCCATTGCACTGGCCCCCAGCCCTGCTGTGTGACATTGGGCAAGTCTCACTGCCTGGCTGATCCTTTTCTAGAAAAGAAGGAGCTTGAATCATGTGTTAGTTTGTTGTTGTTGTTAAGTGTTATCAAGTCTGTTCCAAATCAGCAACCCCGTATAGGATTTCTGAGGCTGTTCATCTTTGTGGGAGCTGAAAGATGAACAGATCTTTCTCCCATAGAGCAGCTGGTGGACTTGAACCACCAACCTTGTGGTTTGAAGTTCAGTGCTTACTGTATGGAACTACCACACTCCCTATCAGTTTCTTCTTGTTACACTGTGAATCTTTAGGGGAGCAGATAGCCTCATCTTTCTCCAGAGGAGCAAATGGTGGGCCTGAATCACCAACCTTGTGGTTTGCAATCCAGTGCTTATCATACAGTGCCACCATGCTCCCCATTAGTTTTTTAGGACTGCTGTAATAAATTATCATAAAATAGATAGCTATGTCAACAGAAATGTATTCTCTTACTGTTCTGGAGGCTACAAGGCTGAAAGCAAGGTGTCAGCAGAGCCATACTTCTCCTGAAGCCTGGAGGGAAGAACCATTCTTTGTCTCTCCCTCGCTTTTGGTGATTGCTGGCAACCTTTGACACTCCTTGACTTGTAGTTGCAGCACTTCAACCTCTGCCTCCATTGTCACATGGCCTTCCTCCCTTGGTATCTTCTCAGTGTGTCTCTTGTATTGCCATTTAGGGCCCAGCATGATTGTTGCTGGGGAGCTGTAGGATCAGCACTAGACTTCAAACCACAAGGTTGGTGATTCAGGCCCACCACCTGCTCCTCAGAAACTCTATACAGAATTGCTATGAGCTGGAACCAATTCGAAGGCACTTAACAACAACAATATGACTTCATTTTAAACTAATTCTACCAGCAAAGACCCTATTTCCAAATAAGGTGCAATTTGAGGTTCCCAGGAATGTTGGGAGAACACTATTTAACCTAATACAAATCAGACAGACTCCAAACCCTACTAGCAATGCCATGCTGAATTCTAAAAGCAGGTGAAACTATTCAAGTTTCAAACATGTCCAGAGGAGACGCCCTGGGGCAAGGAGGATGAGTGTTTTCAGTCCTGACCGGATCCATTGCCCTAAGCCTGGATTCTTCTACATCTTGACAGATTCCTTTCTGATCTCATGCCTGCCTGAAGGTTGGAAAATCTCATGCATCCATGACTCATCTTGGACTCTGCCCCAACTACCCATTTACACATTCATGCTCACTAGCAGTTATGAGTTGGGCTGCTAATCTCATGGTCAGCAGTTTGAAACTACCAGAATTTCCACCGGAGAAAGATGAGGCTTTCTGCTCCCATGAAGATGTACAACCTTGGAAACACTATACAGGGTCGCTATGAGTTGGAACCAACTCCACAGCACATGGCCACTACCACGCTTAGGATTACAACATTCAAAAATGATTAAAAACTCTTATAAAACTCACTCTCCTGCCAAATCTCAAGACTTTACTGGAAACTACCAATATTTCTTGTTGTATTTTCTCAGAAATGTTTTATGTGTATATGCATGTACAAGTATTGTTGCTGTTGTTATGTGCTGTGGAGTCGGTTCCAACTCATAGCGACCCTGTATGGGGTTCCCAAGGCTGTGGACACAAAGACTTTGTTTTCATATGGAAGGAGGGAGAAGATCTCTTACTAATCTTTTTATTTGAGATCATATATAGCCTGCCCTCTCTCTGGGTCTCTATTTCTTCACCTGTAAATGTGAACAGTTTCTAAAAGATAAGCCTAACAGACAAGTCAAAGAGGATCTTTGTTCTGGGAGGAATAGTTAGGGTTGAAGGTTAGAAATTGTGCATTCCAGTCCTGCCTTGGTAACAAAAGTCCCTTAGTCCTCAGGAAAGCATTCCAGTTCCTTCATTTTGCAGAAGGAACAGGCCATAGAGGTTATCTCTAAGAACCTTCCAGCTTCAAACTTCTATGCATCTCTGCTCCAGCCCAACTCACTCAGGTCAAAACCAGAGCTGCAGGACTGGGTAGCCGAAGTCACTGTCAGATATGTGGTCTGCTGAGTTGGAGGGCTCTTAAGGAGCTGGATGGAGTCCTACTGTGGCATTGCAGCATAATGTCCTACCACAAGGTCAATTTGAACTGCAAGGTTGGTGGTTCAAACCCACCACCTGCTCCTTGGAAACCCTATACGGGGTCACTATGAATCTGAACCCATGAGAAAGCACTTAACAACAACAATAACAAAAAGATGGCTGGGAAACAGAGGAATGTTGGAACTTCCCAAGGGTTCGGGCTGCTGTTTCCCATCTGTCTCCCACCCTGGTCCCTCAGGGACTCTCTTTCCATGTCCTCTTCATCACCCTTGAAGTTTAACAGTAGAGTTCAAGATCAGAACTTCTAAAGTAGTCTCAGGATCATGGATATATAACAAATGCCCAACACATGGTTGTTGCTGCTGTTGTCAGGTGCCGTTAAGTTGGTTCTGACTCATAATGATCTTGTGCACAGTAGAACAAAACACTGCCTGGTCCTGTGCCAAGCTCACAATTGTTGTTACACTTGAGTCCACTGCTGCTGCCACTGTGCCAATCCATCTCATTGAGGGGAGAGTCTTCCTCTTTTTTGTTGACCCCCCTCTTTACCAAGTAGGATGTTTTTCTTCAGAGACTTGTCCCTCTGGATAACATGCCCAAAATAAGAGAGATGAAGTCTGACCATTCTGGCTTCTAAGGAGCATTCTGGCTCTACTTCTTCCAACACAGATTTATTTGTCCTTCTGGCAGTCCATTGTACTATTAATATTCTTATTCGACACCATAAATCAAATGCATCAATTCTTCAATGGTCTTCTTAATCATTGTCCAACTTTCACATAGTAAATTCTCAGAAAGAGTGAGTGTGAGTCCTTTCACAGCAATTATTAGTGATAAAACTGCAGGGTGTGCAAATACATGTTCTCTCATTTTGTCCTTTGTATATATGAGGAGACTTCAAAAAGTTCATGGAAAAATGGAGTTAACAGGAAAAATTAAAAATATAAAGTTTATTTCTCAACAGAAACGATATCAAGTTCAAGACATTTTGTAAGCAATGATATCAGACATTTAGTTCATTCCTGGGAATTTCACCATGTCAGTGTAGTCTTTTTACATTATTAACTGAAGAAAGATGGGTGTTCTTTAAAGATCTTTTAAGATTAGGAAACAAAAACAAATCAGAAGTTGTCAAATCAGAGCTGCAAGATGGATATGCCTAAGGATTTCCTATCGGAACTCTTGGAAAATGGCCCTTGTTTGATAAGAATGAGCAGGAACATTGTTGTGGTGGAGAAAGTCTCTAGTGAAAATTTCCAGGTGTTTTTCTGCCAAAGCTTTGGATACTTTCTCAAAACACTCATAAAAAGCAGATGTTGTTCTTTGAACCTCTAGAAAAGAGAGTTTCTTTTGAACTGGGGTTTCCACACTGTGAAATTCCTAAATCCAAGGGAAGACTGATGCCAAGATATATGGAGATTTCCAAAGATGCTGAAAGGAGACAGGTTTCTTTCCATAGAACCAGAATAGAGAAAGTCTTCCACAAGATTCAGCACTCTGAATTTAGATTTGTAGCCTGCCAAACTGTGAGACCACCATTAGTCTGTCAGTTTGTTGTACTGTGGTGGCTGTGTGTTGCTGTGATTCTGGAAGCTATGCCAGCAGGGTCACCCACAGTTGACAGGTTTCATATGAGCTTCCAGATGAAGACACACTAGGAAGAAGGAGAGACAAATTACGTCCAAATATTTAGTTACTGAAAACCTTATGAATAGCAGTGGAACACTGTCAGACATTGTGCCAGAAGATGAGTCCCTCAGGTTGGAAGGCACTCAAAATATGACTGGGGAGAGCTGCCTCCTCAAAATAGAGTTGACTGTGATGATGCAAATGGAATAAAGCCCTTGGGACCTTCATTTGTTGATGGGGCATAACTCAAAATAAAGAGAAACAACTGTAAACATCCATTAATAATTAGAATATGGAATGTACATAGTATGAATCCAGGAAAATTGAAAATTGCCAAAAATGAAATGCAATGTATAAACATCGATATCCTAGGCATTAGTGAGCTGAAATGAACTGGTTTTAGCCATTTTGAATCTAACAATCACATGTTTTACTATGTCAGGAATGACAAAGAGGAATGCTGTTGCATTCATCATCAAAAAGAATGTAGCAAGATCAGTCATGAAGTACAATGCTGTATGTGATTAGATAATATCCATACAACTATAAGGAAGACAAGTTAATACAACTATTATCCAAATTTTCACACCAACCACTAAAGCCAGTGAAGATGTAATTAAAGAATTAAACCAACAATTTCAATTCTGAAATTGACCAAACATGCATTCAAGATGTATTGATAATTACTGGCAATTGTAATACAAAGGTTGGAAACAAAGAGGAAAGATCAGTGGTTGGAAAATATGGCCTTGGTGATGGAAATGATGCTGGAGATTACATGATATAATTTTGCAAGACCAATGGTTTGTTCATTGCAAATACCTTTTTTAAACAAGATAAAAGATGACTATACACATGGACCTTACCAGATGGAATACACAGAAATCAAATTGACTACATCTGTGGGAAGAGATGGTGGAAAAGCTCCATATCATCAGTCAAAACAAGGTCAGGGGCAGACTGTGGAATAGAACATCAATTGCTCATATGCAAATTCAGGCTGAAGATGAAGAAAATGAAAAAAAGTCCACAAGAGCCAAAATATGACTGTGGATATATCCCACCTGAATTTAGAGATCATCTGAAGAACAGATTTGGTGTATTAGACACTAAAGACCAAAGACCAGAAGAGTTGTGGATGACATCAAAAACATCATACAGGAAAAAAGCAAAAGGTCATTAAGAAGACAAGAAAGAAGGAAAAGACCAAAATGGATGTCAGAACAGACTCAAACTTGGTCTACAGCGTAGAGATAGATGCTAAAGCAAATGGAAGAAGTGAGGAGGTGCAAAAGCTGAACAGAAAATTTCAAAGGTCAGCTCAAGAAAACAAAGTCAAATATGATAACCAAATGTGCAAAGACCTAGAGTTGGAAAATCCAAAGAGAAGAACACTCTCAGCGTTTCTCAAGCTGAGGAAACTGAAGAAAAATTCAAGCCTTGACTTGCGGTATTGAAGGATTCTCTGGGCAATTTATTGAATGATGTACAAAGCATCAAAAGAAGATAGAAGGAATACACAGAATCACTGTACCAAAAGGAAATGGTCTATGTTCAACCATTTCAAGAGGCAACATATGATCAAGAGCGATCCTGAAGGAAGAAGTCCAAGGTGCATTAGAGGCATTGGCAAAGAACAAGGCACTGGGAATTGATGGAACACGAATTGAAATCTTTCAACAAAGTGAGATGGCACAGGAGGCACTCTCTCATCAATGCCAAGAAATTTGGGAGGCAATTACTTGGTCAACTGACTGGAAGAAACCCATATTTGTGCCCATTTCAAAGAGAGGTGACCCAATGGAATGCAGAAACCATTAGACAATATCATGGATATCCCATAAGGTTAAAGTTTTACTAAAGGTAATACAAAAATGTCTGCAAACATACATTGACAGAGAACTTCCGGAGGTTCAAACCAGATTCAGAAGAGGACATGGACTGAGTGATATCATTGCTGACATCAGATGAATCTTGGCTGAAAGCAGAAAATACCAGAAAGATGCTTACCTGTACTTTATTGACTACGCAAAGGCTTTTGATTGTGTGGATCATGACAAGCTACGGACAACATTGAGAGGTATGAGTATTCTGGGACACTTAATTGTGCTCATGAGGAACCTGTACATAGACCAAGAGGCAGTTGTTCAAACAGAACAGGGGAACACTGAATGGTTTAAAATTAGGAAAGGTGTGTGACAAGGTTGTATTCTTTCACCATACTTATTCAACCTGTATGCTGAGCAAATAATCCAAGAAGCTGAGTTATATGAAGAAAAACGTGTCATCAGGATTGGAGGAAGACTTTCAATAAACAACCTGTGATATGTCGATGATACAACCTTGCTTGCTGAAAGTGAAGAGGACTGAAAATACTTACTGATGAAGATCGAAGATCACAGTCTTCGGTCTGGGTTGCATCTTAATGTAAAGAAAACAAAAATTCTCACCACTGGACCAATAAACAACATTCTTATCAGTGGAGAAAAGATTGAAGTTGTCAAAGACTTCATTTTGCTCGGGTCAACCATCATCACTCATGGAAGCAGCAGTCAAGAAATTTACCTAAATCATTAGGTATATTTGCTGCACAAGACCTTTTTAAAGTGTTGAAGAGCAAAGATGTCAACTTGAGGACTAAGATGTGCTTGACCCAAGCCATGGTAGTTTCAATAACCTTATATGGATGTGAAATTTGGACAGTGAATAAGGAAGACTGTAGAAGAATTGATGCATTTGAGTTGTGGTGTTGGAGGAGAATATTGAAAGTAACATGAACTCCCAAAAGAACAAATTTGTGTTGGAAGAAGTACAGAGTGCTCCTTGGAAGCCAGGATGGCCAGACTTCATCTCTCAGACTTTGGACATACTATCAGGAGGGACAAGTCACTGGAGAAGGATATCATGTTTGTTAAAATATAGGGTTGAGAAAAAGAGGAAGACCTCCAAGTAAATGGATTGGCACAGTGATGGCAGCGATGGGCTCAAGCGTAGCAAGGATTGTGAGATTGGCCCAGGACTGGCCAGTGTTTCGTTCTGTTGTGCATAGGGTCGCTATGAGTCAATACTGACTCGTTAGCATGTAGCAATAACAAGAACAATGAACTTTTTGAAGACTTCTCAGATTTCTACAGTATATTTATCTAGTCATCTGTTGGGCATTCAGGTTGTTTTAATCTTTTGGTTATTATGAATAGTGCTGCAAAGAGCTTTGCTGTATAAATCTCTGAGTCTCTGCTCTCAAGTCCTAGGAGTAGAATTGCTGGCAATTCTATTTTCAGTTGTTCCAGAACTGCTGCACTGTTTTCCGTAGCAGCTTAAAATACTATCACTGCATTATCATCAGTAATGGATAAGGGTTCCAATTTCCCCACATCTTACCAACACTTGTTATTTTTTGGTGTCTTTTTTTTTTTTTTTAATTAAATCTGAGCCACCAAAGTAAAATGGTATCTATCTCACTGTGCTTTTTAGCATGCTTTTTAATACTTTTTCAGACTAATAATGTTTTGGGGTCTTTTTAAAATGTTTTATTGTGAAGTCTGTCTCACTGTGTTTTTGATTTGCATCTCTCTGATGACAAATGATGTTAAGCATCTTTTCATGTGGTTGGTGGCTATTTAAATATCCTCTTTGGTGAAATGTTATTCAAGTCCTTTACCCATTTTATGATTGGGTTGTCTTTGTGTTGTTAAGTTGTCCAAGTTGCACATATATTTTTTGGTTATTAGATTATTACTGGATATATGATTTCCAGAAAGGGACCTACTACCACCAAGAAAGAAGAGTCAGAAGTGGAATGCATACTTTGGACCTGGAGTCCCTGTACTGTGAAGCTCATAGATCCAGAGGAAGATGATGCTATGACAAATGGAGATCTCCAAGGGATGCTGGGCCTTACAGATACTGAAAGAAGATGAGGACATTTCTACAGAGTCAATAAAGAGAGAATACTTCCCCTAGAGCCAGCACTCTTAATTTGGACTTCTAGCTTCTTAAACTGTGAGCATTTGGGAGAAAGATGAGGTTTTCTGTTTCCAAAGATTCACAGTTTTGGAAACCCTGTATTGGGTTGCTGTGAGTTGGAACTGGCTCTGTAGCACTTAATAACAACATTAACACATGGTTTCCAAAGATATTTTCCCAGTTGGTAACTTGTCTTTTCACTTTTTTGGTAAGGTCTTTTGATAAACAAAAATTTTAATTTTTATGTGGTCCCACTTAGCTGTCTCTTTCTGTTTGTGCTTTTGTTATTAGATAATCCATTGTTAAAAGATAGGCCCAACAACCTTGGCCTTGCATTTTCTTAAAAGAATGTTATGGTTTTAGTTTGCACATTTAGGCCTTTAATCCATTTTTCTTTTGTGTACTGTGTGAGACATGGATCTTGTTTCATTTTTCTGCATGTGGTTTTCCCAATACCATTTATTTAAAAGGCTCTTCTTTTCCCATCAAATGAAATTAGCACCCTTGTCAAAAATCATAGCCCATAGATGTGTCAGTTTATTCTGGACTCTCAATCTATTCCATTGATGGATGTATTGATTGTTATACATACCAGTGCCAGGCTATTTTGGTGACTCTAGCTGTATGATATCTTCCAAAATCAAAAAGTATGAGTCCTTTGACTTAGAATCCATCATAAATCCTATCCAGTCAGGACCAGTACATACATTACTAATTGTAGTCTGCTGAGGGTCATGTAAAGCTAAAAAAAGAGATTGTTTTTATTAACTGCAAAATTTCCATGACCATATAGTGGTCTCAGAAAAGCTTATTTCTTGTTTTAGTCAGTCACAGAAGATACTGTACCCATATTCAGATATCACTTCTTAACCTGTAGAAAGTCTTGATTGTATGGAATAAAAACTATGATAAAGAATTACCTAAGATTTGATTAAGGGGTCCTGGTAGTATAGTGGATTATGATCTGGGTGGCTAACCACAAGGTCAACAGTTCCAATCTACCAGCTGCTCCATGGGAGAAAGACGAGGCTCTCTTCTCCTGTAACCCTCTACAAGGTCACTATGAGTTGGAGCCAACTCACTGGCACACAACCAACAACAACCACTGTCAGGTCACAGACATGCTACAGGTTTCTTTGTCTGTGATGTTTGGGGTCTTTGTTTGGAGTCCTGGTATAGCACTGTGGGATATTGCACTGGACCACAAAGTCAGTTTGAATCACAAGGTTAGCAGTTCAATTTCACCAGCCACTCCTTGGAAACCTTATACAGGGTCGCTATGAGTCAGAACTGACACGACAGCACTCAACAACAACAAAAAGGCTTGACTGCTTGGGGTTGGTAACATGGTTCTTATCTTTGGCTGTACATTAGAATCACCTGGGAAATTTAAAAAATAGTATGAATGCTACCTGGTGCCAATTATATTGTTTGAGGTAAGGCTGATATATAGGCAATTTTTTCAAGTCCCCAGGTAACTCTAGTGGACATTCAACTCTACAGGTACATGAAAGAGTGATACGAAAAAGCTAGAAAGATGCTATCCAGTAGAAATATAATCTGAGCCACAAAGGCGAGCCAACATTTACATTTTCCAGTAACCAACATTTTAATATTATATTTTATTTAATCCAACAATCCAAAATATTATCATTTCAAAAAACTATGAGATGTTTCATATTTTTTTCATACTAAATCTGGCGTGTATTTTAGACTTGGAGCACTTATCAATTCCGATTATCCCTAATTCAAGGGTTCAATAGCCATATATAGAACTAGAGCATAAAATACTGATATTTTTGACAATAATTTATGTTATATAGTAATTTTAAGTGTTTTTAAATCTCACAAAGATCCAGTGCATGCATTGTTTTAATTGGTATTCTCACATATATATGTTTAAATTTTAAGAAAAGTTGCTAACATATTCTATATCAAGTAGTAAAGCTTTATGGTCTTCATCATATAAGCATCATATAGGATTTCCACATATAAGTTTTGGTTAGAGTTATTCCTAAACTGGAGTCCTGGTATGGTGCTGTAGGATAAGCACTTGACTGTTAACTGCAAGGTTTGTGGTTCAAACCCATGAGCTGCTCCTTGGAAACCCTATACAGTTTTGCTATGAGTCAGAACCAACTTGATAGCATTTAACAACAATTCCTAAGTTATTTATATATGGCCATTGAACTATTCAGGATCAGGCAGTGTTTTGTTCTGCTGTGCATAAGGTCGTTATGGGTCGGTACCAACTCGATGGCACATAACAACAACAACAATTGAGCTATTCAGTTTTGTGATATTACCTTGGTTCTGAATTCTCTAATTCCAAGAGTTTGAGGTGGTCCTCTGCTTTTTATGACATTGCGTTATATTGTCTAGCAACAAACATAATTTTATTTCCTTTCCAATAGTTAAATCTTTAACTACTGTTTCTGCTCTTTTTGTATTGACCAGAACTTCTAAAACAACACTAAATAATAATGGGTGAATTCATTCTGTCTTTTAATTGGTTCATTTTTGTTTTCTTTTATTTAAAAAAAACCTTACCTTTTTACAACATTGGTTTCAACAATGTTTGTCCTTTTGTGATTGACTAATTTCACTCAGCATAATGTCCTCCAGGTTCATCCATGTTGTATAGAGTTTCACAGATTCATTGTTTTCCTTCAGCATTGCATAGTATTCCACTGTGTGTATATACCAAAGTTTGTTTAACCGTTCTGTTGATGGGCATTTAGGCTGTCTCCATCTTTTTCATGAGTCTCTTGTAGACTGCATATTGAAAGATCCTGTTTGCTTATCCATTTTGCTTTCTCTGTCTCTTGATGGGTGCTTTTAATCCATTTACATTTAGTGTAATTGTTGATAGGTATGAATTGATTGCTGTCATTTTACTGTTCTTTGTTTGTTTGTTTGTTTGTTTTGTGGTACTGCTAGTTTCTTTGTTCCACATAATTTTCTGCGCTGAGTTCATTTTGTTATTTTCTTTTCATCTACATTTCTACTACATTAATGTTTACTAAATCTAATTTTCCTCTTTTTATTTTATGTACAGGTGCATTAATTTTCAGAGTAAATTGTAGGTTACTTATGGATGCTTTTTAAATGTTTCATTGTTCATGAATGTGTAGGTCTGAAAGGGATACCTTCAAAAGAAACATGTGTATTGGTAATATTTTGACAGATTTTTAAGAACTTTTTGTTTTGAAAAATTATGCATTCAAAGAGAGTTGCAAAGCTAACACAGAGAAGTCCTTGTATACCCTTCACTGAGTTCCTACCAGTGGTTGTATCACCACAGCACACTATCAAAACCAGTAAATGGACATGGCTGCAGTGTAGGTGTGTTGCTGTTGTGGTTAAGGACCATCAAGTCGGTTCTGACTCATAGCAACGCTGTGTAGGGTTTCTAAGGAGCAGCTGGTGGATTTGAACTGCTGACCTTGTAGTTCACAGTTCAGTGCTGATCCTACAGTGAAACACCATGAATCCATGTGTGTAGGTCTATCACTTGATCACAAATGAAGGTTTGTATAACCGCTACCACATTCAAGATACAGAAAGATCTTCACTTTCATAAAGAGCTACCTCATGCTACTCTTTTATAGTCATGACCACGCACCCCCACCATTCCTAAACTCTAATTAGTTCTCCTTCTCTATAATTTTTTCACTTCCAGATATTATATAAATGGAATTATATAGTATGAGACCTTTTGAGATTGTCTTTTTTTCACTCAACATTGTGCCTTAGTATCCAAGTTGTTGTGTATATTAATAATTTGTTTCTTTTATTGCCAAGTAATATTCCATGGTAACACAGTTTGTTTACCTATTCACCTACTGGTTTTCAGTTTTTACCTATTACAAATAAAGCTGCTATTAACAGTCATGTGAAGGATTTTGTGTGGACTTATGCTTTCATTTCTCTAGGATAAATACTCAGGAGAACAGTGCTGGGTCATATGGTAAGTGTATGTTACATTTTTAAAGAAATTGCCAAACTATATTCTAGAGTAATTTACATTCCCACTAGCAGTGTATGAGAGATACAGCCTCTCTGCAGACTCACAAGCATTTGATAATTTCCCTCAATTATTTTAGCTTCTGATAAATAGTTTTTAAAATCAGTGGTGGGTAGTAGGTTTTATCAAATATGTTTTTTGGCATTGAGATGATATTATGGTATCTCTATTGTTGTTGTTGTTGTTAAGTGCTATTGACTCTTAATGATCCTGTGTAGGATTTCTGAGGAGTGGCTAGTGGGTTTGAACCTTGCAGTTAGTAGTCCAGTGCTTATCCTACACAACCACAACAGACTCCATCTCTTCCATCAGTTTCTTGTGTTATTCTATCTGTTAACATACATATATACTTTAAATGGTTAAGACTATCAAACAATGCAGAAGACACTAATAAAAGTATAGCATGTTACACCTATCCTGAATTTCCCTTTTCAGAAGCAATCATGAAGCTTGTTTCTTGTGACTTAAACTAAGGACTTTATGTTAGCAATGCACTACCACACACTATTCACCTTACCTTTTCATTTAGCATGTTAGAGACCATTTTTCTTCATTATCTAGTGCTATTAACAAGTAGAAGGTTTTACAAACAGAAGTTTATTTTCTCACTGTGTTGTATGTGCTGCGGAGTCGGTTCTGATTCATAGTGACCCTGTACAGGGTTTCCAAGGCTATAAATCTTTTTTTTTTTTTTTTT
>NW_006408601.1:7259654-7266939 GCF_000296735.1 Chrysochloris asiatica | reverse complement strand
CCCCTGAGCCTGCTTGGTCGGGTATTCTGTGTTGTTGTTGTTGGAGCTCCCAAGGCTGTAAATCTTTACGGGAGCAGAAAGCCTCATGTTTCTCCTGTGGAACAGCTGGTAGTTTCTAACTGCTGACCCTGAGGTTAGCAGTCTGATTCGTAAGCACTGTGCTACCTAGATAGAGCTCTTTAGGAGCCTAGAAGTCCGAATTCAGAGTTCTGACTCTAGTGGAAGGCTTTCTCTTCTTTCAGCTCTAGGGAAGGTCACCATCTCTTCAATTTCGGATTCCTTGTTCCTTGAATATCTACATGTGATCTGGAATCCATCGTTTCCAGTCTTTGCTCTGCTTGCTTGTTTAATCTTGTTTATATTTCAAGAGATGCCCTATACTGCTGCAAAATTACCTCCTTTAAGTGTTAAAGAGCAAAGATGCCACTTTGAGGACTAAGGTGTATCTTACCCAAGCCATGGTATTTGTGATCACTTCCTATGTATGTGAAAATTGGACAATGAATAAGGAAGACAGTAGAAGAATCAATGCACTTGAGTTATGGTATTGGCAAAGAATATTGAAAGTACATGGGCTGCCAGAAGAATGAACAAATCTGTTTTGGAAAAAATATAGCAAAAATGCTCCTTAAAAGCAAGGATGGTGAGACTTTGTCTCATATGCTTTGGACATATTGTTAGGAGGGACCAATCTCTGGAGAAGTGTTTGGGAAAGTGGAGAGATAAGTGGAAGGACCAGTCCCTGGAGAAGATGTTTGGTAAAGTGGAGAGGAAAAGAGAAAGATACTCAACTAGATGGATTTACACAGTGGCTCCCACAGTGGAACAGTGTGAGAATGGTGCAGAACTGGACAAAAACTGCCTCCATCACTTGTCTGTCAGCTTGTGGTAGCATGGTGTCTTGTGTGTTTCTGTAATACTGAAGACTATGCCACAGATATTTTCAATTCTGCAGGGTCATCCATGATGAGCAGGTTACCTTCAGCAGTTTCCAGACTAAGAAAGACTAGGACAAAAGAGAGGTAGACCACTTCTGAACGGTTAGTCATGGAAACCCTTATGAATAACAGTAGAACATTGTCTGATGTAATGTCAGAAGATGAGCCCCTCAGGTTGGTAATATCTCAAAATACGACTGGGGAAGAGCTACCTCCTCAAAATAAGAGTTGACTTTAGGAATGTGGATGGAACAAAGCTGTTGAGACCGTTATTTGCTGATGGGACACTACTCAAAACGAAAAGAAACAATTGCAAACATCTAGTAATAATTGGAACATGGAATGTGCAAAGTATGAACCTGGAGAAATTGGAATTCATGAAAAACTAAATGGAGCCCCGCCCCACGGAGGTGGGAGGGGGGTCTCAAGCCTGTGGGGGCAGGACCGGAAGAGGCATCTAGCCAATGGGGCGCGGCGGTGGCGACGGAGGTAGTAGCAGTAGCGGCAGAAGCTGAGATGGGTTTGAGTTTTTGGTCTTTTGGGTTCCATTTTTGGAAAGGATGGTATATTAAACCACCCAAACAGTGTCTTTGGACTTATACTTTATATATTACTATCATTACTTGTCCTGACGGCGAGGGCAGTGCGCCCTGATCCTCATGCCGCCATCCATCGCGTCTATCCTGGGATCCCTCTACCTGGCCTACATTCTGTACTTTGTGCCCAGGAGTTTTGCCGCATCTGATTCATCATGTACGCCCTGAACTTCCTCCCCCTCATCATTGATACAAACAACTAGTTTACTTGAATGAGACCTGGAAGCGGTAGCTGCAGCCCAAGGACTCCTCCTGGCCGACAGTCTCAAGTCCCTTGTCCGTTAAGTTTAGTGTGCATCAGACACTCTCCCCAAGAATCTTCAACTGATTTTTTAAAATCCTATGAAATAGCCCTAGGTATTTTTCTGTCAATCTTCAGTTTAAATATGAATACAAATAATTTAAAAAAGGATACACCAAGCCAATCAAAGACAAGTTTTAACTTTGCTTTGAAGATATTTCTGAAATAATAAAATGTCATCCTACCCCACCTCTCCTGTCATCCAATTGTCAGGCTGATGCTGAAGAAAATTAAAACAAAGTCCATGATGAGAGCCCAGTATGACCTTAAGTGGATCTCACCTGAATTTAGAGACCATATCAAGAACAGATTTGATGCATCAGACACAAATGACAGAAGACCAAAGGAAGTTGTGGGATGACTTGAACTTCCTACAGGAAGAATGCAAGAAGTTACTAAAGTGAGTCAGGGCAAGATGGCAGAGTAAGCGGATGTACTGAGCAAACCTTCTGTATCAAAGACATGGGAGACCAAGTGAAATAGACAAAGATGGTGGTCCTGGAACCCTGAGCTTCAGAAAATAGGGCAAAGAGGTGGATTGAGTGCTGACTAGAAGAGGAAGCGAGAGAGAAGAAAAACTGGTGGGCTTTCAGCTTGTGTGGAGTAGCGCAGCCATCTTGAGCTTTTGCTAGTGACTGCTGATACAGTGACCTATGGGCTGCAAGTGGAAGAGAAGAGGGTGCAGTCCTCCCTTGCTCTCTTGTCTGCCTGGTAGCTGAGGCGTGGCCAGTCCACCATAGCCAACACAATGGCCAGTGGCACCCCCTCCTGCGCATCCTCTGCCTGGGGTCCTTCTGGAGGCACGTGATCCCATCCTGAACTATGCTACACAAACAATGAACCAACAAACTGAGACTTCCTTCTGGTCTGTATCACATCTACCAGCTGACACATAGTGAGTGCTGAGAACATACCAACATAGAATTATCAACCAAATATAAATATGATGACAACACATCTAGGAGAAAATAGACAAATTCAGTTTAAACAGAGAGGCACAAGACAGAGTGCCTCAAACAAGTGACTAAAATTATAGGCAGAAAATACAGTAACAGAAATTAAATTAAAACTACTTGATAAGGAATTAAAAGAATGCTATTTAGGTATCTTAAGCAAATTGAGAGAAAAATAGATAAAAGCAAGGAATAATTTAGGAAAATAATAAAAGAACAAATGAAAAATTGGAAACCATATAAAAATAGCAATTAGAAAGCCAGAAGATTAATATTAGGACTTCAGAAATAATTATTACATCAAAAGTGCAAAGTAGAATTGAATCAATGGAAGGCAGAATCAGTAAGCTTGAAGACAAATCTCTCAATAATCATCTTTAAGAGGAACAATCAGAAAAAATAATGGAAAAATATGAAAAAAGTCCCTGTGCTAAGAACTTCCTTCCTAGACCCAGGAGACAGAGAGCTGTAACGTCAGCAGAACCAGGAGAGCAGCATGAGAAGGTGCCCATGGAGCAAGGTGGTTACGTTCATAAGACTTGAGTCAACCACCTGCCATAGTGCCTTCCGATCCTGGGAGTTGCCAGCAGCTTGCCATTTTACCTGCTGACCTTGGATTCACTCATCTCTGTAGCCAGAAGACTGCCATCTGACCCATCAATCTGGGTTTCATCAACTCAGGAGAAGCCTCCAGTCTGACATCTGACCCCTGATCTTGGAACCTGCCCACCTCGACCACTGTGTGAGCCAGTTCCCTGAAATAAGCCTCTCTCTCCCTGTTGTAAAAACAAAACAAAACCAGACTAACCTTACGAAAATTTGGACAGGGAACCAACAAAAGCAGATGGCAACCTGAGACTAGCATACATGACGGTATCACCCGGAACTCATCCCAGATTTAGAAGTATCCAAACTAAAAATAAACCTTTAACTCTGAAAATAGGGAACCAGAGATACCAGTTGGCAACAATAACAAAATATAGAATAAAAAATGGAATAATATAGTTGCAGAACTTCCAAATGAAGGGGAAATCAAGAAGATTTCAAGGAAAAAAAATTTAAGAATAAAAAACCTAAGTAGCTCAACCCTATTCCTAAATTAACCATAATCTTAACACTAAATGAACTTTTAGTTCTTGCCTTGATCTAGCCATAGTCCTGACCCTGACTCCTTACTCCTACCCATTCCCCTCCCCACTCCAAAAATGTCATTGAAAAATCAGGAAACAAAGACTGAAATGAATGTAAGAAGAGACTGAAACTTGCTCTTGAGCATAGAGAAGGTAAATGAAGAAATGAAGTAAGTGAGATCAACAGAAAATTTCAAAAGAGCAACTTGAGAAGACAAACTCTAGAATTACAATGCAATGTGCAAAGACCTGGAGTCAGAAAACTGAAAGGGAAGAACACACTCAGCATTTCTCAAGTTGAAAGAACTGAATAATAAATTCAACTTCCACCAAATGCCTTTTTCTTGATGCATCTGTGTCAGAGAAGGTGGGGGAAGATGCTGATAGGATTAGTGTTTCAGTTGTGAGTGATTGTTAACAGGGTTAATTGTGATTATAAAAACTAACAAGAAATCTAACAAGGAGCTTGGTCAATTTTGCCATTTGTCAGGGTGTAAAATGAGCCATTTTGGTAATGTGAGTGGGCTGTGCACTCCTTTGCTTGACTAACCCAAGTTCTCCTCTGTCTGATCTCCGGTTCTTAGGACTTGAGCCAGTGGCCGGCCTTGATTTTCCAGCTTCCACAGCCTTGTGAGTTAGCAGCCTGATTCTGTGTGAGTGAAGATCCTCCACACTGACAGCTGAACTAGAGATCTGGGACTTGCCAGTCTACACAACCATGTGAGTCATTTCCTTGATGGCTATGAGTTCTGTGAGACGTTGCAGTGAATTGTGCAACCCTGGGATGGAGGGGAGTAATGGCTGATATCAGGGACTGTGGAGTGGTATAGCACTTTAGGACATTTGGGATGTCTTTAGCCTCCACCTCATAGGGACCAGTCTCATGCGCATTGGTGTTAGAAGGGTTGGCCACTGTACCCTTCCTAACTCACCGGGATATGTGGTTTGGGGGAAAAGGGAATAAATGAGAGAATAAGAAACCTTTGGTCTCTGAATGGGATTAAAAACAAAACAAAACAACCCTTTGATTATATCAGCTATTAAATTGCCATCACTTTCCCAAGGCTAAAGCTATTCATGGTTATAGAATTGGTAGATGGAGATTTAGCTCCTGATGAATTATCCAGATGGATGCACATGGAAATACTGAGTGATAAGGAAAAGGGCAGACATACAATTCCTTAGTTTCTGCTATCAGTCATAGTTGCAGTGACAAGGAAAAATAATGTAGGAGCTAATTGTAGCACTGAGCCAAGTCCAGATCTGGTTCAGTCAGAACTAAGACCTCTTGTTTGAGACCTCACTTGGAAAGGAAAAATTGTGTTAGAACAACAGGAAATACCCTGATGACCAGTGGTCACAAAGAAGGTAGTCCTGGAGGGGAATGGGCAAAACAAAGAAGCCATTGAAACCAGGGTATATACTGCAAAGGAGTAGCTTCAGTTTGTAGACAGGAATCATAAGCTTCCTGAGGACCCCATTACTAAAATGGATTGTGACTTCACTTTTCAATGCTACAGAATGGAAGAATGTTTGTGTTGATGCAAGATCCACAGCTCACGATGGAACAGCCACAAATGGTAATATTTGATCCACCTACATGGAAAGTTAACTCAGAGGGGATGGCCAACTTAGTGGACTGGTTCTAATTTTTAGTAAGAACTGTTTGCTCTGAGAAAGGAAACTGCCCCTCTCCCCCTCTAAATACTCAATGGAACAGTGAATAGGAAGCAGCTCATGTGTTGCTTATGGAAGCAGTGTTGGAATGGCTTTATGGTGATCACGATAGTCATCTAATGAGTATGCCCCTTACATAGATATGGTAATCAAGGGAGCCCATTCTTCATGGCCATCCATGTAACCTTATTACTGTGAAACAAAGCAACAATCTGAGGAGCCCTATCAGATTTGTTAGCACAGCTTCCAACAACTGGGTTTCACAGATGCAAGAAACCTAAGGGTAATTCACTGGTAAATGGAAAGAGAGGATTGGGAAAGGACTTAACCCAGTAGGAAAGAGATATTTAGATGGGTACTGAGAAATGGGGATCCCTGGTGGTGTAGCGGGTTGCAGGTTGGGCTGCTAGCTGCAAGGTCAGCAGTTTTAATTCACCAGCTGCTTTGCAGGAGACTTACAGTGCTGTGAGACCTTAAAGGGTCACTGCAAGTTGGAACTGACTTGAAGGCACACAACAACAGCAACAACTAAGAAATGGGATGGATATAGCAGACATTAATGGAGTAGATACAAAGGTTCTGATATAGCACTACAGAAGGTTAGATAGACCAAAGGAAATTGCGGGTCCCTCAATGTTAAGGAGGCCTAGGCAAGTTCATTCTGTTCACCCCAGCCAGGAGGAATTTAATGATGGAAATTCCTAGCTGAGACCATATGAAGTAGAGGCTCAACTAGCTGATCAAGGTAAGATTTACAAGGAAGTTAGGGTCTTCTGATCCATCTTCTAGCAGGGAACCCAAGGCCATATACACATGTGTGCGTAAAATGACCTAAGGATGAGCAAGAGACCTTCTTGGGCTACCTAGATATAGGATCCCAATGTTCTGTAATCCTGTCCTGTCAAAACATTGAAGGGGCCTAAGGTAAGATTTCCACCACTCATCTGTCAGTTTGTCATACTGTGGTGTCTTGTAAGTTGTTGTGGGTATTTTAAATACCAGCAGAGTCCCTCACGTGGTAAGGTTTCAGATGAGCTTCCAGACGAAGACAGACTAGGAAGAAGGAGAGACAAAATACTTCCAAATATTTAGTCACTGAAAACCTTATGAATGGCAGAGAAACCCTGTCAGACAGTGCCAGAAAATGAGCCCCTCAGGTTGGAAGGCACTCAAAATGTGACTGGGGAGGAGCTGACAGTAGAGTTGACAGTAATGACATGAAGGGAGTAAAGCTTGTGGGAGTAAAGCCTGTGGGATCTTCATTTGCTGATGGGGCACACCTCAAAATGTAGAGAAGCAGTTATAAACATCCATTAATAATAGAATGTATGAAGTATGAATCTCAGAAAATTGGAAAATGTCAAAAATGAAATGGAACACGTAAACATTGATATTTTAGGCACTGGTGAGCTGAAATGGACTGGTATTGGCTATTTAGAATCTGACAACCACATGGTTTACTATGCCAGGAATGACAAAATGAAGAGGAATGGTATTGCATTCATCGTCAAAAAGAACATATCAAGATCTGTCATGAGGTACAATGCTGTCTGTGATAGGATAATATCCATGCACCTACAGGGAAGACCAGGTAATACCACTATTATTCAAATTTACGCACCAACCACTAGAGACAGTGAGGATGAAATAGAAGAATTCTACCAACTTCTTCAATCTGAAATTGATCAAA
>NW_006408601.1:7244764-7256779 GCF_000296735.1 Chrysochloris asiatica | reverse complement strand
AACAAGGTCAGACTTGGGGGATATGGGGATTCAAAGATTGATGGAACTAATGTGAAAGTTTGGATGAAAATTGCAAGATTTCAATAGATCTTGTATGAAGTAGTTGTATCTCCCTTACCTGAAGGTATGGTGCTATGGGTTAATATTCTGGATTGCAAAGTTGGTTTGAACCACAAAGTCAGTGGTTGAAGCTCACCAGCTGCTCCTCGGAAACCCTATGCAGGGTCGCCGTGGGTCAGAACCAACTCCATGGCACTTAACAACAACAATATTTTGCCTAATTGGGCAACACTCCTTCTACTTGATATTGTAAAATTGAAAGCATGTAAGTCTGCCCTTAGGCCAGTATTGATTGGACATGTTAAATGGGAACCATTAGATTTTCCCATACCCACTCAGATTGTTAATTTAAAACAGTACAGGATACCTGGTAGGCTAAAGGAGATAGCTACTTTGATTAAAGGTATGCTAACAGTTGGAGTGCTGGTACAAACAAATTCTCTGTATAACAGTTCGGTGTGACTTGTAGAAAAGGCAGATTGTGTATGAAGGTTGACAGTAGACTATTGTGGCAACCTAGATAAAGAAGCTGTTCAGCCATGGTATCGACAGTGCCGAAAATACAGGAAGCTAAAGGAGACTGGTACTCAGTGATTGCTTTTGCAAATGCCTTTTTCTACATCCTAATTTCAGAAGAGTCAACCACAGTTTGCTTTTATGTCAGAAGGGTCTCAATACAGTTTCAATGTTTTCCTTAGAGGTTATTTGAGCTCACTGACTTACTGTCAAAGTATGGTTAGAAGAGGGTTGGACTTGGTACAGATCTCAGCAGTGAAAGAGTACAGTGGTGGTATTATGTTAATATCAAACATAGAAGAACAGGCTAGGGCAGATTTGAAAACAATGGTAGCCCACATGACCAACAGAGGTTGGTTAGTATATCCAGCAAAAATCCAGGCCACTGCTTACTCAAATGGTGAAATTCTTGGGAATAACTTGAGCCAGGACCACCCACGACATTCTGCAGGCAACCTGTAAGTTACTGTCACTACCTACCCCCAAGAATAAGCAGGAGGCCCAACATTTGGTTGGTCTATTTGGATTTTGAAGGATGCATATTCCTCATCTGGAAATATTTCTGGCTTCCATCCAAAGAAAACTGTGTTCAAATGAGCAACAGCAGCAGGCCATGTCTGAGTTACAGAAAGCAGTCTTACTCTCCTTGCCATTAGGATCTTATAATTCACATTCATGGAAGCAGCATTCAAGAAATCAGGTGGCGTATCACATTGGGCAAATCTGCTGCACAAGACCTCTTTAAAGTGTTGAAGAGCAAAGATGCCAGTTTGAGGACTAAGGTGCACATGACTCAAGCTATGGTAGTGCCAGTAATCTCATCTGCATGCAAAAGTTGGACAGTGACTAAGGAAGACCATAGAAGAATTGATGCATTTGAGTTATGTGCTGGAGGAGAAATATTAAAAATACCATGGGCTGCCAAAAGAACAAATATTCTGTGTTGGAAGAAGTTCAGCCAGAGTGTTCCTTGGAAGCCAAGATGGCCAGACTTCGTCTTTCATACTTTGGACATATTGTCAGGAGGGACAAGTTACTGGAGAAGGATATCATGTTTGCTAAAGTGGAGGGTCGGAGGAAAAGAGAAAGACCCCCAGCGAGATGGATTGGCACCACGGCAGCATCAGTGGGCTCCAATGTCACAACAATTGTGAAGTTGGTCCAGGATCAGGTGGTGTTTCGTTCTGTTGTGCATAGGATTGCTATGAGTCGGTACTCTATGGCACCTAACAACAACAGCAGTTCACATTCAGACGGATTTTGGAGGTGCTTATGCAGACTAGAGTTGATGGCAAAAACCTGAGAACAGTGCCCTATGACAACCATTGGGATTTTGGACTAGAAAGTTTCCAGATAGTGCAACATGCTACTAGCCTGCTATTAGGCATTGGTTAACACTGCCTCAGTGGCAGAGGACATAAACTCATCATGAGACCTGAGATACCCACAATGTCATGTGTGATGTCAGAGAAACTCTCAAAGTGGTGTGCAGAATAGTTTCATAATACAATGGAAATGGTTCATACAAAACAGGCTACTTGTGGAATGCAGGGAGGCACCTACTGAGTCCATGAGCAGGTCACCTCTTTTCCCATAGGTTCTACCCTTGAAGCACCTGAGAAGCTGCCAGAGCCCATTACCACATGGACAGCACCCCATGAACAACTTTCTGCTGACCATTAGAAAGCTCCTTGGTTCACTGACGGTAGTTCCAGGGTTTGTGTACAACGTTTTATGTGTTAAGCCCAGCATTGGAAAGACCCTGAGTGAAGAAGGTAAGAACAAGTCAGCTCAATGGACTGAACTACATGCTATCTTCCTAGCTGTGATGGAAGGATTGGACAATGATGAGAGCCCATATGTTTGTGTAGTGGCCAGGCAAAAGAACAGTAGAAAACTTCTGTTAAAGGGGCACCTGTATGGGACAAGGATGTAAGAAAACCACTCTGAGAATTCAGAGTGCACATCAGAATAGGACCTGTTTCTGCCCATCAGAAGAACTCCCCTCCTGGATCAGAATGCAATTGGAATCAACAAGTAGATATGTTGGTACATGCACTCCCTTGAAGTGGTCAATTGGATCCATGAAATGAGAGGACTAAAAGTGTGGCCGCAATGAAGAGAAGGGCTGAATCTGTACAAATCCCTGGTGCACACTTTGAGGCAAAAAAAAAAGTGCTAATAAGAGGTTGCAAATGGCTATGGGGCACATTCCCTATGGAAAAGGTCCTGCCAGTAGCTAGAAGGTGGATTGTATTGGACCAGTAACAACAGAAGTACCAGGTGGCTACCAGTGGGTCCTTATAGAAATACATACTTAAACTCTGGACTGGACTTTGCATATCATGTAATGACTGTAGATGCCAAAACACCATTGAACAAGAAAGTACTCTACCAATTTGGGACATCAGGTTGTATTTCCTCAGACTGAAGAACACACTTTGCTGCCCATAGGATGCAGCAATGGGCCAACCAAGCATCACATTAAATGGACATACCATGTTGTATACCACTCACAGTAAAGGTTTGATAGAGAATTGGACTGGGCATTTGAAACTCTTGTTACTTAAAATGGGAGGAGATAAAGGCATGAAGGACTCACCATGAAGGGGGTACAGGGAGGAACACTACTAGATAGATTCCTGTGTTTCTTGGGGGGAACTGGTGCCACTGTACACTTCTTCCCCCCATCACCTGAAGCTACTTTTCCTACCAAAGACTGGGGTACCAGGGCCAGGGGTGCAGCTGCAGATATTAGAATTAGGGGTGACTCCCTCAACAAGATACTATAACTATACCCCTGAGCCTGTATTCTAGAATTCCCAAGGGCCTGATGGGATGGATTGTATCTTCCCCACATCAGGGCAAGACTGGGAATGGCAGTGAATAATACTGTGTTGCCTAGTGGTTGAGATAGCCCACTAGTCTTGTACCTATGTAATCCTGCCCAACATGAATGGGAATGGACTGAGGGGGAGCACTTGCTAGATTGCTCTTGCTATCAGCCTTCTGGACGAGCACAGCCCCTGAACCTGATGTCCCTTCCCAACATGGAAAAGTTTGGATGAAAATAAATGACAAGTGGAAGGAAGGAGAATTAATAGCTGAAGGTAAAGGAATACATAAATGAGTTATGCACCAGGGAAAATCTAACATAGTGCTTATACCTTGGGAGAGACTCAGAGCAAGGGAATAATCTGTCAGTTAGCTTTTGTCAGGAGCCAGGAAGGGTGACGATGAGACAAACTTTTGAAGAATCTGACCACATCAGATGGACATCTATAGCAGGCCTGAATGATTGATACCCGAGTAATCTCACGCTCAGGACTCTGCCATACTGAAGGACTCATTGTTAATGAATGTTTTGAATTGGGAGGAGGAAGTTAATCTTTCTTGTATGAAAGAGGCAATGGCTAGAAGAGCCAGGAGATGGCCTGTAGCACAGTGAATTATTTAACAGGTCTCTTCTAGCCATGTCTTTGTAACTCCCACCAAATGACTTTTTCCTGGTAGGTCTGGGTAAGAGAAGAAGGGGGAAGATAGTGATAGGATTATATGTTTCAGTTGTGCGTGATTGCTAATAGGGTTACTTGTGATTGTAAAAACTTAGAAATCTAACAAAGGGCTTGGTTAATGTTACCATCCTGTTGGGTATAAAATGAGTCATTTTGGTGATGTGAGTGGGCTTTGCAATCCTTTTCTTGATTAACTAAGTTCTCCTCCATCTGATCTCCGTTTGTTAGGGCTGGAGCCAGTGGTCTGATCTGATTTGCCAGCTTCCACAGCCTTGTGAGTTAGCAGCCTGATTCTGTGTGAGTGAGGAAAAACCTCAAGACTGATAACTGATTTGCAGATTTGGGATTTACCAGTTTACACAACTGTGTGAGCCATTTCCTTGCTCCTTAGAAGTGAGGATGATCAGCCTTTGTCTTTTGGACTTTGGACATGTTGTAAGGAAGGCCCAATTCCTGGAGAAGGATATTATGCTTGGTAAGTGGAGGGTCAATGAAAAAGGCATAGTCGCAACAACAATGGGCTCAAACATATGATGGTGAGGACGGCACAGTACCGGGCAGTGTTTTGTTCTGTTATGTAAAGGGTTGCTATGAGTGGGAATGGAATAGATGCCATCTAAAACAACAACAGCAACCCTGCTTCATGAACAGAACAAGACAATTCATTTCCAAATGGGATTACAACCACCAGCATAGAGGTTAGGATTTACAACACACTTTGGGGGGACATAATTCAATCCATATTACCATTCATAACAATACTTAGAGACATATTTCATTCTTTTTAACAACGATATAACATTCCATTGGAGGAGTATGCCATAATTTAATTAACTAATTCTTTTTGATAGACATTTAGGTTGTTTCTACACTTTGGCACCCCCAAATTCATGTCCTCCCTACATGCAAATTACACTCACCCTGTCACATCATTCCAAAAGTCTTAAATCAGCTTCAAATCCAAAAGCTCATTGTCTGAATCATCTAAATCAAATATAGATGAGACTTTAGGCGTATCCCACCTAGGCAAATTCCTCTTCATGATGCTGTGAAATCTAGAGTACAGGTTGCATTTCCAAAGGAACAGATACAGGTAGACATTTTCATTACACATGGGAGAGATTGAAGGGAAAGAAGGGATAATGGGCACCAAGCAAGTCCCAAACCCAGCAGAACAATTTACACGGTAGCTTGCAAGGCTTGAACTTAATTCTCTGTTCTCAGAGACCATCTGGATTCTGGGTGGATGCCCTTCCACTCTGGGCTTCAGCCCCGCCTTCTAGATCCTCTAGGATGGCAACTCTGCTCCCTAGCCCACTATGCTACCAAGCCCCATTGGAGGAGTATGCTATAATTAAATTTAGCCCCATTCTCCTAGTCCATCTGCCTGGCAACCTCATTCCCTTGACCCCTTGGTCCGTTCTTCTGCCTAACAGGAATAGTAGCTCCACTCCCCTCAGCTTTGGGCAGGGGCCCTATCCCCCTGGCACATCTTATGAGCAACCCTACACTCTGGAACTGAGTTGATGAAGACAACAAGCAGAAATTAATTTTTTTACAGTTTAGGAGGCTAGACGTCTGAATTCAGAGCACCTCTAGGAGAAGGCTCTCTATCTCTGTTAGCTCTGGGGTGAGATCTTTCTGCTTCTGGGCAATATTCATGTAGATTGACTTCTCTGATTCTTTTGCTTACTTGTTTCATCTCTTTTATATCTCAAAAGAGATTGATTTAGGATGCACCTTACATGAATCTTGTCTCATTAACATAAAAAGGACAACTAATTCTCGAATGGATTATAACCATAGATATAGAGGTTAGGATTTATAACATCTGTTTTTAGGGAACATAATTCTATCTGTACACCATTCATATCAATACATAGAGACATAGCTCATTATTTTAAACAGCTGTTTAACATTCCATTGTAAGTGGTGGTGGTGTGCCATCGATTCAGTTCTGACTGGCAGATTCGAACTGCTGACTTTGCAGTTAGCCACCCAGTTCATAGCCCACTATGCTACCAAGGCCCATTGGAGGAGTATGCTATAATTTAATTAACCAGTTCCTTTTGATAGACATTTAGGTTTCCAGGCTTTTGTAATTAGTGGTAATGTTGCAATGAATGTACTCCTATATGGACATTAATATTAATGTAGGATAAATTACTGGTAGTGGAGTTCCTAGGTCAAAGGATATATGCATTTAAATTGTGGTAGTGGTTGCCAAATTATCCTTCAAAGAGGGTGAACTGTTTGATATTCCCATTAACAATGAAGAAGAACACCTTTCTCCACAGTGTGAATCTTTGCCAATCTGATATCTAAAAATGGTAGCTTACCTTACTTAGGTAAGTCCTGGTGTGATGCTGTGGGACAAAGGACTGAACTGCAAGAGCAGTTTGAACCACAGGGTTGGCAGTTCAAACTCACCAGCCACTCCTTGGAACCCTATACAGGTTCACTCTGAGTCAGAACCAAATCAATGGCACTTAACACCACCACCTTTTAAATTTACACTTCTATTATGAATTGTTTGAGTAACTTCATTTGTTTAAAAACAACTTATATTCCTCTAGTCTGAATTGTGGGTCATGTCCTTTGCCCATTTAATGTATTACTGTAATTTAATGTTTAACAATGAAGATACTAATTCCCTAATGTCATTTCCTCAAGAACCCCACAGAGGCAGAGAGAGGTTCCCTCAGACAGGTATTCTGGGTCTTTCACAAGTGCAACAAACTTCCTCTTGAAACTAATTGCTCCTACCCCCAAGACCGAGGAAATGTTCCTTTATCACTTCCTCAACATCCCACACCCTTTCCACAACTTTGTGTTTGTTCTCTCTTTGCTCTCCTCTGGGGTACTCTCTTCCCAATAAAATCTCTAATCCCATCTCTTCCAGCAGCTTCCATTAACAGCTAATGCCCACAATGCATATAATTTCCCTGTTATGTGAGCTTTACCACCACCCCAATAGAGCCTATGTCCCTGGAAGGCTGGACTTTTCACTTACTATAGCTCAACTTCCTGCTGTGTCCATGCTCAGCATGCAGGTGTGTCTGAGCATGGAGTAGAGGTGTATGTATATCTAAGGTATGGCAGGTATGACACATGCCCTGGATGCCAATTGAAGTGGGGTGCTGCTGAACACTTTCTGTTAATTATGGACAATTTCATGGCCATCTGTGAGGGATCATTCAGCAAGTTAAAACGAATACATTGGCATTTGAGAGCTTTCATGGGTTAAGGAAGGAGTGCTCGTAACATAGGGCATTACAAGTCGGTCTGCTAACCACAAGGTCAGCAGTTTGAATCTACTAGCTGCTCCTTGAGAGAAAGATGATGCTTTCTGCTCCCATAAAGATTTAAAGCTGCAAAACTGAGGGTTGCTATGAGTTGGAACCAATTCCTTGGCAAACCACTACCACCACCACCACCACCACCACCACTGGCTGAAGAGTAACACTGGTGGTACAGTGGTTAAACCACCTGGCTGTCAACCCAAAGTTTAGCAACTGGATTCTGCTTCCAAAAATATTTCCAGCCTTGGAAGCCCTATGGGGCAGTTCTCCTCTGTCCTGTAGGGTCACTGTGATCTGCAATCAGCTAGATGGCAGGGGGCTTGTTTTACAGGGTCAGGACGGACTGTGTGCTCTTACTTTGCTAGGTGTAAAAAGAGAAGGCTTTTCCTGGGAAATAAATGACTGGGTATATCACAAACCAGTTTCCATCAGTGAAAGCAAGGGATTTTTATGTGATGCCCAATGTATTAATAAAAGATTAATGAGTTTGACTCATATGCATACGTTTTGAGTTGATATTATGGTAAAGTTAGATAAAAGATGGGTGTCAGATATTTGGATGAGTGAATTGTGGTGTTTGCTGTAGGCACTATTTTCCATAGGCATGTCTCTGATGTACAGTACTTTTCCTTCACTCATTGGCATTTATTGATCACACATGTGAGTCAGGCACTGTTCCAGGAGCTGGGGAAACTGACACAATTCCTTCCTCCTCTCATCCAGCTAACATTTTAGGGGAGAGGGTGCTAACAGACAACAACTAAGAAGATAAGCAAACACACAGAGATAAGGATGTCAATTAAGTGCAAATGAAAAATGAGATAGTGAAGGGAGGAGGTGAAGGGTCTCCTTTGAACAGAGAGGTCATGCAAGGGAAGGCGCCAGTCATTTAGAGTCTCCCAGAGCCCCACTAGAGGCCCACCTAACCACTCTACTTCCCAACGTGCAGCCCACCTTTTTATCGCGGTAACTTGACAGAAGTTGAAGGCAGGAGAAATCCTGTGAGTCCTGTAACTTCAGGTGTTGTGTGTGTGCTTCATGTTCCAGTTAAAAGTTTGGGAAAATGAAATCATGTCTGATATATGCCAGCGGTTCCGGTGAAGTCCTTTGCACCACTGTTACCTCATTTAATGGTCACAACAATCCCGTGTGGTATTTGTAAGGAATTTTATTTTTACAAAGGAAGGAGCTGAGGTTCAGAATATGAAAGCAACCTCTTTAAGGTTGGATGCCTGATTAAAAAAGAAGTACAATTCTCGGTATAGAAGTTCTGTGGGAACCAGGAGGGATTTATGGAGGCATTCGGAGTGTTGGCTGTTTCTGGAGTTTGTCCTGTCCAACCATAGGGCCCCACACCGCCGCTGCGCCCCTGACAACTGTCCCTACGCCCTGCCCGGGTCTTGGGGGCAAAGAGGTGCGCGGCAGGCGGGCGCGCCCAGGCTGACGGGCCAGGGGCGGGGAAGGCATGGGGACAAAGGCCGCGGTCGCTGCGCTGGGGACGGCCTGTGAGCTAGTGAATTTCAGTGGCTGCACTGGGACTCCAGGAGCCCAGGACCTTGCGGCAGACTGGTGTCCTCGGAGCCCGCGACGTAATGGAGCGCCCGGGAGTCCCGCTTTGGCGGGTGGAGGGCGAGCCCGCCCCAACACGGTCCGCACCGCCCCCTCCTCCGCCTCCTCCTCCCCTTCCCGCGGCGGCTAAGGCGGCGGTGACTCGGAGCTCCGCGAACATGGCGGCGGCGGCGGCGGTCCAGCGGGACACTTTACCTGAACACTGGTCCTACGGCGTGTGCCACGATGGCCGCGTCTTCTTTATCAAGTGCGACGCGGGAGTGAGGAGTGCGGGCGGGAGCTTGGGGGCTGGGGCCCCGGCAGGCGGATGGGCGGGCGGGTGGGCGTCCCCTGGGCGGTGGCGGCGGCACCAACAGGTGCACCTTTCTTCCCACAGTGACCAGCTCCGCTGTACAACTTGGCTGCACCCGCGCACCGGGGAGCCAGTCAACTCGGGCCACATGATCCGCTCAGGTGAGTGGTGGGGCAAGGCGTGCTCAGGTGCGCGTGCAGTGGTAGTCCAAGTTTGACCCGACTTTTCTGGTATTCCTACAGATCTGCCCCGCGGCTGGGAAGAGGGCTTCACGGAGGAGGGCGCCAGCTACTTCATCGAGTGAGTGAATTGGGGCGCCGGCGGCCGCCCGGGGCCCAGGGGTTGGGGTGCGTTGGCACCTGTGCGGGTGGGGAGGGGGGTGGGGGTGCTGGCTGCTTCCCGCCGAACGCCGAGCCCTCTTTCCTTTCCGCGCGGGCCCGGGGCGAGTTGGCGCGCACAGCGCAGTGGCCGCACTTGTTTTGTGTGCTGGAGTAGTGTGGCGGGCTTAGGGAGAGAGGTGGAGAGGAGTCCGCATCTCCACTGGGGGCGTCCAGGGCAGGAATTGGGGCGCGGACCCAGGATCTGGTCCACTGAGCAGTTAGAAGCGGCAAAGTGTGTGCCTTGCAATCGGGCAGGATTGGGGTGCTGAATGAGTGGCCAGACACGCCTCCTCGTGGAACCCAAACCCTAATGGAACTGGAGTGGGGGCCGGGAGTAGGCCTCCCGAAGGGAAGACGAAGCAACTCTTCTTGGAAAGGCCTTCCGTTTGGCCGGTTCTTTGGGATAGTCGTGGAGGATTGTAACCGCACCCTCCCCACCCCCATCCCTCATCCTCTGTGCAGGCCTGGTGGTGGTGGGGGGTAGTGGGATTGAGAGGGGACCAACGATCAACTAATACTATTCGCTGAACTCTTCTTGTCTAGTTAGCTCACTCCAACCTCTGCTAGGCAAGCAGTAAGCTTACTTCAAAAACCCTTGAACCCCCACTAGCTAGGCTAATGCCGCTGACTTGGGTCTGTAGAAATAAGATAGAGGGACTGTAAGTTAATGTTCCAGTCAGACTCTAACACTTATAGAGTTCTTACTTTCCCTTTCCCTTCCCCCAAACCGCCTCAGGGCTGTACCTGTGTCCCAGCCTTTCTCACTCTGCTCTTCTCTGAGTTCCCTGAGGTCAGAAACTGCTTTTGATCCTTTGCCCTAGTGCCTGGCAAGGAGCATGCTCTGGGTAAATGTTTGTTCACTGAATGAATGAACCAGCCAAAGGTCTGACTGGTGGTCTGACTATTCCTGGGTGTACTTTTGGGGACTGAGTCAGAAGTCACGTTTTTTACTTGAAAACATTGCTAGTAGCATATTTGAAACAGGCATGGTCTCAGAAAATCCCAGGCTTCTTTTCTGGTTGGGTTCTGAGCTGAGGCCCCATACATGTTAGTTGATTTGAAATACTAAAGGATGTGCTATTGAAAAGAGGATTGGGGTAGTGGCTGTGCTGCTGTTGTCCTGTCCACTTGTCTTGTGTCTGTATGTGGAGCTGTCTGGGACCCTCAGGAGTTTCCTGCCAGTGGGCTCCTCTGACTTATAAGTGGGTCAACTATATTTATTAAATGCCTCTTTAAGTGCCAAGCATTTTTTTTTTTCTAGGCACTGGGACTGTAGAAATGGAATCAGACAGACAAGGCGCAGGTGCTCATGGTGCTTGCAATTTAGTGTGTGTGTGTATGTGTGTGTTTGTGTGTGTGGCACAGAGTATAAGATGTGGAAAATTGAAATAAGGTGGTGCAATATTAAATGATTTGGTTGCATTGGGAGGTCAGGGATGCTGTTTCTGAACAGATGACATTTAAACAAAGATTTGAATGACAAGAAGGAGCCATCCTTGTGATGATGAAGGGGAAAACTTGTAAGAATAGAGAAGAGCCAGCAAGGCTGCTAAAGCACCACGTTCTAGGAGCCTCATGTTCAAGGCATGGTCAAGGGAGAGAGTGGTACAAGAAAAGGTTAGAGGTAGGAGACAGTGTGACTTTGTGAGCCAACGTAAGGAATTTTTAAACTTTATTCTATGCCTAGTGAGAGAGTCCTGGTGTGGTGCTGTGGGTTAATGCGTCAGACTGTAAAGCCATTTAAACTGCAAGGTTGGCAGTTCAAGCTCACCAGCTGTTCCTTGGAAACCCTAACAGGGTTGCTATGGGTCGGAACTGACTCTATGGCACTTAACAACAAGCCTCGTGTGTTTTAACCAGGAAGTGTCATTTGTTTTGCAGTTTTAGAAAGATCAGTCTGCCTGCTGTGAGGAGAATAGACTGTACATGGGCTACTGTAGGAAGGCAGGAGAGCAGCTGGAGGCGCTGCTAAAGTCTAGGCAAGAGTTGTTGATGGCTTGCTTGACTGAGAATGTTAGCACTGGAGAAGTCAGAGTCTGGCTGGTTTAGGAAGTCGGCATACACTCTACAGACCTTCCTGATGCACTGTGAGAGGAAAAGAGAAGACTTGGTGTGGGGGTTGTGGGTTAATGTGCGGGGCTGCAAAGTTGGTTTGAACTTCAAGGTTGGTGGTTCAAGCTCACCAGCTGCTCCTCGGAAACGGCCACTATGAGTTGGAACTGACTTGATGGCACTTAACAATAATAACACAGTGACTCCTAGGATTAGACATATTGTCAGGAGGGAGCAGTCTCTGGAGAAAGATACCATGTTTGGTAAGGTGGAAGGTCAGAGGAAAAGAGGAAGACCCCCAACGAGATGGATTGGCCAAGTGGCAGCAT
>NW_006408601.1:7242422-7243689 GCF_000296735.1 Chrysochloris asiatica | reverse complement strand
AAGGTTTTAATTTTTAATATGTCCCACTCATCTATTTTGTCTACTTTTGTTTGTGCATTTTTCAAAATGTTTTGTAGTCTGTGTATTCCCTGAATTAGTGCCCTCACATTTGTCCTGATTTTTTCATTGATGGCCTTCGTAATTCTGGGATTCACATTTAGGTCTTTAATCCATGCTGAGTTGGCTTTTGTGTAAGGCATGAGGTAAAGGTCTTGTTTCAAGCGTTTACATATTGCTTTCCAGTTCTGCAAACACCATCTGTTGAAGAGACTATCACCTCCCCATGTGATATATTTAGGCACTTTGTCGAAAATCAGTTGGCTGTACGTGGACAGGTTAATTTCCAGATTCTCGATTCTGTTCCATTGATCAATGTATCACTGTATCTTTCATTGTACCGTAACAGGCTGTTTTGAAGTCAGGGAGTGAGAGGCTTCCAACCTTATTCTTCTTCTTAAGCAGTGCTTTGCTTATCATGGGTCTCTTTCCTTTCCGCGTAGAGTTTGTAATAGATTTTTCCATCTTTTTTGAAGACTGTCATTGGAATCTGGATTGGGATTGCTTTGTGCATATTGATATTTTCACAATTTTGAGTCTTCCTATCAAGGAAATGGCATATTCTTCCATTTTTGTAAGTCACTTTTGGTTTCTTATAGTAGTGTTTTGTAGTTTTCTTTTTTCAACTTTTTTTTAGAGGGAATGATCCAGTAGAGAGGGAGAAATAGATGATGCAGGAATCACAAGACAATTGCTGAAGTGGTGTTTCTGAGAAGGTTGGAGGAATAAGTTCCAGAATGTAACTCTCCACTGGTCTGAGACAGGAGCCAGCCACTTCATCCATTAGGCTGGAGGAAAGACTGAGGGCCTTATCAGTGTAAGGAGGTTGGGAGATTGGATCAGGGGTGAGGTGGCTGTTCCTGTTTTCAGGTTTCATTCTTTCCCATGAAGTACTAGGCAGTCTTGGTTAAGGGATGTGGATGACCATACAGTCAACAAGTATAGTCAACTGCCCTCTTTTGCTGACTCTTCTATGGTAATTCTCTTTATGACATTTCTAGTGATTATCTACAGAAAGCCCTGCACCCTAGCCCCTAGGGCCTTAGCTGAATCCTCCCTAGCCTAGGGGGAATTTTCTTGAGAAATATAAGGGTTTGTGAGTAATTGTTCTCCTTTTCCCCACAGAAAGAATGTTTTGTTTTAGTCTACTTTCTCTGATTTGCTTTGAGCATATCTCAATATTTGAGATTGATTTTTTTTTTTTTTTTTT
>NW_006408601.1:7212134-7241622 GCF_000296735.1 Chrysochloris asiatica | reverse complement strand
CTCCATCTCTTGCATCACTGCTTCTCTGAGTAGGGTCCCACACTCCTCTCTTCTCCCGTGATGGTCCCAGGAACCTTGCTCCTAGACTGCAAAGTCAACCATTCCCCTCCTTTTGCTACAAAACCTCTACCTTTACGTTTCCTACACTCACAATCAGTCCTAGTAACAATGATTCACTATTGTATCACAAGAAACCTATCCACATCTTCTTTCATCAGCCTCCGCCCAGGCAAATTGGATACTACTCAGTGGAGAGAATTATTCTACCTTCTTCCACGTCCTTTGGATCTATGTTCCCTTTTGAAAGCTTGTAAGCTAGTCACTTCTTGCCATTGTAGCCCCCCACTAGGTGATGTTTTAAGCAAACTTTGAGCATACTAGAACTTCTCTGCTTTCTCATGAGTTCCTTAGCCAGAGAGCAAGATAAAATAGTAATTGTGCTAGTAGTACCATTAATGTTAGCAGCAATAACAGTAGTGTTTGTTGTTAGGTACCATCAAGTTGGAGTTCTGGTGTGGCACTGTGAGCTATTGTGTCAGACTACAAAGTCATTTGAACTGCAAGGTTGGTGGTTCAAGCTCACTAGCTACGCCTTGGAAACCCTGTACAAGGTTGTTATGTGTCAGAATCTACTTGATGGCACTTAGGAGCAACAACAACCATCAAGTTGGTTCCGACTTCTAGTGACTCTAAGCACAACTAAACATTGCCTGATCCTATAATTTACCTGATTTAACTCTCACAACATCTTGAAAAGGTTGGGAGTAGTCCCATTTCGGAGTGTCAGGGAGATGCAGATAGTTAATGTGCTCAGTTGCTAAACGAAAGTTGGGAGGTTTGAGTCCCCCTTAAAAATATCCTGGAATCTAATGATCTTTTTCCAAATAATCAGTCACTGAAAACTCTATGGAACACAGTCCTACTCTAACACATATGGGTTGCTGTAAGTTGGAATTGACATAATACAACTAATTAGTCCTTTATACAGATGTGGAAACTTGTAATACAGAAAAGGACAGTTGGCTTTTCTCTATACTTTTGGTTTATTTGATCTTTATCACAGCCCCTAGAGATTTCAGAGACTTCTGCATAATGACTTATTGTACTGATGAGGAAACTCGGCCCTATGAAGGTTCAGTGATTTGACCAGTGTTAGAACTAGGATTAGAACTCAGGTCTTTATTATAGGGTTTCAGAGAAGCAGCTGGTAGGTTTGAACTGCTTACCTGTGGCTACATAGTCCAGTGCTGATCCTACAGCACCACACCAGAATCCATTTTTGATAGTCAGTGTCTAAATTTCCTATCCCTATCAATCCAGTGGACTCCAGGTGTGGCGCTGTAGGAGCCGTACAAGACTGTGAACCACAAGGTTGACAGTTCAAACCCACCAGCTCTTCCTTGGAAACCATGTACAGAGTTGCTGTGAGTCGGAATTGACTCAGTGGCACTTAACCACAACAATCAACCTGATGAGCCGAGGAGACAAGCATGTTTTGTGATATGAAGAATCTTCTATTCTGGTTGGAATTTTGCACAACTGCATCCATAAGCAAAAGCCCAGTTCATCTAATTGTAGTAATTTATACTTGTGCACAGTATCAAGCATCTTTATCTTTATCTGGTCAGGTTCTGCTCAGCTCAGCCCTAGCTATCCAAGCTAGGTTAAATGGGTACCAACTGCAAGCTGGGGAGTTCATGCACACCTCCCTGCATTTCAGACCAGCTGGCCTCTTCACTCTCCTAGCCCCTAGAAGTTCACACAGTTTCCTAAATTTTACACCAGCCAGCCCTTCCTCTTCTCGCTCTCATCTCAAGGTCAACAGGTGTCAATGGAATACGTCCAAACTCAGCCCATGTCCTCATTGCTGCATCTCCCCCAAGTAGACAGGGTCACTTTTTCTGAAGATAATGCCTGATATGTAGGGTTTGTGCTTTGTGATTAGCAAGCCATTTTTCAATTTGAAATTAAAAAGAGAAGGAGTTCGGGAGTGAAGTCTGAATCAGTATGTCAGAATGTCCAGATCCAGCTGACTTTGGCCCCAAATCTACCATAAAGTCCTTCAGGAAAACCAGTGAATGCTGAAGGACCCAGGATGCTGCCAGTTTGAGGTTTAATTACACTGTCACCCCAAGGGACAGTTTTTAGGTGACCCCAGGAAGGAGGTCTTCGCATCAGTGTAGTTTGCCTTGTGAAGTCTCAGCCTATTGGCTGATTTGTTATCTTTCTTACCAATCTGTTGATGTGAGCAGCAGTCCCACCATTTGAAAGTGACATTCCACAAGGGATTTCTGGGAAACTAGTAGCACGCATGTACTTAAAACAGGAATTCTGAAACCTCTCATTGTTAAGGGTTAAGAAAAGGTACTTCTAGCTTGGCATATTTTGGCATAAATCCCACACTTTATGTTTCATTTCTGGGTTGCTTCATCAAGAGTGAAAACAGGTTCATGGATTTAAATGTTAGGTTCTGTGCAAAAGGAATAGCAGTTGGTGTTCTGTAGAAAGCTGGAGGAAGGATTAAGAATGTGATTTGCTTCATGGTTTCAAAATCATCCTTGTAAAGATCTGGGAAAACCTCTTTAAGTGGTTGAAAGTTGTTTCTTAAGACTTAAAAAATAATTTTTTATGTGTGATTTGTGTTTACTCCAGGAATATAAATTAGGTTTACAATTAGGAAATCAATCTATATGTATAATTCATTACATTAACTGGTTAGGAAGAAAAATTATTTTATAGATATAGAAAATGCGATAATCATGGTAAAAAAGCATAAAGCAAAATGGAAAAAATTTAGAAATGAAATAAAGGTCATGTGGTGTGGCGCTGTGGGTTAATGCGCCAGACTCCAAAGCCGTTTGAATTGCAAGGTTGGTGGTTCAAACTCACCAGCTGCTCCTTAGAAACCCTGTGCAGGATCATTGTGAGTCAGAACTGACTCAGTGGCACTTCATAACAACAACAACAACAACAACAACATTATTTTGATGATGTGATTATGTGAAAGATCTAAAAGATAAAGTACTAGAATTAATGGAATACTTCATCAACTAGAAAACTAAACTACATTAAAAAAATGTGGGAAATTAATTGTATATCTGCATACCAGCAATCATCAAATAATTATATATTGATAGTTTCAAAATATGTAATTTACAATAGCATCAGGGAGCCCTGGTCATGTAGTGGATTATGAGTGAGACTTCCAACCACAAGGTCAGAAGTTCAAATCTATCAGTCACTCCATGGGAAAAAGATGAGGCTTTCTGCTCCTGTAAAGATTTATAGCTTCCGAAACCCTATACTGGGTCGCTGTGAGTCCAAACCAACTTGGTGGCACACCATCACCACCGTAATAGCATCAAAAATACAAAATACCTACAAATCTTTTAACATAAGATACATAATAACTTCCTAATTAAAAGCCTATTGAATCAGGGACATGTTATCAGGAGTGACATGTTATCATGATTATCCTGGGAAAGGTAATCATGCTTAGTAGAGGGTTAGTGAAAACGAAGACTCCCAGTGAGTTGGATTGATATATTGGCTGCAGCAAAGAACACAGATCTAAGGGTTAAAGGATTGCATAGGACCAGGCAAAGCTTCATTATGCTGAGTGTGGCATCGCCATGCGTTAAACCTCACTATGCATCTAATACCACCAACAACGCTGAACTAATAACAACTGAAAATTGTGTGGTTATGCAAATAGTATATACGTGTCTGGGTGTGAATATGTGTGTATATATGTGTGCACAGATGTAGCTATAGGCATATGTACATATAGGTATGTGTGTGCATGCATGTATATTCATATACGTAATAAACGACATCATTATGGATACTTCTTCGAAATAATGAAACACTTTGCAAGATTGGTTTTCTGGGACTGAAGACTTAGAACCATAGTCTGGTGGGATCACTCAGGTCACTGGTATAATATAGTTCATAAAGGGTGCGTTCTACATATCATTGTGGTGAGTAGTAGTGAGTGGGGTCTTAAAAGCTTGTGAGTGGCAATCTAAGATACAACTATTGGTGTCTACTTGTCTGGAACAAAACAGAATGAAGAAAAGCAAAGACTCAGAGATAAGAAAGTAGCCTACATGGCCGTTAGTCTAAAGCAATCCTGGTCTCATGTATCCTGAGACCTAGAACTCCTCTACCCTGAGAATGGGATGGTGCCTGATAACCACTACCCACCATTCTGATCAGGGCTATAATAGATGGAGCCTCACAGAACAGGAAAAAAAAAAGATTTGGACCAGAACTCAGATTCATAAAGAGTCTTACTGAACTGATTGGGACTATAGGACTCCTTGCCCGTCACCCTGAGATATTCTTAAAACATTAAGACAAATTAGTAAGATAACACCCATGAATAGTGAGCTCCTTTAAAAATCATCTATAGGAGACCAAATGGTAAATAATTACTATAAAGCAAAGTTGAGAAGGTAAGGGAGCAGGGAAACTAGAGGACTGGAAATTGTATAACCTGACCAGAATAAATAGGAATGATGACACATTGTATAAAGTTTAGTCAATACGGCATCACTGAATAATTTGTGGTGTAGGTTCCTACCCATAGCGACCCTGTATAGGGTTTCTGAGGAGCAGCTGGTGAGCTTGAACCTCCACCTTGTGGTTCAAACTGACTTTGCAGTCCAGCGCATTAACTCACAGCACCATACCAGGACTCCATTTGTGTGGAAATTGTTAAATGGGAACCTAATTTGATGCGTGAACTTTCACTTAAACACAATAAAAATATTTTTAAAAACCTACTGAAAAACAGCAAAGAAAATCTAAACAAATGGAGAGATACCCCAGGTGTTGCTTAAGACTTCTTACAGACTGTTTCAGAGAGGGGAGAGAGGTGCCCCCCTCCCCATAGGCAGTGTGGGAAGGCTGTGGGTGTAGGTTCTTTAACACTGATGTTGTCCTTTTTATTCTATTTGCTATCTATGGGAGTAAATTTTGGGCTTCCTAAATTGAGGAATTTGGACAAAAGTACTTCACAATGTGGAATCGTTGGCAGATTTTGGCATAAATCTCAGGCTGCTGCTGTTCTGTCCCTTCAGAGGAGAGCTTGTGTTTGAATCTTCTTGCTCACTGTAAGACAGCAGCATCTCAGTAACCTGGCATGGTACCTCAAGTAAATATTGGCAAAGGGGAGAACAGAGAGGAATACGCTTTTATTTGCCTCTTGTTGTGAAATAAAACACAGGTAAACATCTCTTTGGTATTTTCTGCTTTCAGTGGTTGTCAAAACAGCTGCTTTTTGTGGTTTTGAAATGTGAAGTATTCAGTGTTAATTGTTTACTGAGTGTTTCATTATCTGGTTTGAGTCTCACAATCATTACATTTTTTAGTGCAGAAATATGGGCTCTGAGGGGTAAAGTGTGTTTCCTAAAGCTACACACAACAGTAGTTCAGCTTTTCAACCACAGCTCTAATGACACAGGAGAGGAAAGGCCAATTCAATTACCTGAGAGCCTGAATGCAGAAAATGTTACTAAAATGCTGGTTCTATCCACAAATTCATGATGGCTTTACCTTTAATTTAATTTGTTAGAAAACCACCTCCCAGATTTTCTATTAACATCAAAATTTTACAGATATGCATCATGTTTAGTGTATTTGTTTTCCTAAGCAGAAACATGTGTATGTGTGGGGAGAGGAGGGTTACTAATTCCTTTGGTAAGTGTTAGGTGACAAGGAAAAGAGGGGCGACTGCTCAGTGGCCTTCCAGCCTCGTTGGCCCTTCATGCCTGAAGTGGCAGGTACAACAGTTCTGGAGGGAAACAGTAGCAGTGGCATGCCCTCGGAGCAGTGCTTGCTCAGGCCAAGTTGTGCCCAACAAGATCGCTCTTGCATCCAGCACACTTACCTTCATCTGGATACTGGCCAGACAGAGCAGCATGGTTGTTGAAGTTCCAAGTGCATTGTGCAGAAAAGGTTCAGAGGTTGGATGTGCTGGTGGTTTGTAAGGAAGCAGTGTCTGAATTCGGGGTCTGGAGTTAGATTTACCTAGTTCTAAAGTATTGAAGAGCAGAGATGTCAGCTTGAGGACTAAGGTGCGCCTGACCCAGGCCATTGTGTTTTCAATAGCCTCATATGGATGCGAAAGCTGGACAGTGAATAAGGAAGATTGTAGAAGAATTGATGCCTTTGAGTTGTGGTGTTGGAGGAGAATACTGAAAGTGCCATGGACTGCCAAAAGAACCAATAGATCTGTTTTGGAAGAAGTGCAGCCAGAGTGCTCCTTGGAGGCCAGGATGGCTAGGCTTTGTCTCTCCTACTTTGGACATAGTGTCTGGAGGAAACAATCATTGGAGAAGGATGTCATGCTGGGTAGGGTGGAGGGTCAGAGAAAAAGAGGAAGACCCCCAACGAGATGGATCAGCCAGGTGGCATCATTGATGGCGTCAAGTGTGGCAGCAGTAGTGAGGTTGTCCCAGGATCGGACATTGTTTCGTTCTGCTGTGCATGGGGTCGCTATGAGTCGGTTCCGACTCGATGGCACCTGACAACAACAACAACAACAAAGTTCTAATCCCAGCTCCACCACTTACAGCTCCTAGACCTTGGTAAGCTATCTACTCGCTTTGTCTTCTTTCTTCTTCAGTGAAGTGGGATTAAATGTGAGGCATGGGTGGAAAGGCTGCTTTAGGACAGCACCTGGAACATAGGAAATGCCCAGTAAACGTGCATCCACACAACTATGAGCTGAGATGCAACTGAATTCTGCGTCCTAAACACATTCAGCTGCTGCCGCCAAAGTCAGATGCCCTTGAACTGGGATTGTCTGGGTCAGGAGCATGAGAATGGTAAGGTTCAACTGCTTTGGACCACTGTAGTTAATGAAAGGAATGTCCTTATTCTTAGGAAATACATACTGAGGGGTGTGTGTGTGTATGTGTGTGTGTGTGGTGGATGAATGATAGAGCATATGGACAAAATATTAACAATGGGTGAGCCTGGGAGAGGGATAGATGGGCATTCTTTGTGCTATTATGACTCTTGCAACATTTCTATGAGCTTGAAATTTCCAAATAAAAACTCAAAAACACAAACAAAATAACCTTGGTTCTTCAGTATGGCTTTGCTGTCCCCAGGCCACAGACACCTTGACCAGGCTGCAGAGACCTGGGAGGGGGTTGAGAGCCCAGGGTAATGAGGTGTGAAAATGGCTCCTGGTTTGCTTCTTTCCTAGGCTTTAAAAGGGCTGCACATATGGCTTATCTGTAATCTGGGCAGCCAGCTAGTTATTGGCTCTGCTGCTGAAGGGAAGACTTCCTGGGTAGTGCCTCCCTGGTCACAGGTGTCAATCATAATCGTCTTCCTGGTGCTTTGTACAGTAGTTGAAAAATACATGCATTCGTTTACAAGCTGGTATTTTTGTCCTCATTTTGCAGCTTGGGGTGGGGTGGGGGGCATGAACGATTTACCCAAAGTCCGAGCATCAGTAGGGGAACTGGGACTTAAATCTACTTAAGTCTCATTGGCTCCAAATTTCATGTTGTTTCTATTATGGTATGTGGGACCTTCGGACTCCCATCTTCTGAACTTCTCAACAGACTACTTCTTCTGCATCTTCCATGTTTTATTGCTGTTGTTAAGTGTCATCGAGTCGGTTCTGACCCATAGCGACCCTGTACAGGGTTTCTGAGGAGCAGCTGGTAAGCTTGAACCACCGACCTTGCAGTTCAAATGACTTTGCAGTCTGGCTCATTAACGTACATCGCCACACCAGGACTCCATCCTCCATATAGTGTCCCCAAACTTCTGTGATGACCCCTGGAGGCAGAAGCCCCCCTGAACCTCTTTTAGGGCATCCCCACCAGGGTAGAAGAGTGATAGGTGGAGTAGCTGACCCCCACGCAGGGTAGTGGGTAGGTTCCTGGCCCTCTGGGGAAGTGAACCTCCTTCAGCTGGAGCTCTACCCCCACTCTACACCCCCAGATGTCAGCTGACCACAGCTTAGGGGCTGATGAACCTCCTAAGTCTGCTTAGAGCCAGGGTGTCTCTTTCAGGTTCTGCCAGAGAGCGTTTCCAGCATTGTAGCAAGTTTTTCAGGGGATTTTAGGGACTTTTCCTGCCAAGACAGAGCCCTCACCCTTTTGAGGTCTGACAGTTTCAGGCTAGCATGCCATCTCTTCCAGGAGCTGCTGGTTCCCTCTGAAATCTCCTGAAAGACACTCTGCAGTGCAGGTGGGGTGGCAGTGTGTTTAGAGGATGGAAGGGCCATAGGTCCCATCCCAGTCCTGTACCCAGGCATTTGGCTGCCCAGCCTTCCCCTAGAGCAGGGTTGGGGAGCCTTTTTTCTGCCGAAATTTGTAACATCATTCGCAGGCCGTACAAAATTATCAACTTAAAAATTAGCCAGCAATACTTGGTCCAGCATGGCACCTAACAACAACAACAACAACAACAACAATGCTGTGGGTTAATGCGCCAGACTGCAAAGTCATTTGAATCGCAAGTTCAGCAGTTCAAGCTCACCAGTCGCTCCTTTGCTCCTTGGAAACCCTAAGCAGGGTCACTATGGGTTGGAATCAACTCGATGGCACTTAACAACAACAACAATGTGACAGAGTTCTGGTGTGGCATTGTGGGTTAATGCACTGGACTGCAAAGTTGATTGAATCGCAAGGTCAGCAGTTGAGGCTCACCAGCCATTCCTTGGAAACCCTATATAGGGTTACTATGGGTCAGAACCGACTTGACGACACATAACAACAACAGCAACATATTTGGTTCAGCATTTAATTAACTCACCCCTAATGTGATGGCTGGAACTGCGGTTGCTTGGCAGAGTCAGACCAAATGATATCACGGGCCTCACACGGCCCACGCCTGGCCTCCTGCCCTAGGTGAAGTAGGAGGGGAGCCATGGAGCCAGAGAAATGGTTTAGGTTTGTGCATGTCAAGGCCTTGACAGTAATCATATGCTCTCCATTATAGTGGCCTCTATGTGTCCACAGATGAAGCCAGTGGGCCACTTGAGGTGTGGTAAGCACTTTACTAGAGGAGCAGTTTAAGCAGAGGCTGATGACTTTTTGTCAAGGATTTACTAACATTCAGTCACTGAACTCTAATTAGGCACCTAATGTATACCATTCTCCACACTAGATGCTGTGGGGAGAGCTTCTGCCCTCTCTCTAGCAGTTCCCAGTCCAAGGGAACAGAGGGACATAGAGACAGTTGCTTATGGGTGATTGGGGTCTGGGAGCCCCGTAGGGAGGCTGTAGCATTAGGGAAGCTTCAAACTTCTATGTGAGGAAGGCCAGGCAGCTGTGGAGCAAAGTTGTGGGTACAGTGTCAGATTACCCAATAAGCAAGGTAAACACAGATTTTCTTGTGTTTATTTACTAATCTGTAATAAACAGTTTCATCATGTGAAAGATTTTGTTTCTAGGAATGGCTGGCATCTCTCTCTCACCCGGTCATATAGCACCTTCCAACAGAATCAAAGACTTCCAATTTATTAACCCTGACAAGGACAGAGTACCCAGTAAACAATGCTTACCTTGCTTATTGGTTAATCTGTTCCAGTCACTCCTTGGAAAACCTATATAGAGTTGGCTGTGAGTTGGAACTGAATCAATGTATCTAACAACAAGCTCCAGAGTGGGCAACCTCAGGCAGGAGGGGGAGCTGGAGGAACTTGAGGTGGTTGTTCATGCCTACATGTACTTGTGAGTGTGTGTTTGTGAACTCACATATGGTGAGCAGGGTGGGATTTGAAGATCTGGGTCTTGAAGAGGCTGGAGCTGTGTGGAGTAGTAGGAATGGACTTCAGATAATATACTTCACTGGTGTTCTGGCTTCAGGTGGTGGTTGGTGGTGATTTTAGGCCGTGGAGTCAGTTCCCGACTCACAGTGACCCTGTGTAGGGTTTCCGAGGCTGTAAATCTTTACAGGAGCAGAGAACCTCGTCTTTCTCTCATTGAACGGCAGGTAGTTTCAAACTGCTTACCTCAAGGTTAGCAAACCAACTTGTAACCACTATACTACCAGAGCTCCTTTTTGGCTTAAGGAGAGTGATGCAATTACTAATACAGCCCTAAGGGTTCATCCAGCTCTGGTGTCTGAGAAATGGGCAGTGTGTGTATGTCAGGTGGTTAGATTCTGGATTCTGGAGTCCAAGTTGAGATCTTGGCTGTGTTAAAAGCTTGGGCCCTTAAACTTCTTGGTGTCTCAGTTTCTTCAACTCTAAAATAGACACAATGAAAATACCTAACTCCTTAGAACAATATCTGGCAAATGTTAATGTTAATCTTTTGTTGTTTTTGTTGAGTAGGGAGGAATAGAAAGGGGTGAGGGTTAGGGTTAGGACTATGGAGAGGTAGGTCTAGGTTAGGGTTAGTGTTAGGGGTAACAGTTGGACGAGGGCTAGGAGTAAGGCTTGGTCTAGTTTTTAGGTTTACGATCAGGTTTATTTATTTATTTTCTTGAAATATACTTGATTGATTTCCTCTTCATTTGGAAGTTCTGTTACTATATCATTCCCTCTTTTTACTTCATGGTTTTTTGTTGTTTTTATTGTTGCTACTAAGGAGCTCTGGTCATGTAGTGGTTATGAGTCAGGCTGTTAATCTCATGGTCAGCAGTTTGAAACTACCAGCCGTTCCATGGGAGAAAGATGAGGCTTTCTGCTCCTATAAAGATTTACAGCCTTGGAAACCCTCCTATGCAGGGTCGCTGCAAGTTGGAACCGACTCCACGGCACAAAATCACCACCACCACCACCACTCTTGCTACTGTATCTCTGGTTCTCTAGTTTCCGTTTTATAGGTCTGTTTTTATTGAATAATTCCATATCTGGGTTTAGTCTAGGTGATATTGTCACATATGTTAGCCTCAGGTTGTTGTCTGCTATTGTTGGTTCTCTGTTCAAAGAACTCCCTTTAGTATTTTGTAAGGTTGGTCTGGTTTTTACAAATTCTTTTAATTTCTGTTTATCTGAAAATGACCTTTTTGTTTTTGCTGGATATTGACTTCTTGGTTGACGATTTTTTTTTTTCTTTAAGAGTTTTATATATGTCATTCCATTGTCTTCTTGCATACATGGTTTTGGCTGAGAAACAAAGTCTAATTAGTTTCCCTTTGTAGTATCTTTTTGTTTTTTCCTGAGCTGCTCTCAGGATTTTTCCCTTGTCTTTGGTTTTGTAAAGTTTGATTATAATATGTCTTGGTGTTTTTCTTTTGGGGTCTATCCTGTTTGGAGTTCATTCAGCTTCTTGAATGTCTATCTTTTTGTCTTTGATGAGGTTAGGGAAGCTTTCTTCTAACAAATCTTGGATAATATTCTCTATGGATTTTTTTATTTCTTCCTGTTCTGGAATTCCAATCACATGTACGTTATTCCTCTTGATAGTATCCCATGTAAATTTTAGGCTTTCTTTGGATCTTTTGTCCTTTATTCTGATTATTCCTCTTGCAGCTGAATATTGAGAGATTTTTCTTCAAACTTGGTAATTAGCCCTTTCCTTGCTTCAGTTCTACTTCTTTGCCCTTTCAGCGTATTATCTGTGAAGTCTTAGTGTTAATCTGGCTTTCTGATTGCTATTTTTGTATGGTTCCCATTATCTCATTTATTTTGTCCATTTGTTTCTCGAACCCTTTTAAGTTTTGTTTTCTTTGATTTCATCTGCAGCTTTCTCATTCTTTCAAGCAATTCAAGTTGCCTTTTTAGCATTCTTTTAAATTCCTTAAGAGGTAGTTGTGATACCATTTCTGGTGTTATATTGTCAGACTCTGTATTTTGGTCACTTGTTTGAGGCACTCTGTCTTGTTACTCTGTGTAAGCTGAAATGATCTATTTTCTCCAACATTGTGGTGATGCATTTATACATAATGATTTTATATTGGTGGTGGTTGTGGTAGAGACAGAAAGTGTGAATGAAGTTAGTTCTCTATATTCATAGTTTGTGTCGAATAGTTCAGGGGGGGTTCGCCCAGAAACAGGGGTGCTATGCACAGTGTCCAGCCCCAGGAAGAGCAGAATTGTGCAGGTAGGGGTGCTGGTAAAAAGAGATTTTGATAAAATTCTTATGGTTCATTAGTAATTGTTATCATGACTAATTGCAACTTTCACAATTTTAAAGGTAGAAGTTTTGTAACAAAAACACGGTTGGGGTGTAGTTAATCTTACAGTTCAGAAACAGAGTACCCTAGGACTGTCAAGGGAGAAGAGCACAAGCAGAATGTGGGACCTTATCCAGAGAAGCAGCAACACCAGAGATGGAGGCAGAGAGGGGACATGGAGAGAGGGAGCAGCTGAGGACTCTGGACTCATGGAAAGAGAAAGGCTGTGTGCTGGCAGCTAGTAGGCAGACTTGCAGAATGTGACCTTTGGTGGTGTAAATATGCCTGAGTGTTAAAAAAAAAAATAGCAAAAATGAATAGAGAGAAATACTGTTAACTGATGATACGTTGAGGGGATGATAATCATTGTCATGAAGCAAAGTATATGATTTGTTGAATGTAAAACTGATGATCTGTCCTGTAAACTAATTAAAAAAAAAAAAAAATTAACTCTTACTGTTCTGTGAAAGAAGCCCCTTCTTAAGATGAAATGTGGAACAATTAGCAGAGAGTTTTAGTTTCTTCTCTTTGGAAATATCTCTCAAGATCATGATAGTCAAAGGGAGAATTGTGCTTTTTTGTTGAGACTTGTCTTTAAAAGGAAGCTGGGTGGTGATAAATATCAAAGAAATTATGCTTTTGTCTTCAGAGCCTCACATGACTATGTCTAGCCAACAAGAAAATGAATAGGTTTCTTATATGATTAATAGGTATTTTTCAAATTATCATAATGTTTTATTTCTATTTCCTGTCCATCTCTAACCCCCAGTGGAGAGATTGCTCCAAGTGTTAGTGTTTGTCCTGCCTGGAAAGTCATGTAGCTTCTTTATTGGGAGGCAAGAGCCCTGGGACCTGTATTGGGACACTGAAGAGAGGGGCAGTGATGGGAGACATCAACAATCCCAGAACCTTTAGGGGATGACATTGGGAATCTTCTTTTATTAAAAGCTTCCCAGGTGATTCTTATGTACTTAGAAAGTGAAAACCTCTGGATGTCAGCTTCCCCATCTTTAAAATAATGATAATGCTCACATTCCACCGTCGTGTTATTTGAAATAGCCTATGTGGCTCTTCCTGGAATCCTGGTGTAGTGTTGTGGGTTAATGAGCTGCACTGCAAGGTCGGTTTGAACTGTAAGATTGGCAGTTCAGGCTCATCAGGTGCTCCTCGGAAACCTGATACAGGGTTACTATGAGTTAGAACCGACTTGACGACACTTAACAACAACAACGTGTGACTATCTCAGCATGCTATCTGGCACATAGTAGGTGCTCAGGCATCTTGCATTCATAGGATGGTCAGATGTTAGAGCTGGTTGGATTTAGCAGAGTGGTAGGCCTTGAGAAATGTCACTAGTTGATACCAAATCAGTTGTGATTCCTGGCAACCCCATGCATGTCAGAGTAGAACTGTGCTCTGTAGGGTTTCAGTCGCTGGTTCGTTTGGTTTTCAGAAGTAGATCTTCAGGCCTTTCCTTAGCGGTACCTTTGGGTAGACTAGAGCCACTAGATCTGTTTTGGAAGAAGTGCAGCCAGAGTGCTCCTTGGAGGCCAGGATGGCTAAGCTTCGTCTCTCCTACTTTGGACATAGTGTCTGGAGGAAACAGTCGTTGGAGAAGGATGTCATGCTGGGTAGGGTGGAGGGTCAGAGAAAAAGAGGAAGACCCCCAACGAGATGGATCAGCCAGGTGGCATCATTGATGGCGTCAAGTGTGGCAGCGGTAGTGAGGTTGGCCCAGGATTGGACATTGTTTCTTTCTGCTGTGCATGCGGTCGCTATGAGTCGGTTCCGACTCGATGGCACCTGACAACAATAACAGAGCCACTAACTTTTCAGTCGGACACCAAATGTGTTAATTCTTTACACTGTTAGTAGCGTACAGCTGTCCGTTGATGACCACCCCCTTTGCCCAGGGTAGATCTAGAAGCCAGGTTTCCAGTTGACCTCTGGTTTCCTCAGTGGAGGTTGGGAATGCGTTGCCCTCACGTTGCCCAGATGATGCTGTTAAGAGAGCCTCCTGGTGCAGAGGAGGGACTAGGGTGGCATGTTGTTCTGAGTGATTGACATTGATGTCCAGAGATGTCAATCTAGGCTCACAGTGATTCTGAAGAGCAGAAAGGACTGTCCTCTAGGGTTTCCAAGGCTGTAAGTCTTTTAAAAACAGATTGGTGGATTTAAACCACCAACCTTTTGGCTACAAGCCAAGCTCTTTAACCCCTGCACCATGAAGACTCCTAAGGAGAAATCAAACCAAAACCAAACCCAAATCCACTGCCATTAAGTCAACTCTGATTCACAGGGACCTTTAATAGGGTTCCTGAGACTGTCAGTCTTTATGGGAGTAGTCAGCCACATCTTCTCCCTTAAAAGAAGACATGCAGGCTGCAACTGAGAAATGGAAATGCTCCTTCTGTGTGGGAACACAAATGTGCCCTGACAGACAGTAGTGGTGATGAGTAAACTCATCATAGAGGGGGCTGGCATGGCAGTCGTCCCTGAGCTGGTCCTGGGGGAGTCAGAGGAGGTGGGAACAGGATTATGACTCCGAGCCATGAACAACCCACCAGCTTCCTGGGATAGTGTCAGCTAGAGTTGGTGCTTGACCAAATAGGTGTGGGTCAATGGATTTGACATTTGACATCCACTTTCCTGAAACGGGCAAACATATGAGAAGAGTGAAGTGAGGTTTGTAAGCCGAGGGAGTGAGGAGAGACAAAGCCATTGGTCATGGTCCTGGGATGGAAGATGATTTCCTTTCTTGCCAAGAATTTGGAAAGTTGTTGTTTTGCCTTTTTTCCTTAGCACATTTTGATCTGGGGACTTTAAAAAATATAGAGAGAGATGTAGATGAATGCTGTGAAGCTAAATGTCTGTAATCACTGTTCCCATTAATGCATTTCTAAATGGAAACAGTGGTACCTGAAATTACATTCATTTATGTAGGCTTTGAATAATTACTTTTTTTTCCCCCCCAACTTTGCTGTGTGGGTGGCAGCTGGAGAGAGCTCAGTCGGCCTTTGCTTTGACTTTTTCCCAACCCACCTCACCTGAAAATGCATAGACCTGTTGTGTGTTTGGCACTAGATGGTTTCTTAAACTCAGAGGAGATATTAGTTCTTTTGTGGAGAAGAAAGTAATTGGGTTCCTATACTGTGAATAGATATTTAAATTAGAGCCCAGACTACACTCTTTTTATTTAAAAGGTTTCATGTGTCTGAGAAGTGCTGTGGTTTGAGCTGTAATCATCCTGTTATGGGACCATCTTGCTGGGTCTTTCAAGGCTGGCTCACGAGGAAGGGAGTCCGGGATGTGCTGATTGCCTCCTGCAGTCAGAGGAAAGGTTTGATCATTTCTTTTTCTTGAAGGTTTTAGTTGGATTTGTTTGGCTCTTGGATGCTGGTATGTGAGGTACTCAGGCAGAGAAGCTAATTGCTTTGAACTAGTTTTTAAAGACTCTGACTCATGGTGACCCCGTGTGTATCACAGTAGAATTGTGCCCCATGGGGTGTTTAATGGTTCATTTTTTTTCTGCCAGGCCTTTATTCTGAGGTACCTCTGGGTAGACTCGAACCTCCAACCTTTCAGATAGCAGCAAGCATATTAACTGTTTGTACCACCCCGAGACTGCAGATTTTTTACTGAGTCTTGATTTGTTTTACAGATGCTTATCTAGTGCTCAGGAGCTCTGGTAGCGTAGTGGTTACAAATCGGGCTGTGAACCTCAAGGTCAGCAATTCAAACTACCAGCTGTTCCGTGGGAAAAAGATGAAGGTTTCTGCTCCTGTAAAGATTTACAGCCTCGGAAACCCTGTACAGTGTTGCTATGAGTCAGAACCAACTCCATGGCACACAGGCACCACCAAGGTCGATGTTATTATCATCCTCATTTACAGGTGAGGAAAGTGAGCCACGGGGAGGTTAAGGAACCTGACCCACCGTACAGGTGCTAGGTAGCAGAGCGGAATGAGCCCGGCATTCATCTGTCATGGTCATCGCAGCCTTCTGGGCCCGCTCAGTCCGTCTCCCATGCTCAGTGGTGGCTGTGTGGCAGAGACTAGCTCAGATTTGTTTCAGTGAAGCACTTAGAGGCTGTGGTCATGGAGAAGAGGGTGTGCTTGAGCTATTGGTTTAGGGCTCAGGTGAAGAAAAGTGAGGTTTTTGCATTAAGTCTTCTCTTTGACAGAGCCCTGCCCCATCTCCATTCCTACCAACCATCCAGATTCTGACTCATGGCGACCCCATGTGTGTCAGAGTAGAACTGTCTCCTGCCAAGACATGGCTCGTGCAGATTCTGTCCAGCTGGACACGCCCTGAGCTCCAAGGTCTCCTGCATCTTATCCCCTGCAGAGGACATTCCTGATACCTGAAAGAACCTCCCTGCTCTCCATCTCTGACAGGCCAAGGGTTTCTGAGAGGAAGGTGGGGGAGGAGACAGATCTTCCTAACTAAAAGCCTTTCCTTTGGACTTGACTTCCTTTATGGGTGGGCAACCCTCCCATCCACCCTCCCCCCACCAGTCTGTAGTGGTAGGAATAGTGGGTCCTGGGGAGGGAACTGAAATGTCTTTGGTTTAGAAGCAAAGCCTTGGGGCAGGGCAATCGCTCTAGTCCTGACAGAACCACAGATTTGCCTGTGCATGTGTGATTTGGTAAAGGGGCCTGCCTTGGCATGGTAGACCATAATGGGAGCCTGGCAGAACGTGAAGCTGATGTCTAGAGGGAAGAAGGGTGCTCTGTGGCCCAGATTTTCACTTATGCTGAGGACCTTAAGTTCTTGACTTTGTTCATGTAGGTTGGAAACATTTTCCTGGCTTTCTTATCTCTGAATGGGGTCCCTGGGTGGTGCACTGATTAACCCACTAGGCTGCTCACTGAAAGGTTGGTGGTTCCCTAGAGTCACCTCAGAATAAAGGTCTGGTGATGTACTTCTGAAACATCAGCCATTGAAAAGCCCTGTGGAGCACAGTCTGCTCTGGCACACACGGTGTCACCATGGAATCTACTAGACAGCAACTGGCCCAGCTCTGCACATATGAAACCTTTGTAGAGCCACATGTAGCCTCAGATCTATTTCCCTCCAAAGCTCTAGGGGGCTGCACGGTGACACCTGCCCATTGGGATGTCTCGCCTGCCTGGTGTGTTGTTATCAGGTGTGATAGGTGGAGCATTGAGGGCTTCTGACTGCACATGGCCTCACACACTGCAGACTGCAGACAGGACAGCTTTAGGTAGGACAGTGGTGAGCACAAGGAATTTGGAGCCTGACTTTGCAAGTTATGTAGCCTCTGTAAAATGGGCAAATGCTGCTGTTTTTTTGCAGAGATTATTATGTAAGATAATACATATCAAAGCACTTAGTTTCCTAAACATAACATTTTAAAATTTCCACCAATATTGTATGTTTTGTCTTTTCCCAGTAATGGCTGTGCTGGTCCAAACCAATTTGGGTGTAGGTGTAATTCCTGGACTTGCATCCTGCAGGGACTCTTATCTTCTGGTATACGCTGAGGGTTCCTGTATATATTCACATTGCCCAACTAGATCAGATTGTCAGCACGAGGGGCTTTCTAATAGAGGGCACTGAACATCCTGACAGCTTTCAAAATATTTTAAAAGTCTAGCTTTACTTGCCATTTATTGCCACCCTTGCTACAAAGTCGATCCTGATTCCGAGAGAGCCCTAATTTTGCTGTTGGCGATTGTAACAATTGGATTCAGGCTATTTGGATGTAGACGCAGTAGAGGTCATATCTGGCCTGCTCTATGGCTCTCTTCCCCTGACCTCCAGCGATGATAGAAGAATGGAGAGGGGGATCGAATTCAGCTCAGCATTTCTCTGTCTGTTTGTATTGTGTACCTGGCACCATATTAGCTATACTCTTGGGGGATATCTGGAATCCCAGGGGCCAGGCGAAGCAAGATGTCCACACAACTATCAGGTGATAGGATGACGAGGTGGAGTGTGATTAAGTACCAAGGTACACAGTGCAGACACAGCACAGGGAGCAGTAGCAGAGAACTCTTCAGGGGCTGGATGAGTTGGGGAAGACTTGGGGGAGCCTTTGGAGCTGTGACTGGGTGGGGAAGAGAACAGGCGTGTGCACCATGTGCAGAGAGATCAGCATCCATCACTCAGGGGTTCCTGGCCTTTAGCAGACTTTTACTGAGCACTTGAGGATGCCAGCCACTGATCTGGACACTGGATACCACAATGAGTAAAGCAGAGCAGGGCAGATAGCACCGAGAGACAAAATGGTCCATGCTTAGGAGCATGGGCCCTGGTATAGGATTGCCTGGGTTTGAATCCCAGTTCTGCCACTTATTGCCTTGTGGTATGATCCTGAGCAAGTTTGTATTTGGACCTTCAGTTGCCTCATCTGTAAAATGGGAACCATAAGAATTGCTGTGGGAATCAACTGAATTAAAGTGCTCAGAATAGTCTTGAATCAAAAAATACTTAAGTATGTGTTGAGGAACCCTGGTGGCACTGTGGGCTAAGTATTGGACTGCTAAAGGCATAGCTGGCAGTTCAAACCCACCAGCTGCTCTACGAGAGAAAGATGAGGCTGTCATCTGCCATAAAGATTTCTAGTCTCGGAAGCCCAAAAGAGCCATTCTCCTCTGTCCTAAGTTGGAACTAATTCAATGGCAGTGCGTTAGATACATATTGGCCTGAGCTGGGTCTTGAGAAACAAGCAGGGATGTGTTGGGTGATAAAGGGGCTTAGGGTGGTATTCCAGGGAGAAGAGGCAAACAAGGCTGCACAGTGGGCCCCCAGAGGAACTGAATTTTCATCTGAATGATGATGCAGATCTAGGGAGGAACCCTAAGCAAGGCTGTGACTGGGGCCTTCAGGGTTGTAGGAAAGGAAGATGGACTAGGCTGGGGATGGGTGGGGTGGGATGGAGTGGTGGTCATTCTGCACAATTCTGCAGGGGTGGGTCTGTAAGAAGTAGGTTGGAGCCTGTGAGGGATCCGTCTGGCAGGTGAGAGGAAGGCAGATAACCCATACCACTGCCTGGCAGTAGTCCTGCCTTAAAGTAGGAGGGATGGATAAAGAGTGGGTGGGGTGAGTGTACAAGGGATGGCCTACTTAGACTCTGACCCCTAACATGTGCAAGACATGGGGTCTTCTAAGGGACCACAGGGGAGACCTGCCTTGCTCTCCTCATCCCATACCCTCCTTGTCACTCTCAGTGGAGGTACCCAGGTCTTGTCACCTGTTGGCCTGGCCCTCCATACTATCCAAAGTCTCCAGACCTGTGTGTGGTGAGAGTCATTGACATTTCTTAAATGGGGGAGAAGATGGATTCAAATCAGTGAATTCAGTGAGCTTATCAGCTTCAGCTAAAGATGACTTTGATGGCATGGAAGAAGATTCATTAGTGTCAGATCAACATCACTAACAAGACTTTAGGGGATTTCACAGTAATTTTGAGGAAAAGTAGCTGTTTAGATTTAGACTTTGGCTCCCCACAATTTATCAGAATTTTTCAGATTTAGTTATTTGACTTAATACTAACACCCTAGCTTCCCCTGGCTTGCCATCCTCTCCCAGTTTCCTTAAATCCCACCCAGAGATGATAAAAAAGAGAGAGAGAAAAAAAACTGGAGAATGTTTCCATGTATTTCTTAGGCCTGCGGGTTGTTTTCCTTTGGCCTGTTGTGATTTTGAGGCCTCTGGTGTGGCGCTGTGGGCTTATGCATCAGACTGCAAAGTTGTTTGAACTGCAAGGTTTGTGGTTCAAGCTCACCAGCTTCTCCTTGGAAACTACGGGTTGGAATTGACTTAATGGCACTTCACAACAACAACAAAAACTTATGTCCAGGGCTGGCAATTGTTGGTATGCAGGATCCGCCTAAGGTCCTGTGCAAGACTTTCAAACTTTAACTGAAGTTGTGGCTATGACAAAAATTGTGTGGAAACAACATTTGCAAGACATGTGAAATGCAACTGCCTGATGCTATTGCACCTGGCCAGAGGCAGGAGGACTCCTGGGGCCAAGAGCAGAAACAGAGTCCCAGGATTGTTTCCATAATCACATGGATGCCACACACTCAGCACCTGCCATGCACCAGGCCCTCTGCTGCCCACCGCATGAGCAGTGCCACTAGCCGGAGACCCAGAGGAAACAAGGGAACAGAAGTCTGCACCAGTGTCCGCCGAGATGGGTGTTTCTGGTGAACTGGAGCCCGAGGACGTGTTTAAAATTGCCAGGAACTTTCGCCAACACAGTAGGACCCTGATACTGGGTCTGACCAAAATCTTGCAGGATCGTGGAGTGTGGGACTTCCCGGTGCCTCCGGTTCTTCTAGCCCCACCTCAGTGTCTTGCCTGGGCAGGTGGGAAAGGGGGACAGAGTTGGCAAGAGTGAAGCGATGTCATGGAAGAGGATTCATTAGGGTCAGATCAAACATCACTTAGAGGCCTTGAGGGGATTTCACAGTAATTGAGACACTTTTCTGTACCCAGCACTTGTCAGCCATTATTTGCTTTTATCTTCATAGTAACCCTAAGAGGTGTTAATTACCTTTATTTTTATAGATGAGGAAACAGAGGCCCAGGGAGACTCACAAAGTTTGATGTCATACAGCTAAGAAATGGGAGAGGTATTCTGATTGCAAATGCTGCTGACCAGCTTTTACATAGCCTGGTACATAGCCATGTTTTAACACAAATCACGTGACTTGACTCTCCCTACTCTATGTCAACTGCTTCCTACACCCCAGGAGATATTTCTGTAAATGCGCTATGCTATTTTTTTTTTTTTAATATTAATATCTACAAAGGAATTTGGCATGGCAGCGCTCATAAATTTACTTCCTAGTGGGAGGGAGTGGTTGACAAAGATGGGTGAAGATAGGTGGTTGTTTATATAAAAATACAGCGTATCAGTTCACTTAAACCTTTCAAGAACCTGTGGTGGTATTGTGGTTGTGTGCTGTCAGGTCGGTTCCAACTCATCCTGACCCTGTATAGGGTTTCCAAGGCTGTAAGGTTTTTGTATGAGCAGAAAGTCTCATCCGTCTCTACTGGAGCAGCTGGTGAACTTGAGCCACCAACCTGTGATTCCAGGTGGTGGGGTAAGAGTCTCATTTACACACGTGGAACTCAGACCCAGACTCAAAGGACTTCCATGACCGGAGGTAGTAGAGCCAACACTGGAACCTAGATTGCCAACTGGCTTTCCTCCTATTTTGACAAGCCTGGAATCCTGTTTGTCTGGGAGCCAGCTAGCCCTTCAGAGGTTAGGGGTGGGGCAGGAGATAGGAGGGTGGTGAGCCCCTCCCCATCCAGATCTGAGGGCTTCCCCACCTCTGTAGGCACAGGCTTCCTGCCTGGATCTCTGCAGTGAGGTAGTTCCACATTGCATGTCCAGACTGGGTTCAGCAGACCAAAATAGTGTGTTCTTTGATCTAGCCGTACAGGCAGCTGATAATGCCCAGCACTACCTGGAATCTGTTACATTTCCAGGAAACTCTTTAAATCTTGTCGTTCTCCTTTGAAATGTATACAGAATCACACTGTTCTCATGGCCTCTGTCATCTCTTGCCTGGACTCTTCTCTTTCCTTCTTTCAGTTCTGCAGCCCCGGGGATTGTTGAAAATGAAGTTGAATCATGGCACCCTCACCTAAAATCACCTCAAGAACGCCATCTCCTATGCACTGGAGCCCAAGTGGCCCATGAGACCTACAAATCCGATTCCACTCCCACTCCGCCCTAGTATCTAACCTCATTTCCTCCTGCTGTCCCTGATGTTCTGCTTCATCCACCCTCCTCAGTTCCTCAGACCTGTGAGGCACAACCAGCCTCAGGACCTTTATACATGTTACTCCCTCTGTAAAGAACATTTCCTTCAGATAATCCCATGGTTGGCTGCTCCCTTGCTTTCTTCAGGTCTCACTCAGATGCCACCTCCTCTGGGTGACCTCTCTTGACTCTTCTCCCTCATTATACTCCATTCTCTTAGCCCTATTATCTTTTTCTTTCATGTTCACAAGCTGACCTGATATATCTTAGTTTGTTTCTCTCTACTAGAATTTCATCTCCATGAAACAGGAACCATGCCTGTTGTGTTCTAGTATCTAGAACAGTGCTTGGAACAAGTAAGTGCTCAGAAAATAATTGTTGAATGAGTTTATTAAATGGAGAGGTGAACTCTTTGATATTCTCTTCTTGGAACTCTGCGTGGGAAGCCAGTTAGCCACTGGGCAGTACTTCCCTGCATCCTGAGGGAGGTGTTGCCTGGGAGTCCCAGAGGCAGCCGGTGAGTCTTGAGTACTCTGGTTTGAGTCCATGAATCATATGCTGTCCTTGTTTGTTCATACTTATCTCCAGCGTCGTCTCCTGGGGAATTTTCTGAAAATATACTTTTTCCTTCATGCCTGTCCAAAGAGACCACAGTAGAATAAGTTGGCTTACCAGCTAACCACCAAGGACTACTTAATGCCCATTGAGTTCTCAGAACCATATACCTACTTGCAGGGGCCAGAGAATGCGTCCTCCTGTTCTTGATAATCTGCTGAGCCTTGGGTTGGAGCTAGAGTTGGAGCTGAGCCATGCTCAGGACAACAATGAGATTCCAGGGTGTGATTAACCAGAAGATAAGAAACTAACATTACAGGGATACCTATTGTGTGTAGTACCTGTCCACATTATTTATGTTGTTATCTCATTTAACTGTATTGCAACTTTGAGGTTGATGATCATGTATCTATATGATAGAATGGGGAAGTTAAGGCTCAGAAGGATGAAATAACTTAATTGTATTTAAATGATGGAACCTAGGGACCTACAGACTTCAGAGCTTGGAAATGACTCTGAGGAAGAACTCAGGACCAAGTCATGATTGTCGGGTAGTATTTGGATTGCCTGACGTTGAACAGTGTCACAGATGGGGAGATATAAGTGCTCTATCAAGTTTGGCTTGGATGGTTTTGAGATTGTCTGTTGCCTATGAACATGTGTGTCTTTGTTTTTGTGTTATTAATTACCTAAGAACAGAAAAGCTTTTTTTTTTTTTAAGTTTTTATTGTGAATTGAGTGGTGGTTTATATGGAAGAACTTTAGCTTTGCACTCATCCTATTGTATTTCATTTCATTGCCATTATTACAATCCCCTCCATGCATCCTCATTCAACAGTATTTGCTTCTATTCCCTCTGTTTTTTGTTTGTTTTTTTAATATACCAAAACACTCAGGAATATACAATCATTCAACACCCAAAAGGCATACCCTGCAAGCCTGCTCCCCAGCCACCAGCACACAGCCCATCTCCCTCCATAAGTCTAGAGTCCCCAGTTGCTCCATCTCTCCACATCATTGTCTACCTCTATCTCTGACATCACTACTTCTCTGAATAGGGTCCCATACTCTGCTCCTGCTCTTCTCCCTTGATGGTCACAGGGTCCTCCACTCCTAGACTGCAAGATCAACCACTCCCCACTTTTTGTTACAAAACCTCTGCCTTTACAGTTGCAATAATTGCAATCAGTCATGATAACAGTTAATCACTATTAAACTACAAGGGTCTTATCCCCATCTCCTTTCACCAGTCCTATCTAGACAAGTTGAAAACCACTTAGTGGAGATTCTACCTTCTCCTACACCCTCTGAAATTAAACTCCCTCTTGAAAACTTGTAAACCAGTCACTTTGTGCCTTTATAGCTCCCCCATTTTTTCTTTTTCTTTTCTTTCTTCCTCTAGTCAAATTCTAATCATTCAGCCATTGAAGCTAGGTCAAATGTGTACTATCTGCAAGTATGGGCATTCTTGTATATCTCCCCTCACTTCATATCAGCTGGACGCTTCACTCTCTGCTCTACCCCTCTGTGGCTATGTCTTTGTCCATGGGCTCAGGAGTCCCCAGGTCTCACCATACTTCAGGTTGATGGGAGTCTATTGAACGTGGTTGGACTCAGCCCACATCTTCATTGCTGCTTTCCCCCCACTTCCACTCATCAGTAAACCAACGTGGTTGCCAGCAAGATTGCATGCCTGCTTGTGCGTTCCCTTTGAGTTTCCGTCTTGGAAGGGGGTTTGAGATAGACTGTGTTTTAATGAAGCCCCAGAGGACTGGGGCTGGAGCAACCGTGGCATCGGTCCTTCCCAGTGGGCCTTCGCCATCTCCAGGTCACCAGGGACCTATGTGAGTACACACAGCCATGGCTCCAAGCAGCAGCTCAGGGTGAACCCACCACTCTCGGTGGTTTTGTGGCTGGAGATGGCTGGCTATGGGTAGGGAAGGAGCCCAGGAAAAACTTGAGGACTATGAAAAAGGCCTCTGTTTCAAGGGAGAATAGTGCTGACAGGATTTAGTACTATAAGCCCTTATGAAATAAATTCTTCTTGCTTCTCAGTTCATGCTGATTAGGATTGGAGCTACTGAGAGAAAGGTAGGGAGGTGCCTGTCTTTTAAAAGTTAGTTTAATTAATTGTTCATATAGAAATTTATTCATCAGCATTTCTTATAAAAAGAGGAGGATCCTCAACAAGAGGAGTTGACACAATGCCTCAACCCTAGCAATGATTGTGAGGTGTAAGACCAAGCAGTGTTTCATTCTGTTGTACATAGGGTTGTTATGAATTGGAACTGACTCAATAGCACCTAACAATAACAACAACTGTGTGCCAGATGGCCTCATGCCAGAGTCTGGGGCAACAAGAATGGGGATGTCTTCAAGGAATTTACAGTTCAGTGTGGGGAGGCAAACAAACCAAAGGTGGTAAGGGCAATGGGACTGGAAACCAGGGTGCGACTGCAGCAGGAGGCTTAGGGCTCAAATCTATTCCCAACCAAACCATTTAAAACCCCCAAGCCCACTGATTCTAACAGGGAGAACTGCTCCAGAGCATTTCCGAGGCTGTAAATCTTTATGGAAACAGACTGCCTCATCTTTCTCCCGCAGAGCAGCTAGTGGGCTCAGACTGCCGACGTTTCAGTTAGCAGCCTGATGCTTAATCCACTGCATGTCCAGGGCTCCAGACCACTTACTAGCTTTGCTGTTGGTTTTTAGTTTTTAGTCTGGGCTCAGTACTTACACTCATTATTCCACTATTCCTCAGGCCAGCCTGTGGGGGTAAACCTTTTCCCCATTTGTAGCTGCTGAGGAAACTAAAATGAAGAAAGTGAGTTAATTTGGCCAAGAGTCACTTAGTAAATAAAGGACAGGACTAGGTCTGACTCCAAAGGTCCTGCACTTCCTGCTCTGTCTGCCCAGCTGAGCAGGGTGTGTTTTGTCCATGCCCCTGCACAGCCAGGGAGATACAGCTGTGGGAGATACAGCTCTGGGCTAACAGGGTTACTGACCGTGGGCACCATAGGAGACATCAGGATACTGCGACTACCCAGAATGCTCAGATGGCTTTAGGCTGCATTGATGGGTGTGTAGTGGTGTGGTGCTGCCAGGTTGGCAGTTCAAACCCACTAGCTGCTTCTCAGAAGTCTACACGGGTTTGCTATGGATCAGAACCAACTGGATGGCACTTAACAACAGCAGTGCTCACAACAAGGGAGGTGATGGTGCTGCTCTGCTCTTGGGTGACCACACCTAGACTGCTGGTGCCCATTCTGGGATCACTGTTTTCAGAAGGATTGGGCCAACATGGAACTCTTTCAAGGGGGTGACTGTTTTGGGATGCCAGAAACTTCATCTCCTGCGGAACAACTGAAGGAATTTGGAGTGCTCATGTGGGGAAGAAAACACCCCTAGGTACCTGAGGGCTGGCTGCAAATATCTGAAGGATTCTCTCAAGGTCTTCTTCTTTGGGAAAGTTACACTGAGACAGTTTTGGTCCCAGGTTTACAACCGAACTCTCTGAAATGTAGTGCCTTCACTCACTGTCACTAGAGGTAATCAAGACTGGGCTGGGGACTGGAGAGTAAGTACCCTCACACACTTGCCCAGAGTCTCCTACCTACTGGCTGTCCCTTTGCTGTCCTGATTTGTCTCCTGGGTGGTTCCTGAGGAATGGATTTAGATGTGTCTCCCCCTAAACCTTGAGCTCTTCAGTGGACTCCAGGGTCACATGGTGGGGAGAAGACAAGTTTAGAATCAGAATTAGAAGACCTGGGTTTGAATCCTGGGCAAGACATTTGACCTTTCTGAAAAAAGGAATCGTATCATTCCCTTTCCTGCAAGGCTGCTGCCTCAAGGTTAGTTGAGTGGAGGTGACTGAGGGAGAGACTGGGACAAGTGTTGAGGAGGGGGTGGGGCGAAGCCAGATAGGTTGCTTTCATAGAGGAGGTGACATTGGAGTTACATGAACCTGGACAAGGATAGCTTCAAGCAGAACCAAAGGCCTGCAGGGGTACAAGGGCATGTGTGAGTGGGAATGGCATGGAGGGAAGGGACAAGCGGTTGTGGCAGGGAGTGTCTTTGGGAGGGGAGAATGTCTCCTTTTCCCAACTGTCAATAGAGTGATAAAGCCTGCAGCTCTTGGGTGGTTAAAGGAGGCTCAGGTTGCTGCTGGGTTTATTGCTGAAACTTGGGTCATAAAAGGGTAAGGTGAGAAGTTCCTTCATTCTCAAATGAAGGAGAGGCCCAGGGATGGGAAGGGAGATATCTGAGGTCCCCTAGCAGGTATGAGGTGAGTTGAGATTAGAACTAAGGCCCAGCACCTCATCTGGGGTTGTTTTCATCCTTCCCATGGGGTAAAATGTTGCTTAGTCTGCTCAGAAGCTACTTTTCCTGGTTCTGCCTCCTGGCAGGCTGTTCTATATTAAGAGGAGGAGGGAGAAAAAGTTGTATTTACCAAAGGGGCTGGTTGGACAAGTCTCCTTTTTGAAGCCAGTGTCTAGGCCAAGGTTAGCTGGGCTGGCTCCTGGTGGGTGGAGGTGGGCAGGGTCAGGCCCTAGCTGCTACCAGCTGGGGGCTTTTGGTTGGGGGTGACCACTGGTGGGGACTGAAGTTTTCCAAGGCATTGCTGAAAAGATTACAGCCCACACATTCTTTCTCAGATTGGGGCCATGGGAGATTATGGTCTGTAGGAAGCCTGTAAATTTCCCATTCAGGGCAATTAATTTGATGGATTGTAAAACAGTTTACCTCTTCCTCTTCCCCTCCCTGGGCTGGAATGGCCTGGGTAATCAGACTGGCTGGAGAATGTGTCCGAGAATGCCTTCTTAGTGACCCCCATGGCCTGCTCAGACTCCCTTGTTAAAACCTTTTTTAACAAGAATTCGTGGTTAGAGCTAGACTAACCAAAAATCTGTGGGTTAGAGCTAGACTAACAGAAAGGTAGGTGGCTTAAACCTACCCAGAGCACCTCAGAGGAAAGGCCTGGTGATCTGCTTCGGAACACACTCTGGAGCACAGTTCTACTCTGCACACATGGGGTGGCTATGAGTTGGAATCAATAGGAACTGATGGTCGGGGAAGCTGGGCCTGCCCTATTCCTGCCTCCGCTCCCTGGACCAGGATGAATACATGCATTATAGAGCCATGTAGACCTGGTACTTTCCAGGATGCTGTCAGGGCAAGGATGGCAGCCATAGTTTATAGACAGGGAAGCTGAGCTCCAGGGATGAGATCACCTGCCTAAGGTCACTCAGATCATCCATGACAGCTGGGACTTGAACCCTGTCTCTCCAGTCCTGGGCCAGGATGTCTTCTTCCCCCCTTCTGGTGCAATTACAAGCGAAGTGAAATAGCGAGTGATTTTTCTGGTTCCTCTCTTCTGACTTCCTCCTCACCTTCAGCCAGTCACCAGAGTCCCTGCTGTAGTATCTATACAGATGTGAAATCAGTACAGATGTGGTATCTATCAGTATCTCCTCCTCAGGCACTTTCCTGCCATCCCCAGGAGGGCTCTGGTGAGCTGTTTCTTTCACATGCTCCCTCTGAAGTGGGGTTCACTACCTGGGATTAGTTTGTTGTTAAATGCTTATCCTCCAGCACCACTGGGACTACTAAAGGGTTTCTGTACATGCCTTTCTCTTGTGCACCGACAGGCCCTGCCTTTACCAGCTCACACCTGAATTGGTGCAGCTGGTACTGCCTGGCTGTCCTGTCCTGGTCCTCTTCCTTGGGAGTGGGCAGTAGACAGGGGTGCCCAAAGGCATCCTAATGTGCCTCCTGATCAGGGTTTTCCCAGGCGTTCCTAACCTGGAGCTTCTCTTGTGTGTCCTATTATATCACCACTTACCTTGGCCTGAACATACTATAGCGACATCATATTGTTAGTTGTTGTTCAGTGCCATTGAGTTGGTTCTGACTCATAGAGACCCTGTATAGGGTTTTTGAGGAGCGACTGGTGAGTTTGAACCACTGACCTTGTGGTTCATACTGACCTTGCAGTCCTGCGTTTATCTTATAGCGCCACACCAGTAGTCCCTGTTGCCTGTATCCTCTTACTTCTGTGTCTTTCTTGTTAAAGTCCTTATCACTGAGAATGCCCTTTTCCATCCAGATAACTCCTATGCATCTTTGAAGGTTTAGACACAAGAAGCCTTCCCTAACCACACATACCAAAAACTTTGTGACATCCATTCATTGGTACATTTGTCCTTCCATTCTTTCTTTTTTCCTATTTTTTTCTAATCCCAATAAAAACTTTTTCCTGTTTAAAAAAACTTTTTATTGTGAATTGAGTGAAGGTTTACAGAGCAGGTCATCAGTTTTACATCCTGCAAACCATACACTTTGCTTCACTATGTGGTTGCAATCTCCACCATGTATCAACAGTTAACAGTTAACAGCATGGACCTCTATTCGTTTTAACCATAGCAGGGGTGGTTAAATTTTCTGCCAAAATTTATAACATCATTTGCAGGCCATACAAAATTAGCAATTTAAAAATTAGCCTGTTCATATGCATAAGAACTTGCAGACAATACCCATTCAACCTGGCTTCAATGACTGGATGGTCAGAGCTCAACTAGAACAAGAAAGAAGAGGGGAAAAAAAGAGTAATCTGATACAATTTGATGAACTTGACCTACACCTATGGAGGCAGTAGCTCAAAAGAGGGAACAAATCCTTACAGCAAGGATCATTCCCACCCCTTCCATACACAGAATAGACAGGGATGGGCAACTTGGACATTGGCTACCTAAAATGGGAGGGAGGAGGGGCGGTCTACAAAGGCAAGAAGTGACTGGCTTACAAGCTTTCAAGAGGGGGCCTGGATCCAGAGGGCACAGAGGAAGGTAGAATCTCCAATGAGTAGTATCCAAATCTGTCTGGACGTGAATGATGAAAGGAGATGGGGATAGGTCCCTTGTGGTACAATGGTGAAAAATTGTTATCAGGACTGACTGTGAGGGTTGGAAATGTAAAGGTAGACATTTTGTAGCAAAAGGAAGTGAGTGATTGATTTTGCAGTCCAGGAGCGGAGGTCCCAGAACCATCAAGGGAGAAGAGCGGAGTGTGAGACCCTACCCAGAGAAA